>NW_012155729.1:3183636-3208328 GCF_000956105.1 Propithecus coquereli
TTTACATATGGAATAGTGTATGGTTTATGGAATAGTGTATGGTTTACATATGGAATAGTGTGTGGTTTATATATGGAATAGTCTGTGGTTTTTATATATGGAGTAGTATATGGTTTACATATGGAATAGTGCATGGTTTATATATGGAATAGTGTGTGGTTTATATATGGAATAGTGTATGGTTTACATATGGAGTACTGTGTGGTTTACATATGGAATGGTGTATGGTTTACATATGGAATGGTGTATGGTTTACATATGGAATAGTGTGTGGTTTATATATGGAATAGTGTATGGTTTACATATGGAATAGTGTGTGGTTTATATATGGAATAGTGTATGGTTTACATATGGAATAGTGTATGGTTTACATATGTAATAGTGTATGGTTTATATATGGAATAGTGTATGGTTTATATATGGAATACTGTATGGTTAATATATGGAATAGTGTATGGTTTACATATGGAATAGTGTGTGGTTTACATATGGAATAGTGTCTGGTTTATATATGGAATAGTATCTGGTTTACATATGGAATAGTGTATGGTTTATCTATGGAGTAGTGTATGGTTTATATGTGGAATAGTGTATGTTTTATATATGGAATAGTGTGTGGTTTATATGTGGAATAGTGTGTGGTTTACATATGGAATAGTGTGTGGTTTATATGTGGAATAGTGCATGATTTACATATGGAATAGTGTGTGGTTTACATATGGATAGTGTATGGTTTATATGTGGAGTAGTGTATGGTTTATATGTGGAATAGTGTATGGTTTATATATGGAGTAGTGTACGGTTTATATGTGGAATAGTGTATGATTTATATATGCAGTAGTGTATGATTTTGAGTAATTTTGTTGTATATGGATATTCACTTGTCCTAGCACCATTTGTTGAAAGATGTTCTTTTCCCATTGAAGTAACTTTGTGTATCTGTAAAAAATCAATTGGCTGTGTACGTATGGATCTATTTCCAAACTCTTTATACGGTGCCCTTGGTCTATTTCTTGATCTGTAACACCCAGTACTATAGCTTTATAATACAT
The DNA here is from genome assembly GCF_000956105.1 of Propithecus coquereli. Classification (NCBI taxonomy): domain Eukaryota; kingdom Metazoa; phylum Chordata; class Mammalia; order Primates; family Indriidae; genus Propithecus; species Propithecus coquereli. The sequence continues at coordinate 3,184,689 of NW_012155729.1, forward strand.
CTTTAACTTAGGTAGTTCATGTTCTTAAAGTTTGTTCTTCTTCACGAGATTGTTTTATTATAGCTATGCCAGGTCCTTTGATTTTTCAGATAAATTTTAACATGAGCCAGGCGCGGGAGGGCTCGGGGGGCGGGAGGGAGGAGGGCGGGAGGCCACGAGCACCTGTCATCTGGTGACGTGGACGGCTGGTTCTGGTCGTATTTTAAATGAAATCTCATCGCAGTGCAGGCACTACGTCTGGAATTACGATCCCCCGTGATCTGTCACTTTTATATATATACACGAGGGAGTCGAGCGGTTTCCATAGAGAGGGGAGATCGCAGCCCACCGAGGAACAATACCGGAGGAGAGGAGCGGGCGACCCCAGGGCAGGCAGAGGCGAGGGGATGTGCCCAGGGCAGACCGCCCGGCCCTGAAGCTGCGCCGCCCGCCTGTGCGTTTCCACGGCAGAGCCAAGTCTGCTCTTGGGTAAGCTTGAGGTCTGGGCTGACTGACGGGGCGTGTGCGTTTGCCCTCAATTAGGAGGAGGTGCTGGGCTCTAGACAGGTGTGAGAGGTGAGCGCTGCCAGCACCCTGGGGTGGGAGCCCACGGGGCGGGAGCTGAACCGCACTGCACTCTGTGCTTTCAATCAGGAGATGCAAACCCCAAACAGATCAGGGCAACTTCCCAGGAGGCAGAGTTATCTCCCCCTTGCTGGTATAGAGAGACCAGCTTTGCAAAAGGTAACAGACCAGAGGCAGATACAAATCTGTTGGTACCAATCTATTTTCTCTGAACAGAGTTCAGCTGTAAACAAGAAAGTCAGAGCGGTGATGGGGCCCAGACGGGGAACGGGGTGGGACGTGGGGGAAAGAGAAAGTGCGGCGCGTTGCCCGCAGCACCTGCCGAGCAGCCGGGACGCCGGCGTTTCTTGTTCGCCCAGTGCCAGAGTCCTTCACTCTGTCTTCCCCTTCCGCTCGCTGATACACCTGGGGCAGGTAACGTCTGCTTTTCAGGATGCAGCTGCTGAATCGGAGAGGTTAAGGGACACCCAAGGCAGGTAAGAGACGTGGGGGTCTCCAGCCCGGGTCCCCTGCTTCAAAGCCCAGAGTCCCTTCCGCCTTGCTACACAGGGTCGTGGGGTGGGGGACAGAGATCTGCACAGATTTTAAGTGCCGCCTGTGAAGGGGAGAGGCATGCTTGCTGCTTGCTGTCTACATTTTGATGTTCAAGTTTTCTGAGAAATCCCGTTTGCAATTTCCTCCCCAAATAGAGCCACCTAGCAAAAGAAAAAAACAAAAAACCTTCTTTTAGCATTTAAAAAATGTTTTTAAATGGTTCATTCTTTAGCTTTTTAGTTTAATTTCTTGTCCGTATTTGTAGACCAATGCCCCTCCCCCCCACCCCCCGGGAATAGCTTGGCACCGGGCAAAGCTGGCTTCACTGAGCCACCCTGTCCCCTCTCCCTGGAAGGTGCCGAATCCAGGCTGGCCCAGAGCTCTCCTTGCCTCTCATTTGAGTGCTGGGCTCTGTCAAGCTCTCAGAAGCAACAGTATCTCGTTGAAGCACGCTAGAAAAGTGCTACTGTAACAAGAACCCAAGGGAGTGGTTGAGATTCAGCTATCCAAGGAGAAAGACAGGGGTGTGGACTTTTGCCCCTTCTATCTAACTAGAGGGTGCTCAGTTATTTACACGGCAGGCAGCAGGGAAATCCTAAACTTTCGTGTTGTCTCACTAGGGGGTATGGCAAAAGAGTCCACGTGACGTAAGAGGAGAAACTTGCTTAGGAATTCGACTTTACATGGAGAAAAAGGACATTTTTTTCCTTGTGAAGAGTTTCTTTTCTTTTATCCTGCAAACCCTAAACAAATCTAAAGAAATCCTTTAAAAAGTGCCAGAAAGAAATCCGAATGTGCTTCCCAGCCCCCAGCCACTCACTTGGATGGTGAATATTTCCAGGATTGCAAAAAACACTAATATTTTAGACAAACTACAGCTAAGCTCAGCCCGGGCTTCCCCGTCATGTACAACTCATAGTGCTGGCAGTTCCTTTGCTTGATGACTTTGCATCGGTGCTGAGGATGAGGAGACATCGTCCAAAACCCACAGCCCCACCCCTGCTAGAGGCCGGGGCTTGCGGGCAGGGGCAGCTCTACTACCCTGGGATGCCCTGAGAACAGGACACCATTCCGGGACACCTGCTCCCGGACACCTGGTACAGATCATAGACACCTGCGGCACCCTCTCCGTGAACACGGTGATCTCCCCTGATGGGAGACTTGGGATTTGAATAAGAGGATGACACATTTTTAAAGGCACAATATTTACCAGTTGACCCCAAAAAGGCAAAAAATTAAAGAGTTAAAAGGGATTTCACTTCCCCACCCCTAAAGGATTGCTTTTGTAACTGAGATGAGACACAGAGCATTTTCAGGGGGACTTATCCAGAGGCTAGCCCATTGCAAGGGAAAATCCAAAATTTTCCCCAGGAAGGCTGCAGAAGATTATTTAGGCAAAGATGTTTTGTGTTCAGCACTCGGGTGACTCCAGGTATATGCATATGATTTCAAAATTTAAAAAAACAGTATGTCTTTATAATGGATTTTTTTCCTCTATGATCTGTGATAATATGTATTTGCAAAAAGAATAGACATCCAAAAAGAAAATTTAAAAGAGGTTGTTTTACCTTGGAAAGTAAATTGGTTTAATTAAGTGCCTGAATACTAATCTGAATTTCAGTTCACTCGACAAATATTTATTGAGGACATGATTCGGTACAAGACACTAACGACCACATCAGCCCTTCCCAGACATCCCAAGTGGCTCCAGAGGGAAAATCTCTGTGTAGCAGAAGCTACATATTTAGCAGAAATGAAGATGCCAAAGGAATGCCACACTCAAAGTGGCCCCAAGTCTTCCAGGTCGGGGGGACGTAGATAGGCAGGTGGGCGCAGACTCAATGCATTCTGAGCTCCGAAACACCTGCAACGATTGTGCAGAACCGGAGGCGGTTGAGGGCGAACCCAGAGCGCTGTCCTGGGGAGGGACCTTGAGGGAAGGGCAGAAAGCGCTGCTGGAGCGTTGCCGCCACCGCAGTTTGAATGGGGAGGAAGCCAGTGGGGCGACAGCCACGTGGAAGCCCCCAGGTGGGAGCACGAGGACAGCTCCGGGCTGCGCCTCAGCATCCTCCAGCTTAGCACACACACACCCAGCTCCAGGCAACGTTGGTCAGGTGCAAATAGAGAAATCATTTCGCCCCCGTCCTCTCTGTAGAGGGGCCTCTTGCTTTCGGAAGTAGAAAAACAACGAAACCAGGACAAAGAGATTCTAGAACCCCAGCGCCCACTCTCACAGAGGACCACACTGAGACCAAGGGGTTTAGTCACTAGTTAGCGGAAGGACGGAGTCTGATCTGTGAAAGGACGAGGGGACAAAGGAGTAGAGGGACAGAGTTTCCTCACCATTTTCCTACCAGTATTAACCCTCTCTGGGTTGGTTTTTGTTTTTTAAACTCCTTTCAGAGGTAACAAGCCATGCAAAATTGCTCCCAAGCTTTAAGATGCCTTCAAGATATAAGAGGCAGCCAAAACCAAATTCCTACCTGATTTGTGCGGAAACAACCACCTGTATTCTCAGCGAGGATAAAGCTGAAGGTCTGGTTGTTGAATGCAAGATTTAAGGAAAGAAAAGTCTATTTTCCCCAGGGACAGTCGACCCACCCCTGTGACTCTGGCACACCCCCAGGAGCACAGAGCTGGGCCGGGAGACAGAGCAGCGGTTCTGAGAGTGCGGTCCACGATCCACATCGGCATCTCCCAGGACTGCGTTAGACGCGCACGTTCTCAGCCCCACCCCAGACCTAGTGACGTGGGGACTCTCGGGAGGGGGCCTGTCGTCTGCGTGTGAGCCATCCCTATGATTCTGAACAACTCTAAGTTTGAGAACCACCGACTTAGACTAAGTCAAAGGCAAAAGGTTGTTGTTGAATGCAAGATTTAAAGAATGAAGGTCTTGCACAGGCTGGGGTGAGTCGGCGGTGTGTAGTCAGAACCTACAACCAGAGACACGGAACAGCAAGGGTATCAGTCCGCAGGATTGAATCCCTGGCTCACACCACCTGGCACGTGTGTGCATACGTGTATGTGTATGTGTACGTGTGTGTAGTTCTGAAAAGGTGTGTGCACACCCAACCTTCTCCTAAGAAGACCTGGAGATTGTTTATGTATAAACGGATGTGGGCCAGCCTCTACTGAGTGATTAGACCAGGAGCTTTCACACATTGATATTTTTAACTGAATCCTTCACTTACCCTTTATGAGGTATTATAGTTATCATGATCCCGTTATCGGATGAGGAAATCGAAATTCACGGAGGTTAAGTAATCTGCCTAAGGCCCAAAGGCCAGTCAGGGTGAAGACGGAATTCCAGTCTGCGTCTGCCTAACTCCAAAGCCTGTGTTGTTCTCACTACACCATGCTACACACCCAAATCTGACCAGTTCACACATTGGGATGATTTAAAGAAAGGATCATGTGTATTTTCATAAGATCTCATAAAGATTATGAAAAATTTTTGTAATGCAAATAAATGAACAAGTGAATTTTTGGCCATTGAAATCAACCAAGTTAGGCTGCTAAACGTTTAATTCTTTGTTATTCGCTTCACAGGGCCAGGGGCCACCTGCAAATCTGAATTGAACAAAACCCATAAATACTAGGAAGGTAACGGTTCTCACACTTTAGCCATCATTAAAATCATCTGAAGGGTTTGCTAAAACACAATTGCGGGGCCCAGAGTTTTCGATTCACCAGTTCTGGGAAAAGATCTAGGAGTGATTTGTGTGTCTAAAAAATTCGCCGGTGACATTAAGGCGGCTGGTCTGTGGACTGCACTTTGGGAAGCCTTGTAGGAGAACAATATCACCATCCCTAATCCACGTCCTCTGAGCCCCAAACCCCGTCCCACACCCCTCTTTTCTGCCGCAGGGAGAGATGCTGGTGCAGATCCGCTTCCTGCTGCCCCTGCTGCTGCTGCTCCTCGGGGGGCCCCGCACAGGCCTCGCCCACAAGGTCCGCAAAGCGGAGCCCATCCTCAGCTGCCTCAGCACCGCCCTGGCTGAGGCCAGGAAGAGCCAACCGGAGGGCGCGTCCCCGCTGGGCAAGAGGAGCGCCCACTACCTGCTGGGCCAAGTCTCGTCTTCAGGAGAGCAGGAGGAGGAGGAGGACAAGGAGAAAAGGGCTTTCTCTGTCTCTGGGGGCAGGGGTGCGGCCAGGAGCCCCCGGTACAAATACCTGTCCCAGGCACAGCTCAGGGGGAAGCTGTACCAGGACAAGGCCAAGAGTGACCGGCACACCAAGGTCACTCTGTCCCTCGATGTTCCCACCGAAATCATGAACATCCTCTTAAAGATCGCCAAGGCCAAGTCCTTGAGAGCCAAGGCAGCCGCCAACGCAGAGCTGATGGCGCAGATCGGGCGGAAGAAGTAGAGGAGGAGGCGGGGCAGGGGGCAGGGGGGCGGCTCGAGGACAGAAGGCGGTGGGGGATGAGGTGCGCCGTCAGCTGGTTGGTGTTTTGTGGGATCAATGGGTTTCCCAGGCTGCTTCACCACAGAGCCCCTCGGACCTCTTCCCGCCCCGGCCCTGTCTCCCCTGTCCTCTGTCCACACACACAGAAGAGCAGACACCGGCAAGGGGCAGATTTCACACCTTCCTCCTCCCTGGGCTGCCCCAGCGATCCCACCCGGAGGGGAGCCCTGAATGCCAACCCCACCCCCCAGGCAGAGCCCGGAGACGCACCGCTCCCCATCTGGTCACCGAACCCCTTCCGTGCCTCCTCACCCCATTAAAACCAATGGTTTCTTGAACCTCTGGCCTGTCTCTGTTTCTCTGCCCCCAGCAGCCGCCTCCCAACCCTGAGTTCGGAAGAGGGACGCGGGGCGGGGGCCCTGGCGAGCCAAGCCCGGTCTCCCCAAGAGGGGCACGGCTCTGGGAGGACGGCTGAGCACTGGCGTCCGTCACTTGCTCTAGAGCCGTCCCTGGAGCCTGGTCCCACCCAAGGGACATGACCTGGGAACTGTTTTCGACATCCAGGCCAAAAGCGAGAGGGAGCTTTAAATGACGCCCCCGTGACATCCCAAACCCCTCCATGGCTCACGAGGCTGCGGGGCCGCCAGTCTTCTGTGGGGCGTATTGAGCCCACAGTGACCGCTGGGCGCCGTGCTGGGAGCATGGCAGATGCTGATGTCTGGGGTCAGGCCTCTGCGCCCCCCAGTAGTCTCGGCGAGTAGACTAAGGCAAAAGTTGAAAAGCAGCAAATGCCACCAGGAAGAATATAAAAGATGAACTGTGAAGTGATAGTATTTAGTGCAAAAACTATATACGTGAGGAATTCAGAGATAAGAATATTTAATATGTGCAAAATCCCACTAACAATGGACACCAGCAGGAACTCCGATGGCTCCTGGCAGCAGAGACCAAGGGCCAGATTCCCAGAAGAGGGGGTTCCGCATGGTGCCAAGTCACAGATGAACAAAATAAGCTTCCGCGTGGAGAAACACACCAGCCACCGACACCACCAGAGGCAAAGTCAAAAGACAAATGAATGACAAATTTGGAAAACTATTTGCCATTCATGTAAAAGGTAGATGGATTATTTATCAAATATGCAAAGAACCACTCAAAACTGAGAAGAACAAGAACAAATCCAAGAGATAAATAAGCAAAAACGTGAAGAGATCACATAAACACACACACAAATTGTAAATGACCCTTGAATATATGAAAAGCTGCTCAGCTCCATCCATAACTGCACTCATGTCGATGTCTTACCTCTCATACTGTGAAAGTCCCCAAGTGTGACGACACGCTCTGTCGGCAAGGTCGGCGGCTGCCCTCCTCCATGGCTGGCTGGTCGGAGTATAAACGCTAGAAAGGTGATTTGCCAACACTTATCAAAATCACAAATTCATTTTTCCTCTAGCCCAGCAATCCTTCTGCTAGCAAGCATTACTGGAAAAAAAACATTTTTCTTTTAAGGTTAAAAGTGAAGTTAAAAGTACCCCATCTCTCAACAGGACTAAGGCTCCAAAAAAGTGAAAATGCAACTGTCGTGTCTGTCCTGGAAAACCACATGCTGGGGAAGAGAGAATTCTCCCTGGTGGTTCAGAACATCTCCGTCCGAGTCTAGGTTCTTCTACATGTTAAGTGCCCGCGAGCAAATCTGGTAACTTCCCTGCGAGCCGATGTGCCAGGAGCCCCGACCGGTGCTTTCTGAACGTTACCGCATTTAATTCTCTCAGGTCTGTGTTAAGGTAGTTACTACGTCTTTCCATTTTGAAGATGGATACACTGAGGCCCAGAGACGTTAGAGCACGTGTCCAAGGCCTCCCAGCTGTTAAGTAACAGAGTAACTGACCCCAGACCCTCTCTCATTGGGCCATCAGGTGCCGACGCTTCACTTGCACAAAGAGCATCAAACGCCAGCCACCCCCACCTGACGGGCTCCCACGGGGCTCAAACGAACTACGAACAGAAAAGCACCACACAGATACGGGCGCTGCGACTATCGTCCCCTGCAGATGGGTCTGGTACGTGGAGTGACTGAAGAGAGAGCAGGAGCAGACGGTCAACAACCTAGGGAGAGGCGGCCAGAACCGTAACCCACCCGCGGCAGAGGGAAAAGCAGTGGCTTCCTGCTGGACGGCTCCCCGTCCTCGAGTCCAGCGTCCCGCGAGTCTGACCTCCTGCAGATCAGTCCCTGCTTGGACAGCCAGGAGCGCGTCCTAAGCGCGTGCTCTCGGTGACACCGGCAGCAGGTGGAAGGCAGAGACGGCCAATCCCTCACTCCCCCGGGCTCCTCCTCCTCAGTCAGGAAGCTACAAACGGGGAAGGCACAGCCTCGCCAGCTGCAGGAATCCGACAGTCCAATTTAACAACGCTTCGCCGCGGCTAAACAGTATCTCGTAGAACGGGGCAGACCCTGGTAATCAGCAGGTGAGCGTAGGTGCTCAGTACACAGGATTTAACACTGTGGACGGGACGGTCATGAGTCCTTGGTTGGTAATCATTGGTCATTATTCTGAGACACAGTTTTGAATTGCTGTGCAAGGCAGAGCTGCACGAACGAGTTACTTATGTGCCTAACTGATCACCCGGCGTCTCTGTCTCCAAGCGACGTGGTTGCTCCCTACTAATTACCTCGTAGGCCTCATATCACGTAAGGCCTGACCAGCGTTGCTTAGGTTTTCAGTTACACATTACCGCATTTTGCAGAGGAAATTGCTGATGAACGCAGCAATGCCGAAGGTCTCAGACGTGCTCTCTGCGTGTTGGCTCTGTCGGATTCTGTTTCAGGAGTGTATCGGAGAACCATACCCGAGCCTCTGCCCTGCAGCTGTGATGTATGGACCAGTTAGAAACTGGGGAAGAACCACCAAAGAGGAAAAGCTAATGCAACTGCGTTCAACTAACACATAATCATGTAACAAACAAATTTTTAAAAGATTAAAAAGTAAAAAGGGCTTAATTTATCTCATAAAGGTCAGCAGGCTTCTTTAGAACAGTTTACGAGGGACTGTGACTGTGTTTGCACTGAGGACCTCCCTCTGTAGCAGATTTAAATTTTAAAATAATAGTAATAATAATTCTCTCACTGTAAGTAGAGATACCAGGATAAATGAAACCAGAAGAGGTCTCGTCTTTCCTTGTCAAGAATCAGTAAGATTCTTGGCACCAACAAGAACACAAAAGCATCCATTCAGCAGTCAGGAAAGGAATTTGCACCGTGGAAGAGAGAAAGAAATGTGACTTTTTTTTAAAGAAAAGGAATGAAAATAAAGGCATATGAGGTTCATAAGAAAAAGAAAAATTTTTGGAAGTGTTTTTTGGGGGCAAGAAAAAATGAGTTTGTGTGAGTGAAAAATTCTCAACACAATCCATCAGATTATTTGTTTCGGTTTAAACTCCCTTAAAAATTAGTTTGAGCTCTCTTTTATAAATAAAATAAGGATCCGTAGCCAAGTGAACCTCCTTTGAGGAGACAAGTGAACGATGACGTGATCTCTCGATGTTCTATCGAACAAGAAATCCTGAAAACAAACGTCAACAACAGACAGCCTGCTTCGTGACAAACGGGAGCTGTAAGCAAAGAATCAGGGAAAGCCAAGTGACACCCAGCAGTCAATCAGATATTTTATGTAATTTCAAGAAATGGGAAATACACATGTTCAAAAGCAGTTAGTATTAAACTAAAAAGACATCTATGTCTCTTAAGAGCCAGAGCATACAAGATCCGATCCAATGGGACAGCTAGCTGCCTTCGCAAGGATGGCAGGTGTGATCTGACTTGGAAACCAGGTAACAACGTGACTCAAATCATGAGTGGGCTAAGGACCCCCTCATTCTTTATTTAATGGGGTTCCTGTTACAGACAGTGGCTGGGGTCAGCATGTTCCGGTGGGTCACAAGGAGCAGTCACAGCCTGGGCAGTGTCACTAAGATGCCTCTACAGGCTAAGGAGGCAAAAGACAAAACATTTACCTTTGCAAGGTCAGCCCGACCCTGTGGGATGATGTACGGTTTCCTTCGAGGATAAGCACGTCCAGTGTCCTCCCTCCTCCCTGCATGCATCATTGTGCCCCACGGGAACCTCCTGTCCGAGACCAACACCCCCCACCCATGTGTCTGTCACCCACCAACACCTGGGTCAGCCCACCTCTTTTCTTGATCGTTTTAGCCCTGGGCTTATCAGTGCCTTGCAGGGCTCCTGTCTCAGCTGTTGGTGATTTCAATGCACATGCGGATGAACTCCCCGACACCCTGGCCCCGACCTGGTCCTGCATCCTGCCTTTCCAGCTCGCTCTGTCTATGGCCCCAACTCCAACCATCTGCCAGGCCCGCGGAGACCAATAATCCACAGATCCTGCTAGTTTTCACCGTCCCCCACTCCCTACCTCACAGCTTCTCTGCCCTCCTTCCCGTCTAAACGCCACAGTGAGTATTACACCTGCTCCCTGGGGCACACCTGCAATCCCCTTGTTCCAAATTGGCTTTGCCTTATCGATTAAGCCCTGATTAATTCAAACACTCCATCATTCTACCCTCGCGCCCCAAAGCTGAACACAGCTAAAAACACGCACGCGCACACGCGCACACGCACGCTCACGCTGATTGGTCTCACTTTAAAATCCTCGCTAAACTCTGAAAGTGGACCCTGTGTACCGTCCAGCAACTGCACCACCTTCCTTGCGCCTTCACTCTCTGTCCTAGACTTTCCCTCATTTTCTTCTCTCCCCTAAGTTCCAGTATGTCCTTCCCCATCCAACCTTGGCTGCTGACATTGCTTCCTTTTTCCCTAAGAAAATGGGATGTTTCAGAAGCAAAACTTCACAAAAATCCCACCTCTTCTACACCCCTAGAGCCCCTGTGCTCACACACGCTGCCTTCCTCTCTGTCCCCTGTTTCAGGACGACCTCTGTGCTATGCCCCTAAGTCCCCCCGCCCCTGACCTCTTCAGACAGGGATCCGACAGCTTTTCCGTGTCTCTCCCACATCATCGACATTGCATCCTGCCCTGCACCATTCAGCTTAGCAAACGCACCGCGGGCACTTCTCCCACGTTGACAATGACGACTCCTCCATTGGGAGCCGTCACTCTGCTCCCTGTTACAGCGACACTCACTCGGAACAATCTCCCCGCACTCTCTTCCCTTCTCCATTAACCCACGCTGGCCAAGCTTGCATCCACCGAAGCCTCCCGTCAAGGTCAGCCGGCCCTGAATGTTGCTAAAGCCAGCGGTCAGGACTAAGCCCTCCTTGCTTGACCTGTGGGCATCCTCTGACCCTAGACCGCCTCCCTCCACCTGGGAGACCAGCCTTTCTGCACCTCCTTGCGGCCCCTCCTGCCGGTAAGTTCTCCCTCCAGGGGTCCATGTTCTCGCTTGTGGCTCCCTTGAAGTCCTTGGCAAATGTCTCTTTCCCCGGAAGCCTCGATGACCACCTTATTTAAAACTGCAACCCTTTTCTCTCACGGTGCTCTATTTCCCCCCAATAGGACCTACCATCTTTTAACATGCCGTGTAATTTACTTATTATGTTTCTCTTCTTTCTCCTGCCACCTTCACTAACTATATGAGCTCCACGAGGGAAGCAATTGTGTTTGTTTTGTTCGATGTGAATAGTGACGCACATCATCGGTGCTCGGTAAACACCTGGTAAGTAAATCAAATAAGATGTATTGAAGTTCTCGTGATAAGGAAGCCATGCAAGTACTGTATTTATGATATTTAAGAGTGTTTGGGTGAATAAGATCATATGCAGTCTTGTAATCCCAATTTTAAATTATACAAATTTTGTAAATAAGTTTACACTTGTGTTCTTAAGTAAAAATCTTATACCATATTTATAGTTTAATTTATTAGATTTTTTAAAAATTACTTAGAGTACTTGAGAAAGTTAGACAAAGTCCCTAAAAGAAAATAGAATGTATTAAATTTACACGCAATCGAAAACATTTAGAAGCATTTATCGAAGACTGTAGGGCGGTCTGAAGTTCAAGTGCATGTCCTTAAAAAGTGATTACACAGATTTGCTAGGCTGTCACAGCTGAACCTACAAGCTTAAGAAATAGTTTTTCATCTTAACTTTAATATATTAACTTTTTTGTTTAAAAAAAATCTATAAATGGCCTTTTTCTGGATGCGTGAATTCGCACACAAATCTGCCCCCAGCACCAAAAACTCCCATTAACAATGGTGTTATTTAAGCGTCTCACTAGTGACCTCCAGTGGCTGAAGAGAGAAATGACACATGTACGTTGAAAAATGTTAAACAGCCTTCATGAATTTATAGCTATTCTGTCCCTAGCAGATTTTTGTTTCAAATGGGGCTATTCAGCGGAAGAAATGGCTTTCACCTCTGACCTTCAGGACACCCACATTCAAATTTTAAAGAGCATTCTTGTTGTTTGTGTAAAAAACAAACTGAGACCTTACGGCACTCATTTGGAGGAAAAAAAAGCGTCACTCTGAAAATATTCGTGGTTTATTCAGTGTAAAAATACAGAGATGGGGAAATACGTTCACAGTCAACAGGTGCTGTTTTCCACCTCAGGTACGGGAAAGGAAAAGCATAAGATGTAGGGTTTCATAGTGTTGTCATTAAAAAAAAAAAAAAAAAAAACAGAATAGATCTAGGTTTTCATTCTGACAAAAAGACAGAGACAAAAGCCCGACCTAGACGCGACTCCACACCTCTGCAGGCTGCTGGGTGGCAGAGGAGACTCACGCCGGCGGAGCGGGAAATGTGTGCCCAGTGCTAGCACCGACCCATTTAACTCAGCGTGGAGCTTCGGGCCTTGCCTGACTCAGTTTTGTTTTTCTTCTAAGCAGGGGAGCTCTGCCCACTGAGCGTGCGAGGGCTTGGAAGGCAGGCACGAGGATCTCCCCTATTCATTTCCACCAGCCGTCCTTGCCGGAGAAGCTCTTCCCCGCCTCCTCGTAATCCTGCTCCAGGGCTGCCAAGTCCTCCCGGGCCTCCGAGAACTCCCCCTCCTCCATGCCCTCCCTGAGGTACCAGTGCAGAAACGCCCTCTTGGCATACATGAGGTCAAACTTGTGGTCCAGGCGGGCCCAGGCCTCCACGACGGCCGTGCTGTTGCTCAGCATGCACACGGCCCGCTGCAGCCCGGCCAGGTCCCCTCCCGGCGTCACCGTGGGCGGCTGGTTGTTGATGCCCACCTTGAAGCCAGTCGGACACCAGTCCACAAACCGGACAGGGTGCCTGGACTTCACGGCTGCGATGGCGGCGTTCACCTCCTTGGGGACCACGTCCCCTCTGTAGAGCAGGCAGCAGGCCATGTACCTCCCACGCCGAGGGTCACACTGGACCAGGTGGCTGGAGGGCTCGAAGCAGGCGGCAGTGATGTCCGCGACGGAGAGCTGCTCGTGGAAGGCCCTGTCGGCGGGGACAACGGGGGCGAAGGTTGTCATGGGGAAGTGGATTCTCGGGTAAGGCACCAGGTTGGTCTGGAATTCGATTAGGTCCACGTTCAAGGGCCCCCGAAACCGGAGGGAAGCGGTGATGGCAGACACGGCCTGGACCATCAGTCTGTTGATGCCGGCGTAAGAGGGGCGCTCGACGCCCAGCTTACGGTGGCACATGTCGTAGACGGCCTGGTTGTCCACGAGGAAGGTGCAGTCGGCGTGCTCGATGGTGGAGTGGGTGGTGAGGACAGCGTTGTACGGCTCCACCACGGCCGCGGAGACCCTGGGGCCCGGATAGACGGAGAACTCCAGTTTCGTCTTCCTGCCGTACTCCACCGAGAGCTGCTCCATCAGCAGAGACGCGAATCCCGACCCAGTGCCCCCTCCAAAGCTGCGAAAAATCAAAAATCCCTGAAGTCCGCTGCACCGCTCTGCCTGGGGGAAGGAAATGGGTGTGAGAACTCGGCCAGATAAATCCAGACGCCGTGAACTGGGTGGTACCAGTAGGACACAACAAATTCCCAAAAACAAACAGAAACTACTTTTGGAACAGACGGGTTTACCGTCGTCAAACCCACCATAAACGAGATTTGGTCTCAAAAAACAAATTAATAATAATAATAATAATAAGTAACCGATCTCCAGGTAGGGGGCGCCTCCTGTAAACTTCATAAATAGCGGTTACCACTGGAAAACGACAGTTTTAGAGTGCTTTGGAAGTCTCTGACAGCAAGATAAACCCTGTGTTCGTAGAAGCAAGGGAAATCAGAGTGAAGGCTCCGGGCCCTTCCCACACAGCAAGGTAGAAGCAAAGCCGACAGCAGGGCCCTGGGCCTCGCGTGGGCTCTGAGCACCCATGTGCAGGCCAGGGCGGGAGGGCAGGGGCGACGGTGGGGGCGGGCGGGTGATGCTGGTGAGAGGAGGAAAGGGGCCACTTGCCAGCTGCCGGGTCCTCTCCAGCACGAGGTCGATGACCCCGGATCCCACTGAGTAGCGGCCCCGGGCGTAGTTGTTGGCAGCATCCTCCTTCCCGCTGAGGAGCTGCTCCGGGTGGAAGAGGGCTTGGTGCCTCCCGGTCCGGATCCCGTCTGCAGAGGGTGAAAGGAGGTCAGTGCCCTCGGTCCAGTTCAGCTGCCAACCCCTCGGGAGTCCTCCCGGACCCTGTGCCCTGAGCCCCGCACTCCCCGCCAGCGTGGTGGTCAAGGAATGGAATCCATGCTGCTCAATTAGCCTTTCCTAGTCTGGGAAAATGGAGAATCCTTTACATATAAGTTGAAAGAGAGTTTTCCTACCATAAACGCTGTTTCAGTCTCCGAGGGCTGCTGTAACACATGACAACAAATTTGGTGGCTTAAAACATCAGAAACTTATTTCCTAACGGATCAGGAGGCCAGAAGTCCCAAACCAAGGCGATGGCAGAGTTGGTGGTTCCTTCTGGAGCCGCTGGGGAGAGCCCATTCCGCACCTGTCTCCCAGCGTCGGGCGATGGCTGACGTCCTGCTGCCCTTGCCTGGTAGCCGCCCCTCTCCAGTCTCTGCCTCGGGCGTACGAGCCTCCCCCAGCCCCGAATGTGTGTCTGTGTGCCTTCTCTCCTTATAAGGACACAGTTGTGTGGTTTTAGGGCCCCTCCAATCCAGGATGACTCAGCTTAACTACCTGCAAAGACCCTATTTCCAAGTAAGGTCACCTGCTGGGTTTCCAGGTGGATATGAATTTTGGGGGACACTCTGACCCCACTATACACCCTATGGCACTTTGGCATTTTGAGACAAGCATTCCCATGCACAAATAGCCCACTGCGTGCTGGAAAGGGACGTGGAAAGACGCAGCGATCTCAATTACCACTGGCCCACTTAAAAGCGGCTTCCAGTCCCGACGCGGCGAGCACGATGCACGCGCAGGGAACGGCATCACGACGTCGGCAGTGTTAAGTACCACCAAGAGCAACCCACGCCCGGTTTCACTGCCTTTTAAAACCCTGGCAGCACGCCCCACTGCCCCGCCTTAGAACCCAGTTCTGCTCTCAATACCTCAGTGATCTTAGGCAAGTTCCTTAACCTCCCCGAGACTCCGTTTCCTCATCCACAAATTAAGGATGACGATAATTTCTCCTGACAGGGTGTTGAAAGGAGTAAGGGAAAATACCCGTGCAGGTCCTCAGCCAGTGCAGAATCGTGACGGCAGACTGAATGGCTGTGTCTCCCCGGAATTCCCATGTTGAAGACCTAGTCCCCACACGGTGCTATCAGGAGGTAAGGTCTGTGGGAGGTGATTAGGTCATGCGGGTTGGCCCTCATGAGTGGGATTAGTGCCCTCGTGAGAAGAAACGTGGAGATGACCTCTCCACCCGGTAAGGACACACAGAGCCAGGAAGAGAGCCCTCCCCAGGAGCCAACCACAACTCACAGTATCAAACCCAAATCCACCTTCCTCTCCAGCTTCTCCCTTAAGTCAGTAAGACCCCCTTCTCTCTCCGGGATCTGTCTAGCTCCGTTTCAAGAGTTTTTGCACAAGATACTACAAAATCTGCCAAGAAGGCTAACCCAGTCTTCCCTTTGGGTGCGTTTGTCACGCTGATCACCCTAAATGGCCACTGTGTAGCCTCTAGCTTGGGAAAAGATGCAGATGATCCCGTTCCGATAGGTTAGTATAATCTGATAATCCCGCCCACTCGGTTTCTTTGTTTTGAGCGTGAACCTGGCCAAGTACCCTAGAATGTAAAATTTATTTAACCTATAACAGTTGGTTCCAAGTCCACGAAGAGTGCCCTGGGCACGTGCTTCCCAGCTCTCGTCTGGCAAAAGAAGGTATTGAAAGACGCGTTCTCTTGCTCCGTTTTAGCATTTTCCAGTGGATTCCTTTCGGGAATGATGCCGTCCGGCTGGATTCCATGTTCCAGGCAATAGAGTTCCCAACAAGCGTCCCCGATCTGGACGCCGGCCTGACCAACGTGGATGGAAAGGCACTCCTTCTGGAACAAGACACAGTGAGTCGGACAACAGGAGCTACGTTACTTAGCACTTCTGGGTACAAATGGCAGAGCCAAGCTAGCTCACGGCCACAGAGAAATTTATTATAAGATAATCAAAAGTGTTTCATGGAAACCAAAAGCCAGGGTACAGCTAAGCTTCAGACACAATTAAACCAAGGGCTTAAATTCCATTAAAATCTTATTTCAACAACGTAAACTAAGCATCTACTCCATACTAGGCTAAGAACTAAGACTACACACACACACACACACACACACACACACATATGCATGTAGGCACTTGTAACTCAAGTCAGAATACAGCTGATTTAACTTCACCCTTTTAATATAGGTGAGATATATATATGTGTGTATGTTAGGTTGATTTACCCAGAAAAAAAAATTAGCTAGCTATTTCAAAGAAATTAAACTAAAATCAATATATAGCCTTTTCGGTTATTAAAACCCATTGCAGGTAAATCAAGAATGTTATCTTTTCATGCCTTGAGATGTTACATTTACCATTCATATATGCTGTAAATAAGAATGGATATTCAATCTAAACTTAAAACTAGTGGAAAATTTTACAAGGAAAAATGCAATGGACTTAACAACCCCAAAATGTAAAACTTCCATACCATAACAAATTTACATATATAAAAATTGATTTTTATATAGCTCAAATTTTACATACATCAATTTTTTAAAAAAACACTTGAGACATCAACTGGATAAATAGGCAAATCACATAAGCAAATGAATTACAAAAGAAAGATTGTCAAATGCAAAGATTTAGACCCAATGGCATTCACAGCATTATAGTTTATAAACAAGAAAACCCACAACCAATCTACTTAATCTACCTAACCGTGCATCTGCTGTTGGATACTCACAAGGATGGTACATCAATGCAATAGCATGTTATGCAAGCCTTAAATGTTTACCCCAGAAAAATGATTTATGACATGGTAAATGTTTATGATAACATATTAAGTAAAAAGCACGTAAGGTGCATAATTTTTTTATATGTTAAGTATGATGTCAAATACATTCAAAAATAGGCATAAAAAATCTAAAAGAAAATGCACCAGGATATTGACTCCAATTATATCTGGCTAGTGATTTTTTTTCTTGTCTAAACTTGACTATTTTCTTCCTCTCTCATCAGCCTCCACACCCCCCACATTCCACTTTTAAATCACCATTCACTTTTTTCCTAAGGCGAACACTTATTTTGGTAATTTAAACAGACACAATGATCTGCTGCTTTAAGAGAGGGAATGAAAAAGTTAAATCCTAAAAATCTAAAGTGACAGCAGTTGCTGATTTTAATATTGGTGCAGTTTATGCCAGTGATGCTGGAATAAATCCCTGCAGGGGTCTTATAGAGGGAGACCCACCGTCGTCTGCGTCATCTGGGTCTTTCACGCATCCACCAGATAAGCTGAGGAGCGACTCTGCCCTTGTCCAAGACTGCATGACCCCAAAGCCTGAGATTCAACTACAGAAAGACCTCAGGCCCCCGGCAATCATGGGGCTGTGGTTTACTAATCCGAGGGAAGGAGGGAGGGAGCTCTGGCCGGCCACACCCTTGCAGTCTGGCTTGGACTCTGTTCGTGTTCAGGGGCATCGAACCCTTGCACTTTGTCTCGGTGATTCACAAGACACAACACGGCCCTCTTTGCTTCCTGAGAAACGCAGCTTCACTGCTTTAGTAGAAATTCCACCTGTTTCTTCTCTGTGCGACAAGCAGTCGTCTCTCAAGACAAAAGCCACAAACGTAATTTAGAAAGCACTTCACTTAGTACCAGCTAATATTCCAGCCTCTATTTGGATCAAAGCAACGCATTCCATTACAAACAGGCTTCTTTGAATACCCTTATCTGCAAAGCACAGTTTTCTTTTTCTCCCCTCCTGTTGGACTGAATACGCTGTAAATACATTAGCTATTAATACTGTAATCGGATCAAAACCTGGTTTCCTGAATTTCAGTTAAAATTTTAGAAGGGAAGAGGGGATGTTCACTGCTTCTCCATCATTAAAACGTCTCACTTTTGTAAAGTTTACATGTAGGTTTCTCTCACTAACTCCCTCAGCTGTCTCCCACCCAGCCCTGCACGCTACTGACATGTAAAATTGAGGCATAGATGTGGCATTTGCTCACAACGTTCCCACTTAAAATAATCACTAACATAAAAAAATTGCTTTTTCAAGTGGTTCAGACATCAGAGTGGTACTGTTCTTTTTAAACTCAGCAGGAAAAACTCAGCCCAATAAACATCTTCGTTTTAGAAGCAGCTGAGTTTATAACATAACTGTGCATCCAAGGGTATATTAATAGAAGACTATCTTCACCTTATTTTTCTCTTAGTTTCTCCCTCTTGTCCAAACTCTCTATTAAAATATTAGTCAAACTATAAAATAGTATAAGATTGTAAAATGCCCCTTACCCATTTTCCCCAATGGGAATATCTTGTGGGACTGTAATACAACTTCACACCTGGAAGGCTGACGTTGATACAGTCAAGATGCAGAGCATTCCAGTACCACAAGCATCCCTCAGGGTGAAAGGCAGAATTTTTAAAAGCAAAACAATTTTTAAAAATGTTGGACAGAGAGTCCAATGGGGCAGGAAGACCTGAGAGGAAAAAGCATTTTGAAAGCCTGCTTCCATGAAAGAACTAAAAATTCTAAGATACTGAAAATTACTCACTGGCACAGAAGAGAATGAAAGGGAGGTGGATCGGAAACGGTAGTCCCCGACTCAGAATTACTGTAAGCAATTAGAACACATTCGTTATCATGCCCCAGGTACAAAACTCAAGAGAGGTAAAGATGTCTGTGCACTTTATCCTGCCAGGCATTTATGAGGTTAGCGCCGTGACCTGAGTCTGAAGTCCCCAGAAACTCTTAACAGCGTAACTAAAAGGGAAACAATTGATGTCTACAGAAAAATCAGCACACCCGGCCTAAAACAAAAGTAAAAATTAAAGGTAACTGTTGCTTGAGCACTTCAATTAAAGTCAATGAATGACTACAAATCAGCAAAGTTTTACCTTAAAAAAAAAAAAAAAGCAAAACCACAGGTGAGTAGAGGAGAGCCCGTCTAACCCTGCTTCCAACTCAGGTACACGGATTGAAACCAATGTCTTTTTAAATATTTCTTCTCTTGTATTAAGAACTTACTAAGAATTGTTTGCTGGGGAAATGGGCCAAATGTGGAGAGTCAGATTTGCTACGACAGCGAATCAGCTGTCCACGGGCAGAAGGCAGAGCCACTTACCATGCTGACACAGAGCAGCCCCTGCCCGCGGTAATGATTGAAGGATCCAGGAGCTTTTCCAGCCAAGCTCTGTCGCAGGGCCCGGAAATGACTCCACCTGAGGGCTGAAGCTCTGTCTTCACTTAAAGCAGTACAGCTTCTTTTTAATTTTTTTGTTCTCTGGTCTCAGAGTCGCTATGATGGGCCTGAACAACCTGGGATAGAGTTTGTGCTGAAGTACCACGCGCTTATCCAAATCTACTTCCAGCTTATACCTGTGTTGAAAATAACAAGTGTCTTTAAAAAATCCTCCTCTTGGCCAGGCGCTGTGGCTCACGCCTGTGATCCCAGCACTGTGGGAGGCCGAGGTGGGAGGATCTAGCTTGAGGTCAGGAGTTTGAGACCAGTCTGAGCAAGAGTGAGACCCCGTTTCTACTAAAAACAGAAAAATTTAGCCAGGCATGGTGGACACCTGTGTCCCGACTACTCAGGAGGCTGAGGCAGGAGGATCGCTTGAGCCCAGGAGTTTGAGGCTGCAGTGAGCTATGATGCTACTGCACTCCAGCCTGGGTGACAGAGTGAGACTCTGTCTCAAAAAAAAAAAAAAAATCCTCCCCTTATATTAAGAATTTATTAAGCATTGCCAAAGAAAAGGAAAGCGTATGAGTAAAATTTGTTGCAACAGCAAGTAAGCTTTTTCTATTGCATAAATACCAGACGAATATCTTCTCCTTAAATGAGATTCAAACAATCCCTAAATACATAGAGCAAACCAGGCCCCTCAACCACTACCACATCCAAACATACAGGGGCTTTGTTTTCATTATTTATTTTATTTTAAATTTTTATATTATTATTCATAACATTATTTTCAATTCATTGCATCGAGATCAGATAACATAGTTAAAATGATTTTTTTCTTTATGTATTTGTTAAAACTTCCTTTATATTTTGCTATGTGGTCAATTTTTGAAAATGTTCCATGAATGCTTGAAAAGAATACAATGTTTTAGATAGATGCATTAAATCAAACTGATTTATCATCTAGTCCAAATTTTGAGTATCCATTATGTCAAACGATGTGTTAAAATTTTCTGTGGTGATTGTAGATTTGCCTACTATTTCTTATTCTGGCAATTTTTGCTTTAGAGAGAGAGAGAGACTATGTTACTAAGAGTATATATAGACAGAGATTTTAAATTGTTCTATTTTCTGTGGAATCAAAACTTTTTATAATTCTTAAATGACTCTTTACCTATATTAATGAGCTTTGCCTTAAAGTGTTTATGATAAAATATTTATATTATCATCCCTACTTTAACATAGGTTTTTTTGGTTAGTGTTTGAATGATGTCTTTTCCCATATTTTTACATTCTTAGAAACTGAAAAACCTTTCAGCACTGTATTTTGGATATGTCCTTCGTACGTATAAACATAGCTGAATTTTTTCCTATTTTTATCTTTCCATGGGAGAATTACATTTGATATGATAATATAGTTAGATTTAGATATACTATTAATATCCTATTTTGTGCTTTCTGTTTGTTCCCATATTCTAAGTTGCCCTTTCTCTCTTTTCTGGTCTTCTTTGAATTATTTTTTTTTTAGCATAGTAACAATTTTATTATTCAGTAATCAAAATAAAATTTTTATCACTCAAGAATCTTGGTTTGTACTACTTGTTCCTCACAACTCTGAGACAATGAAAAAACTATAGTGTTTTGGGGCCGTTTTCTCTGGAACTTATTATGAGTTATACTTATCTCTGGTTTTGATCTTCATAAAGTCAACTCCTCTCTGTCAATAATTCCCCCAAATTTTCAGGGCCCTGGTACTTCCATATAACAAAAAGGAGGAGTAAGCTATAAAGTCAGAGTGATATTCATTTTATTGCTGTATCAAATTACTCCCATTGGCCCCTGATATTTTCAGTTTGAAACGAGACGAAGGAAAAATCAGATAATCTGAATATCTCATTGCCAGTCCACTGACATACTCAGTATTGTTCGTTAGTTTTTAAAAATTCTCAACCTGGCAGGGCGCGGTGGCTCACGCCTGTAATCCTAGCACTCTGGGAGGCCGAGGCGGGCGGATTGTTTGAGCTCAGGAGTTCGAGACCAGCCTGAGCAAGAGCGAGACCCCGTCTCTACCAAAAATAGAAAGAAATTAATTGGACAGCTAAAAATATATAGAAAAAAATTAGCCGGGCATGGTGGCGCATGCCTGTAGTCCCAGCTACTTGGGAGGCTGAGGCAGTAGGATCGCTTGGGCCCAGGAGTCTGAGGTTGCTGTGAGCTAGGCTGACGCCACGGCACTCACTCTAGCCCGGAGTGAGACTCTGTTTCAAAAAAAAAAAAAAAAAAAAAAAATTTCTCAACCTCACTTAGAGTTATGATCAGCTCAGATTTGCAAAAGAATTAGAATAAAATTAGAAAATCCCTTTTGCAATATAATTTAAGAAAAGTATCTTCTCATAATTCCATTTTTCTTTGGAAAACTACTTTTTAAAGGAAAAATGTTGTGAATAATTGAGTGGAATCAGAAGTTGTCCAGTGAACGAAAATTGGACGCTGTCGCCCTGCATAAACAACAGGATTCTGTTCCCCACCAGAATCTCTGCGCTGACATCCTGGAGCATCTGTCACTGCAGGAGTGATCATTACAAGTTCCCAGAGGACTGACCACTTCTGATGGCACCAGCAAAACCGGTTGCAGGACCTGCAAGGCTGAGGACAGACTCTGAATTCTGAGGATCTCGCCAACGTATGTATTAGGTTGAAACTATGAAACTGTTGTTTCTGTGGGTAAAAAGGTCGAATGTCAGTGATTTCATGTGGTTTTATCTAAATATTTGTGTCCTAGGAAGTTCTCTCTGGGTGGAGGCCAACTCCCTAAATGACATTTCTGTATTCTTATTCTCTAACTAATACAAAGCAATACTCTCTTCTTTAATTTTGGGGGAGGAATAGAAGATACAATAGAAGTGGTTCTTCGCTAAGGGCATCTTACTCCTTAACTTCGTTCCCTTTTTAAAATTAAAACATGTTTTTACCCCTCGTGTTATAAAGATAATGCAAGTTCAGTATCTCCTTGTTTTTAAAAAAATATACTAAATGTAAGAAATTAAAAATAAATTTTTTTAAATACCCAAAGTTTGACCACCTAGAGACATTTTAATACATTGACTTTATTCATAACTCTGAATATGCGAAATATACCTCTGTATTCCATGTTTTGTTTAAAATTACCGTACTATTTTATTACACACTTCACAGTTCATTTTTATTGGCTGGATGTATTATTTTCAGTGGATGAGCTGTAATTAGCCATTTCCCTATCATTAATATCTTCTTATAGATATAGTTTTATTACTTAGGATGAATTCCCAGAAATGGAATAACAGTGCCAAGGGAGAGGCTATTTTTAAAGCCTTTGACACATGTAAAGCAATATTTAAAATCAAATAATGGGTTGTTTAGCAATTTTCTTTTTCACTTGAGAAGGTCCTTTACTTTCCGTCGTGCCTTCTGCCGCCTTGTACGAGCGGAGGATGAAGTCACCCCTCCCCCCACCCCACCCCCGTCCCATCTTGCTAGGGAGAGACTGTCCCTTCCTTATGGGGAGACAGGAGGGTGCATCATGACTTTTCACCGGTTTCCTGGAGACGGCCCTGGGAACACACTTCCAGGACCTTTGGTAGTTGGGAATATATCTCATATCGGCCGTATATACCCGATAACTGAGCGTGCATATGGCCAGTAACCAAGCCTCCCTTCAGGTCATTACTTTCAACCTCTCTTCTCCCCAAATGCTAAGAAAGATCTAGTGACCCAAGATGCTTCCAGTCCATTTGCCTTGGCCTGTATGAAAGTCCCAATAATAGTGAAAGCGCCGGGCCTTGGGCGTGCAGAGGTGGAGTCAGAATTAAAGCCGAGCTTCCCAGACTCCCTGCCGGCCACCTGCGCTCCCTTTCTCCGGCTCCTTAGGGTCCCCAGTGGCCGCGAGGGCGAGGAGGGCGGGACTCCGCGTCTCCTAGCAACCTACACCCGCTCTCTGATTGGCCAGTCGCTGCGCAGCCGCCATTTTCAAATCCCCGGATGACGGCGGCGGCGGGTCCCCGCTGACAGGCGCTTTCTGCCTGGCACAGGCCGGCGGGCACCGTGCCCGCCCCTGCCGGTCTCCCGGGCACTCGGCCACCGCCCCACCCCCTCCTCCGTGCCATGGAGCCCGAGCTGGCGGCTCAGAAGCAGCCCCGGCCGCGGAGGAGAAGCCGTCGGGCCTCTGGGCTGAGCGCGGAGGGCGCCGCGGGGCCTTCTGCCGACACGCCCGGGCCGGGGCCGGAGGAGAGGTGAGCGCGGGGCGGGTGAGGGCCGGGGAGGTGAGTGCGGGAGAGGTGAGTGTGGGGGTGGAGCGAGGGCCGGGGTAGGAGGTAAAGGGGGGAGCGGGG
>NW_012155729.1:3221326-3221902 GCF_000956105.1 Propithecus coquereli
CTACCTCATGCCACATACATACAAAAGTAAATTCCAGAAGGATTAAAGACATAAATGTGAAAAACAGAACTTTAAAATATTTAAAAGAAATTACAAATTTATTTGCTGTTTTTTGTTTAACCTGTTAAGGCAATATATTAATAGATTTCATATTATTGAACCACGTTCATGTTCCTAAGATAAACTCTGCTTGGTTTGGTGAATTATTTTTTAAAATAATCTGTTCACTGATTTTATATAGGCTCTTTCACTATAAAGATTCTGAAAATGACCAGAACCTATACCCTGTTCTGTTTTGTTTTGCATACCATCCCTCTTATTTCTCAGATTGAATGACAAATCAGACTACTTTAAACAGTTTTGAAACTATGGAAAAGATAGCTTTTTATCTGTCTAGTGCTTTCTTATACAAAAGTTATTCTCTGTTTATTGTTTGGATTTTCTCTTAACAGATACTCCCTTCGGAGAGGTAGCTCCTTCACATTTTTAACACCTGGCCCCCATTGGGACTTCACTTTGGTAAGTAGATACCTGAGTTTTTTATGTCAAGATTTTAGATAGAATTAATTCCTGGGT
>NW_012155729.1:3221952-3225101 GCF_000956105.1 Propithecus coquereli
TGGGCTCGGCCTGGAGCTGACGTCAGTCCGGAGGCCCCGGCCTGGGACGTCCCAGCCGCTCAGAAAGGGCAGCCTGGTTGACAGTCTACTCCTGACCCCTCCCGCGGGGTGTTTAGGAAAAGCTGCAGTGGCTTTGCGCTCCCTGCCCAGCTAGGTCTGGGCTGGAGTTTCGAAACTGTCCTGCAGCCGGTGGGGTGTCGGGGAAAGAGGAATCGTGTCGGCAGAGCAGGCACCAAGTTTTCAGCCTTGAAAGCCAGTGTTTAAATGAAATGTTTTTCGGGGACCAGAATCCTTCTCCACTGGCCACAGGAGTGAACACAGCGCAGCTCAAGGTCCTGAATTTAGAATGGTTTGCAGCGGGTTGTGATGAGAATGTGATGTGATTTATTCAGGAAACGTGTGAGGGCCAGACACCGGGAGTATGGAGATGAAAATATTAGCCTTACTCTTCAAAAATTTATAATCTAATGGGGAAGAAAGATAAGTAAGTTAATAATAGTGTGTGATAAAAGTTACTGTAGTGGTATACACAGAATGCCATGGTGCAAATAAAAAGAACACTTCGTCCTGAGTGGAAAGAACAGGAAGTGATTCCCTGTTGTGATCTCTGAGTCTTAGAGGACCGGTGTAGAGAGGCCCACCGCGTAACTGCATGATTTCAGGTAGGGAAGAGGCGTGGGAAAAGGCCCTGAAGCAAATGGGCATAACGATTTCTGGGTGTCATAACTAGTTGTGTAGGGGAGGAGACCAAGATAGGGATAGGGAGGAGGTAGTGGTAAGAGATCATGCTAAAGAGGTGAGAGCCACATCACAAAGGGGGCTGGTATGCCTTGGCGGAGTTTGGATTTTATCTTCAAGATGATGGGGAAATACGGAAAGACTTGAAACAAGCCAGTGGCATGATCATATTTTCCTATGAAAAAGGCAGTCTTCCATGAGAAAAATAGCAACATTTTGGGGTCATGGCACTCTTTAAATCTTATGAAAACTATTCCCCCAAAAAAGTGATCACATACATAAAGTTTCAGGAGATTTGTGGACCCATCTGTGTATACCAAATTAAATATCCTAAATGTAGATGATGGATCAGTGGGAAGTCGGTCCGCAGTAGCCTGGATGAAAAATGGTGAATGTTTGAGTCTCATAGCTGGCAGCGGGGCTGGAGAACAGGAAACGCTGTGTGTGGACTACACTTTCAAGAAGTTTCATTGCAAAAAGAATAATAGAAGAAGGGGAAACAGGTTTGTGGGATAGACTCTCAAGAAGGGTTAAACTTGTGCTGAGAGAAATAAGTAAAGGGAGGAGAGAAGAGAAATGATTAAACAAGGATCCAAGAAGGCAGAAAAGGATCGAATTCAAACTAAAGGTAGAGAATTTAGCCTGGGCAAGGAGCTATGGATGGTATAGTCACAGATAAGTTTGGGGAATGGGGTGGGTTGTGAGCAGGAATTCGAGGGCTTTCCCACCAGGTTTCCATTTTTTGTGTGAGGTAGGAAATGATATTTTGCGACTAAAGGGTAGTGACATAGGCAGCGTGAGGAGAGTGATGAAGTTAGAAGGACCATGGAGGGAAAATAGGGAACAATGAAGTAACCTGTATTCCATTATCCAGAAAAGATATAAGATCATCTACAAGAATATATAAAATATGACAAGATAGTATCAATTAATAATGGAGCAAGAAAACTATTTCAGCACAATATTAGAAGCAGTAATCATAAGCAAAAGGATTGTATATGATACATTGAAGAACTTTTTGCAGGCTAAACTCACTATAAACTACTCTGCAAGACAAAAAACAGCATACAAGAAATGAGAGTATCATTTTTTTTTTAAAAAATCATATACCCTATAATTTATCCATTTAAATGGTTTTGTTTGTTTTTTTTTGTATATTCACAGATAGGTGCAAACATAACCACAGTCAATTTTAGAACATTTTCATCACCTCAAAAAGAAAACATGCACTCTTTAGCAGTTGTCCCCTCCATCCCCCACCACGTTTAAGTAGGTTGTCCTATGAATCTTCTGGGAAGACCACTTGTAATCTTAATGTTTTGTGAAATAGAAATCTTTTTTCCCACAAGGGTTTAAAATAGGTATTACATTTTGAGTCTGACCCCTATGAAAAATGAGTGCATGTCTTTCCAAGATTTGTGAAAGTTGGCACTGTCTCACATACTTTCTGGGCACAGTTTGTTTTTTGGGTTCCTTTTTTCCATGGGTATTCAAAATAAATAGGAACTTGTTATTGAAATGGGAGAAAATAGCATTACTGTAAAGCTGATTAGATAGTGCTGGAAAGAATTTTACCGTCCAGTTGGAAATATTTTTCCAGTTTGTTAACCTTTTTAAGATTCCTAAAAGCTATTTTTCTTTCCAGCTTTCAGGCATCAAATTCATTCTGAGGTCAGTATGGCCATTTCTATGGAGTAAAGAAATTAATAGCTTTGGCTTTGTTATTCTCCCTAATACTTGTCTTATACCTGAAAGGACGTGTTTACGGAACACTTTAAGTACCACTGTGAATACCACTTTATAATGTATATTTGTATTAGATTAAAAGTAATCTTCTGAGAGATCACAATTGCTGCTTCTCAATCCAGTGCTCACTGATGGCTCTTTTTACCCATGTGGTACACACTAGCGCTTTTCTAGAGCAGTGTTTTTAAAACGTGTGGTCTGTAGACTTACATGGTCTTGAGGTCCTGTCTTCCTCATGATCTTTTACCATTTGTTTATAATAGTATACCAGGTATTTTGTGATATGAATTATAATTTATTTCACATGACTTTTTTTGTTTAACTTAAATACCTTGTTCCAGTGTTTTATAAGAAAAATACAATTTTCTTTATTGTTGCTTGACTTTTCTGCAGTGACAAGAAAGGTTGAGATACTCAGTTTCTTAAGTTCTTATGCTTCACTAAAGAGGCCCTCAAAAAAAAGTTTGAGTTCCATCAGTAATGAGCCTTATTATATTTTGATCTTTCCCAAATAATTATTTAGGAAGTGTTTGCTTTAAATGTCTTAATATCTCTCTGCATCTATTTCTAATTTCTGAATAGCTTAATATCTCTCTGTATCTATTAAATCATATTTCCCCGTATCAGGCACCTTGGCAGTAACTGAACCGGTGTAGGGAGGAAAA
>NW_012155729.1:3236226-3236833 GCF_000956105.1 Propithecus coquereli
CACACAAAAATACTTGCTTAGTCTTTTATGTAAAATTGTACTTAAGTCCAAAAACCTGGTATTTTTGGAATTACTTGCCCCATTTTTGTCAGTTGGCAAATTTTACCAAAGCATCTTGGGTTTTGGGAGTCTTTTTTTAAGATTATAATGAAAAAGTTGTACATTTTTTAAATGAGATTTTTAAAAAATGTTTGACATTATGTTTAACAGCAGCAACTGCTGCTGTTTCTTTTTAAAGACATTTTCTAAGGCTGGGGAGTGGTGGCCCACACCTACAATCCCAGCACTTTCAGAGGTGTAGGCAGGAGGATCACTTGAGGCCAGGAGTTCGAGACCAGCCTGGGCAACATAGCAAAACCCCATCTCTACAAAAAATAAAAAATTAACCAGGTGTGGTGGCACATGCCTGTAGTCCCAGCTACTCAGGAGGCTGAGGTAGGAGAATGGCTTGAGCCCAGGAGGTCAAGCCTGCAGTGAGCTGTGATTGGGCCACTGTACTCCAGCCTGGGCGACAGAGCAAGACTCTGTCTCTAAAAAAAAAAAAAATTCTAAAAGTGAAATTTTTGTAATTTGCCCATTAATATTTTAGCAAATCCAGGCCGGGCAC
>NW_012155729.1:3236883-3240102 GCF_000956105.1 Propithecus coquereli
ACGACAAAAGAAATATCTCATGGTTTATGTATCAAAACTTTTGGGATATTATTAAGGAGTATAAAATTACTAAGAGGGTGATTTACAACTTTTAAATGTATAGTTTGAAAATGAAAAAGAATAAAAATTAATGAACTAAGACTCTAACTCAAGAGGTTAGAAAATGAACAATAGGGTAAACGAAAGAAAACAGAAAGAAAGGTAACAGTGGGAAAAATTAAATTAATATCCAATCATGATAAAACTCTCGACAAACCAAGAGTAGTAGAGAATTTCCTTAGCCCTGGGACCTACCACAAACAACATATATAATGATAAAATGTTAGAAATATTCTCTTTAAATTTAGAAAAAAGCGTGCCATCAGCATGTCTGCAATACCATAAGCCAATACAGTAAGACAAAAGCAAGTGGTATACAAATTAGAAAGGAAGAGACAGTATGATTTCATTACTTACAGACGGTGATTGTCTGCATAGAACATCCAAGAGAACATTAATAGCAGCTATTGAACGTATAAGAGCCTACTGGCTATAAGAATCATAAAAAGAAATCAATAGAATGTATATATATATAATACTAGCAATAAATAATAAAATATAATTTTAAAGATCCTCCTACCAAAATAGGAATAATTTTTTAAAACTCATAATAAATCCATGAAAAAGATGTGTGAAACCCCCTTTATGGGGAAAATTGGAAAGCATTAATGAAGAACATAGAAGTCCTAATTAAATGGAAAGAGATATACTCATGCAAGGAAGACTCAATATCATAAAAATGTCAGTTCTCTGCAAATTACTCCATAAATTCAGTGCAGTTTTAATAGAAATTCCATTACAGTTTAGTATAATAGATCTCATTCTACAATTCACATGGAAGAGTAGAAGGCCCAAAACAACAAAAGCAGTATACAAGGTAGGTATCTTAACTGTATTTGCTATTAAGACACAGTGTGATATGAGCACAGGGATAAATAAATAATAAATAGATCAGTGGGACAAGATGAAGAACTGACCTGCATAGCTACAAGGACTTACTGGGTCACAGGTGTGATGAACACCATTCAACAAATGGTGTTAAGGGTGGGCAATTGACTGTCCTACCTCATGCCACATACATACAAAAGTAAATTCCAGAAGGTTTAAAGACATAAATGTGAAAAACAGAACTTTAAAATATTTAAAAGAAATTACAGTAGAATGTTTCAAAATCTGTTAACTTTCATTATACGTATACTCACACATGTATACAATTTCATATAAATGCATAAGGATGATCATATATGTGCTTTTTTCCCCTCACTACTCTCTTTTTGCTAGGCAGGTTCCTCTGTCTCCTTCCCCATGTAAGTCCATCCCCAGCCTCTCCTCTAACCCTGCACAGCACGTGTGTATCCCTCTATATTTTGCTCATGTTACTGACTATTACACATGCGCACAGGTAGAGAAACAGGTGCAGGATTTTTGGTTGCTTGACTTTTCAAAACTGAGATCACATTAGTCATGCTTTTTCTACATCTTGTAGATATGACCTTGGGATCAGTAAGGATTTCTTAAGTTCTGTCACATTTTTGAGTTTTTTCCAGTTGTGATTTATATTGTTCTTTCATGTCTTATGCCATTTTCTTAGTGTCTTTTAGCTCAATTTGAAATAGCATGTTATGTTTTGTTCTTGTTTATTTCCTCCTGGCGTGCCTTCATTTCCTAAGGGGATGGCATTCTGTCCCTTGTTCTCTTTTTTCTCAGGTGATTGTGTGTAGGACTTGACTTGAGAATTTTCTGTTCATTCTAATGTGAATTTGGTTTTCCACAACTTGTACACGGAGGCTTGGTTCAAATAGGTTTTCTAACTGCACAGAGCTTTGCGAGTGTTGTTTTCATGAGAGCTGTTTTCTGCGGCCTCCTGCTATCTGGACTGTGCCTTTCTTTTTCTCTTTCCTCTATTGTCCCTATCCTGCTCGATTCTGATTCAATTCCCAGCAGTTTCTCCTCAGTGTGGGGCCAGGAACTGGAAGCGAGCCCTGGCCGGTCACTTGAGAGTTCACAAGAGCTAGGCTGTGTCACAAGTAATCTGAAAAGTTATTTTGAGATGTGGGAGAATGAATGTTACTTACAGGTGCTTATTCAGTTCTGATTAAGAACCAGAAATGTTAGCTATGTGCACAGTTTTGCCACTACCATCGGCAGCAGGGCTGAGTGAAGGTGATGACTGATTACTACAAAGTACTCAGGAACATGGCTGTTCGTTCGTCTTCCAGTGAATAAATCCTGCCTCAGGCAACAAATATTAACTTTGGGCAATGAAAAAAGAATGTCTCTTTTTCTAGTGAAGGACTCCTCCATAGGATAAGTAATGTGTTCCTTTAAAAAAAAAGTGTTGCCTTTATATATAAATTTTATTTTTTTTCTAACAAGTATGGACAGCCCTTGACTTACATAAGAGTTCTGTTCTGAAAAACTTTACATAACTAAGTTTTTTAATAGGGTGGAATCACTTTACAGCAAAGAGATGGCTTCGGGAGCTATTCAGGGAGTACACATGCTGGAGACAATTTATGAGCATCCTTCATCAAAGTAATTGCCTTGTGAATACAGCCAATGCTTAACTTTCTTAAAGTGAATTTTTTTTTTAGTTGTACGGAGTCTCTGTTTAAAAGATAAAATGCATTCCTTCTATATGAAGATGAAATCGTTTTTTTTCTTATAGAAAAGAAAACGAAGAGAGAAAGATGATGATGTTGTAAGCCTCAGCAGCCTTGATCTGAAGGTAAGCCCTGCTGTCTTGTTAAAGAAAAGCACTTTGAAATCTGCAGATAGCATTTTATGTCTGTGCTATAAGAGAAATGAATGCCGAGGTTTTGGGGGCCGGGATTTTTGCGTTTTTTCAAGTGCAAAACTGAATAATATTGGCTCATAGACACTCTCTTTTTGCTATTTTACTTCTTAAAACAATGTCAGGCTGTACGTAGTGATGGCAGACACAGGCGCCTGAGGAGACTGGCCCTTAATCTGTGCCAACCACGGAGGTGCGGGAGGGACAGCGGTGAACAGGAAAGCACCAGCCCCTGAAGGAAGCAGCCACTGATTTGCTCTGCCTGTCGTTTCCTGTAGCTCTGTCAAAATCTGGGTTTTTATGTGAAATCTTCTGAATTTTAAATGTTGAATCAATTTTTTCTTAAAAACAAACAAAAAAACCATGTAAGCCAAACAACTTGTCTA
>NW_012155729.1:3241158-3242482 GCF_000956105.1 Propithecus coquereli
TGTTAGGCATTTTGTAAAACAATTTTAGTTGTATTTAAAGAAAAAAGTATGAAATGGCAACCCTGAGTATTTTTAGGTATGCTTCAAATCAAATCACTTACAGAAATAAGATAATATTTGTAGTTTGCCACAATAAAATACGTGATCAAATCTATTTAAAGAAAATCCTCTTTTTCTTTAATTCAACTTTAGCAATTATCCATGGTCTACGATCAGATCAGTCTTATTTCTCTGTCCATTCACCTATACCTCCCGTCTTATTTTGCAGCAAATCCTAGACGTTGTATCATTTCATCTGTAACTATTTCATTATCTATTACCATCATCATCTTTTTTGATGAAGGAAAAGAATCAAGCACTTGTCCTACCTTTATTATAAATCAGTACCTCAGAACTTTTTTCTTAAATACAATAAAATGCCATTTTTCACAAAACAATACAAAACCCAAACAACAATTCTTTAATATCAATTCTTTAATATCAGATTCAGTGTTTATACATTTTCTTGATTGTCTTGTATGTTTTTGTTTTTTGTTCCTTTTGTCTGTTTGAATTGGAATCCAGATAAGATCCATACATCGTGATTATGTATCTTAAGTTCTTTTAATCTATAGATTTCCCCTCCTAGCTCTTTGTTTCCTTGCAATGTTTGTTAAGAAACCATGTGACACAGGATTATCCTGTAGAGCTTTTCACAGCCTGAATATTTATGATTGCATCTTCACGATTACTATGTGCCTCTATTCCATGTATTTCTGGTAAGTTGGTAGTTAGATCTCGAGGCCTGACCCATTTTGTTTTGGGCCATGTACTTCTCTCAGAAAGTACATAATGTCTTCTTGGGATGATCTCAAAATGGATGGTCATTGCCTAGATCCATGTTTCCTTGGAGGTTACGGAGTAATGTGCCTTCATCAGTCCTCTGTTTATTAACGGGAACACTCTGTAAAGAGAACAGCCCCCGCTTCAGCCCTTTGGTCACTCTGAGGTACTGATTTATAATAAAGGTAGGACAAGTGCTTGATTCTTTTCCTTCATCAGTTTTCAAAAATAATTAGTTTCATTCATTAGCATTCTCTAAAAGTAACTAATGATTTTTTTTCTTTTTAATATTATTATGAACTCATGGATATAAACACCTTTGTTTTGC
Organism: Propithecus coquereli; assembly: GCF_000956105.1. Taxonomy (NCBI): domain Eukaryota; kingdom Metazoa; phylum Chordata; class Mammalia; order Primates; family Indriidae; genus Propithecus; species Propithecus coquereli. Next base: position 3,242,309 of record NW_012155729.1, read on the forward strand.
TTCGATTCATTTCAGTTATTATTCTCACTGATGCTTAACTTACCCGTCTTTGGCTATCGGATGCTGCTTCAGGATGGTTCCTGTGTCCTTTTGACATGACCTTCACCTCGTATCTAGGGGATGAGTAGCCTCCGTGCCTTCCAGGACAACAAGTTATTTCAGGCTCACTTGTAC
>NW_012155729.1:3243945-3248352 GCF_000956105.1 Propithecus coquereli
GCCTCCCAGAGTGCTAGGATTACAGGCGTGAGCCACCACACCCGGCCTCTCCCCCCATTTTTAAAAATAGTTTTGCTGTAATTACAAGTCAGAGCATTTAGCCATTACCAGTGATAATACCCTGATGGCCATCAGTTAGTCTTAGTTCTACAGGTAAATACATATTTAATGCTCAGCAACAGTCCTACGTTGAGTCCTTTCTAGTTGTTTTGGTTTTCTGAAGCTCATTCTCTAACAGAGGGTTCAGCAGCCCATGGGCCACACGCGGTATCTGGCCCACCCATGTTTCCGTATCGTTCACGGCTGCGTTCAGCAACACTGCAGCAGCAGCGCGGAGCACTTGTGACAGGGACCATAGGACTGTACAGCCTGAAATATTGACTCTCTGGCCCTTCACAGAAAAAGCTAGCTGACCCCTGCTCTGGAGCCAAGTAGGTCCTCAGGCAGCGTTCACGGTGTTCCCCGAGTGCTTGCACGTTTGTGTTCGTAGTCGTTTGTTTGCAACCTTTATACCTGAAGGTCAGTTTGAATGGGTGTGAAACCCATGGCTCATGTTTGCTTCCCTTGTGTGTATTAATTATTTTAGTCCATTGTTTTCAGGAATAAAGTGTCTCTGTTGAAAAGCCACAATATGTAGTTTCGGGTCATCTTTTGTTTTGGGAACATTTTTTCTTGAATTATAGTTTCTGGTATTTATTGTTTTGTTTCCTCTCTGTACCCTTTATATTATGTTGGATCTTCTTTTAATCTTTTCTATGTATCACTTTATGTCTTTATATCTTTATTATTTCTAAAGTCATCCTTCTTTTTCTCTTATGCATTAGTCATTGTATTTTTCATTCTGAAATAATTTTTCTTTTATATTTAATTCTTTCCTTAGTTCTGTCACCTCTCATTTCAAATCTTCCTTTCTCCAGTCACCTAATTCCTGAGATTTATGTTCTTTCATAGCTTCTATAATTGTCTTAATTTACTTTATGCTATAGCGACGTTATTCTACTCTACATTCTCTGTTTTCTTATAAGAGTTTTAAGTGAGATTCAAGATTCTTTGTTGTTCATTTTTAAGTGCAGAAACTTTCCCTGTGCTCAGTGAGAGGAGTGGGCCAGGATGGCCTTTCCAGCTGCGTCTCTCTACAGCGCCCTCTTCTGTTGTGTTCACAAGGTGATCCTTGAAGTACGGTCTCATACTTTCTAAGGTGTTTCTCTTCTGCTCCCTCTCTCTTATACTTGGAATTTTTCTCGTCTTTGCTTCCGTAGCCCTGTTCTCTTTGCTCTAGTGCCCTGGATTCTACACCTGGTGGTTTTCCCCAGAGCAGCGTTAGTGTTGAGAGAGCGTGTGGTTCAGACTGCTGCAGCACCTATTTGCGTGGCATTGTTCTTGTCCTCAGCCTGAGCATCGGATCCTCAGAGCCCTTCCCAGGTGAGGCTGCTGTTCTCAGACCAGCACGCGACTGACGTTCCACTGGAAGTTGAGGAGTTGTCCTCTTCTCAGGGCCATTAGAGATGTCCAGTGGACTTCCTTCTGCCTCTTCGTGCACAAATGCTAATACCATGTGGGTCTCGTCACTACCCGGTTTGTCACTCTGCTCATATTTTGAGTTTTGAGGGGAAAATTTTTCTGTTTTGTTATAGATTTTGTCTGTGGGGTTTGGGGGTTTTTTTGTTTGGTTGGTTTTTTTTTTTTTTTGCTATGCTAGTTGCTCTGTCTTTTTTTCTGTGAAAGATTTAATTTTTACTGAGCAAACCAACATAATAGTAAAGCTGACTGCACAGTCACGCAATGTCCCATGGCCAGAGCCTCACTCTGACTGGGCCTGTTCTACACCAGGAGCTGCTTTTCAAACAGCAAGTGCTTTTCTACCATGGGATGCACAGCCTCGCTCCAGAACCCTAAGGCTGCATTGCAGTTCTCTTCCTGGCCTTGCCAGAGACACCACACGGCATCCTTGTCTCCCATAAGTACCTCGACCCTGATCAGATATGCTAGGTCACATGGCCTGAGCTGCAGGGCAGCTTACACCACAGCCTGGACCTGCTACAGAGACTTCTGCTGCTCTGGGTCCTACTCAAAACTGTCAGAGCAGAATTCCCAGGTAGAGCAGATGCTCCCTCTAAAAGATGAAGAGTCCTGCCCAGTGCCGTGCCTTAGTGCCAGGAGATGCAAGGTACAACACCCGTCCTTTACTGTAGAGGGGGGATCTCAGCAAGCCTTAAGGCAGTGGTGCTATTAAAACTTTTACACATGGCAGCACCTAAATTTCGGGGCATGCATTTGATTTACTAGGGTATCCAGAATACTTGCCACTGGTGTGGCATTAGTACGATCCATCAATATAGTAGATTAGCATGGTGTTCTGTGGAATACGGAGGCCCCTGTGAACTCTGCGACAGAAAACCAAAAAAATTAACAGCCTCAGGACATGAGAGTAAAGATGGACTGTTGTCCTTCCCACATAAAAGCCAACTGCTTTTGGCCTCCTTACTAGTGAGGACTGAAAAGAACACGTAGGTCAGATCAATAGCCACGTACCAAATGCAAGAGGATTTGTTGGTCCATTCCAGTAGATTCTACATCTTGCACAAGAGCTGAGATTACACCTACCATTTGAGTTTACAGTGGTCCACTGTCATTTACCACAATCCCATCTCACTGTAGGAGACACTCGGATAAACTGAATGAAGATATAGTGGAGAGCACCACTCCTGCATTCTGTAACTTTGATGGCTCATCTCTGCATTGTCTCCTGGTGTGCAGTACTGCTTCTGATTTATTAATATTATTTTGGCCCAGATGTAAGGGGTAAAATTTCAGGGGCTCCCACTTGACCATTCCCACCACGACTCTGAGAACATTATGAAGGTTCTTCCAGCTGCTTTTTCAAGGGTTTTAATGCAATTAACGAAAGCCAGCCAACACTACAATCCTTATAATTGCCATTGTCCCTCTGTTGTTCATTTGCCATCACAACCACGTAAGTCACTGCTTCACCTCTCCATCTGTGTCTCATCCCCACCCACACCTGTAGTCCTTACCGCCATTTTACCAAGGAGTGATTCCATTCCGGAGTCCCGTGCTGTATTTCTGGTCTCTAGGACCAATGTCAGCGTCAATGTCTTAGCCTAGGTTCCCTCCAGAAATCAGAGCCTAAAACAAGGACTCATTGGCAGGTGGTCTGTCTCAAGGTGTGATCCCAGGGAACAGAGTGGGGAAGTGAAACAGGAGGAGGCTCATGCAGTGTCTGTAATTAAGCTGATCAGCACTGGGCACCTGGGGGTGATCTTGCTAGGACCCTCTGAAGAGCCGTGTAAGATACATCGCAGAATCGTCTTCTCAAGGAATTACAGAGGGGAGCTTTTATCCTCCAGCTCCTGTGTTCCTCAAGTCAACAGTGGCCCTTGGGGTGTCTGTCCCTCACACCCCCGGGCTACACATGCTCAAATGCCACACAACAGCATCCAAGAAGCCCAGGGTGGAAGGCAGGAGATAAACGCAGCACAGCTGAGGCAAGAGGCTGTGAGACTGTGGGATTGTGGTCAATGACGGTGGACCACTGTAAACTTAACTCAAGTGGTCGTTATAACCTCAGCTCTTGCACAAGAGCAATGCAAGAGGCTTTGTTGGTCGTTCCAGCATTGGTATGTGGCTACTGATCTCTGGCCTGTGTGGCAATGGCTGGAGTCAAGGTGGGCTGAGAGAACAGGAAGCTGGGCCCTGGGCACAGTGTCATTGTCTTCAGTTTGGGGCCTTAGCTGAAGGTCCGGGAAAGTGGGAGGAATCCCACTTACCACCCCGTTACAGAAGCATGCGTGATCTTCTATACTGGAAATTACCTGTTGTTCCGTAAGTGTGAGATAAAAGTCACCACTGACAGTACTGTTACCCCATTTTATTTGCTGTTTGTGGTGTCATTGCATAAAAGAATCGTTGTTTTGATAATTCCTAACTTCTTAGCCTGTCAGACTTCTGTTTATACTAATAATATTTAATTGATCTAAATTGATGATCTTTTCTCAAACCAAATTCTTAGTAAAGCTTGAAGACATTCATATTTTAAACCAAATGATTTTTAAAATCTGAAATCCACATATAACTTCATTACTAATTTCTTTCATACTCACCTAGTTCCCTTGTAACTCCCTTTTATTGTTTTTAACTTATTACTAGATATTTTGAAACTCTGGTTTCTTAAAAGTTCCATTTTTCAATCAATGCTTCCTTTTTTAGTAAGATTTTAAATTTTATTTTTAACCTGTCTTTAGTGAGATACATATTAGTAGTATGGGTTTGTAATCGTCAACTGTACAGCTTTAAAATGGAACATAGTTTTCTTATGTTAATATTTAGAAAAAGTCCTTAACATATATCTTATGAACTGTGGAATCTTTTTCATAATACTTGTATGAT
>NW_012155729.1:3248402-3251447 GCF_000956105.1 Propithecus coquereli
TATATTTAATTTAGTAATCTAAAACATGAAGGCTTTATAAGGGCTGAAGATACAAATTTTACTGTCATCCATATTTTTCTACAGATTAAACAATTGTTTAGGTAGTCATCTATGTAATATCCCTACAAATATAAATATGAAGTTGAAAAAAACAGGTTGACAATTGCATTTCACAATATCCCATGTAGAGGGCAGCAGAGAATATTTTTCTTTTTGCCTGTTACAATGACTTTCCTAGCCTAATTTCCAACAGCTTGTTATTGTTCCAGGTAGCAGTAAATAAAAACAATACCTAAACCAAAAAAGTAATGATTATTCTTAAGCTCTAATTTATTGCTAAATTCCAGTTTTTCACATTTAAAAGGGAAGAAAAGGTAAGTAAACTGACAGTCCCTTTTCTATACAAAAGTGAAGAAAACAGTGTTATCTTTCTCTTTACCTAATTCATATTTTAGGAAAGACAGGCTCCTTACAAACAGAACAGAGGCTGTAACTTAACCTGGTGTGTCGAAACTAGTAATTTTATCAAAAACTTGGATGACTTTTACAAAGCCACATTATTGTTTTTACATAACTCGGTCGAGTTTTTCAGTTTATAAATTCTAGATTTTCTACACAAAAGACTCTTAACCACTCTGTGCCTCAGTTATACTATTTGTAGATAGTTGTATTACATAAATAATTGCTATAAATAACATAATAATTAAAATACTACCATCGATTGAAGTAGGATCTCTTCTAAACTTAAACAAATGGAACTATTTTATAATCTTTTACCTACCCTATGCCTTGTTATAAACAGGCTTTAAAGCAGCTGAACTTTTCTTATGGTTCCTTCTCTGTAAAGTGTTGGCAATTATTCAGTGAACACTACTAGCCTGGGACTCAGGGGACTTAGGTTTTTAAACTAACTCTGCTATTACCAATACTTACGAAGCACCTAGTATGTCCCAGAGCACATGTATTGTTTTCCATGTATTGTCTTACCTGGAAGGTGTGTTGTGACAGCAGCCAAGCAGACCAGACTCAAGTCCCTGTCTAGCCACTGATTGATCAGGCTCCTTTAGACAAGTTTCTTAAACTTTCTCTAAGTCCAGTTTCCTCCATCTTTAAAATGGTGATAATAATTACTTCATAGAGTTGATTAAGTAAGATAACATGCATAAGCTCTGTCACCAAGTAAGACCTTAAATTTCCTGTCTATTTTTTCACCACTGTCCTTCAGTTTCCTCCCGAGAAAACTGAGGAGGATGGGTTAGTGATCTCAGAGGCCCGGTTCAGCCCTCTGGTTTTGTGGACCATTTCGACAAGACTCAAGATGCTCTGATTGCTAACTGAACACGCACTTGTTCGCTGGTGGCTGCAGAAGGGCAGTGGTGGTCCTTCCTGGGAGAAGTAGCACTGTCCTTGAAACCTTAGTCAATTTTTTTTATAGATTATTTGTCATTAAGAATAGTCTGAGCCCGCTATTTATTCTTCTCTAGTCAATCTTCAACCCCTATAATTTGTCTGTCTATACTCCACTGAACTAGCACACTTGAGACCCTCATTGAACTTGTAATCACTAAATCCATGAATCTCTTCTTACCCTCCTTGACCTCTTTGCCACTATTAACATTTTTTCATCCCTTGGCTTCTTACTTTGTTTTTTCCCTTCTGACAAAATTCTCTTTCTCCTGGCATTCCTCCAAAGTTAGGTCCTTGGACTGGTGGTCTTTTTGTCTAGATTTTCTCTCCCAGGCATTGCATCTATTCCCAAGCTTCAATTCTGACCTCTATATATCTGACTCTCCAGTCTAAATCTACCCTACAGCCTCTTATCCAAGTCCCTGGCCAACATTTCCAACTACTAGCTGAATAGTTTCATTTGCATGCTCTTCCACCACCTCAGACTAGGTATATCTAAAAAGAATCTTAGAATTTCCTTTCAAAACTCATTCCTTCTTATTTGTTTATTTGCACTAACAATTACCCACACACACACATTTAAAAAATCTTAGGCATCTTTGACTTCTTGCATACATCCTATTCCTTTCCCACTTCCCTACCTTAGGGACAGTTCTTGACACCTGATTACGATTTGTGCATTATGTTTCCAGTCATCTTTCAACCTTGAACACCAACCACGTGTATCTTTACAACAACATAGCTCTCCTTACCTCTCTCTCCTGCTTAATAAAGCCGTCTGCTCTGTCTTACCCACAGCCCTGACTCACAGTGTGGGTTCACTCCTTCATCATCTTCACACTTTCCTCTTGCTCAAACCTATGAAAAATACAGGGCATTCAAGATGCCACTGGCATAGCATCTTACAGCCTCCTCCATAGCATCTTCTCCAGCCATTTCTGACCTTGGAAGACCGTTAGAAGTGCTAGCTACACAACTTATTTTGGAATTTGTAAAAGCTGTCTTGTGTCAAGTTCTCTCTTCATGTGGCCTACTTTTACACAGTGGGCTGTTAGCACTTTAGGAACAGATATGAAACCTGTTTTTTTTAATCACCCAAGTATCTAGAATACTGCCTTTTATATAGTAGATTTCTCTGATCTCAATAAATCCTAAGAATAGAAATGTTTTTGTAAATTATGAACGTCATATTATAGTAGTATACAGTTAAAAAATGTTACCATTCAGAATACAATACAGCACTTTGTGTTAAAAAAAAAAAAAGAAAGAAAGAAAGAAACTGCTTCATGGCAAGCCTACCAGACCAACAGAAGTGGTGTGGTCCACAAAGGAAAGGATTTAGACTAGGAATTTAGACACTGTCCCTGTGCATGGCTTCAGGCAAGTCCCTTCACCTCTGTGAGCTTCATTTCTTCACCTGGAAAATGCAGGGCTTTTTAAGCAGGGCTTTTGACCCTCTTAGGACTATATCAAGATCAGCTAATTCAGTTTAGAGAAGAACCTAAAAATGTTATGCATTTTTAGAATGGAAATCACCTTTTATGTATTTGTGTTATCTAGTACATTTAATACACAGATACCAAGTTTTTTTTTTTTTTTTTTTGAGACAGAATCTCGCTTTGTTGCCCTGGCTAGAGT
>NW_012155729.1:3252657-3254832 GCF_000956105.1 Propithecus coquereli
GAGCAGGAGGTGAGACCGCAGGGCGCGGGGAGGAGGGCGCCTTCCGACCCGCCGGCTTGTAGGATTTTTAACAATTTATCAGCGGCACCGTGTGCAGGTTTGACGTGCGTTTAAGGACTGTGGTCTGAGTTTAGTTTACACGTGGCAGAGTTGAGTGCACACAAGTTTTATAGAAGAAAAAGGTCTCAGGTATACCTGCTCCTCCAGTTGGTTAAATTCGTCACGTTTCTGATGCTTGGTGCAGGTTTTTAACTTGCATTTGTATCAGCTGGTCGTAGGAACGGCTCTAATGGAGTGAGGGGGAGATTAAGGATCCCTTCCTTGTAAGTTCATGCTAGTGAACAAATTGCAGCTGAAGTGCTCTCCGACCCGGCGCGTGTTTATTTTTCTTTCCACATCTGATAAGTTCGTTTTGTGCCACTTTTTCTTCAGAAAAAAAGAGATATGTTAGAATATTTAAACCGATGAGCCATTATTTAAGTTTTACCCTCCTTGCTTTAATTGTCTGAAGTCATTGTGGTTTTTTTAAAAGTCTTTATGAACATTTGTCAGAATAAATTATCTTTATGCCATTTTATATAATCTCAACAGTTGATTTAATACCGTGTGCTATTTTACTTACATTACATACTGCAGTATATGTACTGTGGGTATATACTACGTTATCACTTTCATGATAGAAATAGTGTTCCTGTGTTCAATTAACTATTTCTTGGTTGTGGTGATGATTTTGCAGCTGCTGACATATGTCAAAATTTATCTAATTATACCTTTTAAATATGTGCCGTTCATTGTATTCCTCAACAAAGTTGTTTGTCAAACAGTCACACCTTTTGGTAGCTGCCATCTTTAGGAGGCACACTGTTATTTGGTGTGGTTTGGCTTCGGTTTTTGGCTTTTTGTTTGTTTTTGGTCTTTGTTTACATGTCTCTGTTTTCTTGGAATGTATAAGCATTTCCTCTGCGCAGAGCAATTCTTCCATGGCCATTAGTGTAAATCCTGAAACTGGTCATCTTTCGGACCAACAAGAACTGGTCTGTGTTCAGTATCAGACACGGGCCGTGTTTCTGGCATACCTTCATCCCAAAGTTAAAGACAACAGGGATGTTGGGGTTTTAGAACTAGCAATACAGCCTCAAATAATTTGAGTATTTCTAGAAAGGGAAGAAATCCCGTGTGTGATAACTTATTTTATCTTTTTAAAATTAACTTTTTATTTACATTCTTCTTATTTTTAAGTTCTGGCCAAGTAGGAGAGATTATTTGTCTAGTAACTCAAAACAAATAAACCCATACATGTACTGTTTTTTTTTAAGTGTCTTGATTTGACCTACTGTACGATAGACCCCCTCCTAAAATATGTCCTGTAAATGGCATCATTAGAAGAAAAACACTTTAAACAAAAAGCTAGATTCTCAACAGGATTTTTCCATGTTCTTGCATTTATGTGTAAGTTATCGCCTGATAAAAGACTTTATATTAATCTTAACAATTTTCTGTTTATAGATATCCAAAAAATATTTTAAGGCATAAAATCTGACTGCAAGTGGATTATAAAAATTAATTAATTAAAAGCCTGGTCGGAGGGCAGATTTCCTATAATAATGCATATGACTGCTTAGCTAAACTAGATAGTCTGATTAAAAATTAACCTAAATAAACATAAACTTACGTTAGAGGGTGTGGGGTTTTTTTTTTCCCTCGAAGTGAACTTTAGCCCTGGTGAAAGCTTGCCTAGGGCAGAAAGTTCCTTGAGCATGTAAAACTTGTCGGTATTCTGTTTATTCCCATAGATTTTCAGATTGTCTTTTGAAGAGAGAGTATAGTTCCAATATCCTTATCTGTTCTTTAAACTTATTGTACTTGCCTAACGTGTTTCCAGCACTCCAAAACAAAAATAAACAATAACAGCGAAACCATTGTACGAGCCTTACTTTTGGTGGGTAAAATAAGTATATTCCTACTCTGCTTTCTCTTCACCACCTCCAAATACTGTGTCCTCTCTACAGAGAACGTGGGTGTACTACCAGTTCTCTAAAAATATTGTCTTAGAAATATGTTTTGTGACAATGCAAATTTAGGTACTTAATAGCCAAACCAGTATTATTAAAATGGTTTATCCGGACCTCGAAAGAAAACTACTTTTGGTTGCAGCTCCCGGGGGCCAAATCTAAC
>NW_012155729.1:3262592-3265298 GCF_000956105.1 Propithecus coquereli
AAAATACTGTTCAAAATATCAGTTAAATGATGTAAAACATCAATTGTATATAATTTTTCTTTCTTAAAGGAATGACCTCTGATTTTTGCTGTATGTTTTTTAGGCAATATATGAAATGTCCCGAGGTGAGCAGGATTTAATTGAAGATCTCAAGCTTGCAAGAAAGGTCAGCAAGTAACTTTTTATCACGTGCCCTAGTTTTTAAAAATTACATTTCACAGATTCTAAAGGATAATTTTCTTAACCTTTAGAAGTAAAAAAGTAGAAAATATCTACTGGTGAATACATTTTTTAGATGAGGTTTGGACACATCTCTTCACATATGAGTATTAGAGTCTGTTTGGGGATTAACACACACTTTGATTTCTTTTATGTGTAGCAAACAGAATCCACACTGGCTTCTATATAATTAGTCCTGTTTGCATCCAAATGTAGATCTCTCATGTTTGATCTCTCTGCACATTTCTCCCCTCTGACAGGCCTACCATGACCCCATGTTAAAGTTGTCAATCATGTCAGAAGAAGAACTCACACACATATTTGGTGATTTGGACTCTTACATACCTCTGCATGAAGGTTAGATATGCTACTTAATTTTCATTAGTATCTGAACAGCAATAACACAAGTAATTTTAAATCTAAGCTTCAGTGTAATGCTAACCTATTTTTTAAATAAACCTATTATTGGTCTTTCCGCATTTTTACACTTCAGATTTGCTGGCAAGAATAGGAGAAGCAACCAAGCCTGACGGGACAGTGGAGCAGATCGGCCACATTCTGGTAGACTGGGTATGTGGCGCGTCGATCGCAGATGTAGCTTCTTACAAATGTGCCGTGCAGCAGTTTCTGATGAATATCAGATTGATGTGATCTCATAACTGGATTCCACAAACAGATAAGGCATTAAAACTAAACAAATTCACAGTGATATAAGAAGCTACAGTCTGTTTGAAAAAATAAACTTCATTAATGTTACGGTTTCATTTGTATTACAAATGTGTTTACAAATGTGTTCTTGCTTGGACAGAATTCACACATTATATGCTGTTAATTATCTGCTGCATTCTTTCACTTAACATGTAAGTGCCTGCCGGGTGCTGGGCACTGTTTGAGGCGTGGGCACTGGGGATGCGGTATGAAAGGCAGGCCCTGCGTTTGTAATCATCAGGGGACTAGCCCAGACATAAGCGGCCTCAGGGCTGGTGATCAGTGTGGCAGAGGACACTCAGGTGTCCTGGGAGCACACCGCAGGCCTCTCTGAGGTCAGGGCAGATAGGAGTCATGAGGCTTCCGTTGGATTTAGCCAACTTAGGAAAATTTGAAGAGCATTCCGATGTTTGCCTAGAATACTAGTCTGCTGCCATAGTTATCTGCAGGAGAATGTCCACAGCTCGTTAAAACGCTCAAGAATAGCTGTGCGTTTTGTGTTCACATTCACAAGCTTGTTTACGCACTCAGTCCTAATAGGAACTCATCCTTTTTCTTTGATTGCTCTTCAGCTACCAGGCTTGAACGCCTACAGAGGCTACTGCAGCAACCAGCTGGCAGCCAAAGCTCTGCTTGACCAAAAGAAACAGGATCCAAGAGTCCAGGACTTCCTCCAGCGATGTCTTGAGTCTCCCTTCAGTCGAAAACTAGATCTTTGGAGCTTCCTAGATATCCCTCGAAGCCGCCTAGTCAAATATCCTTTACTGTTGAAAGAAATTCTTAGACACACTCCCAAAGACCACCCTGATGTCCAGCTTCTAGAGGATGCTGTAAGTCCCATAAGTGATCCTTTTGTTTTTCAAGTTGATACATTAGGTTGCCTTAGAAAGTTAGAAAATGATACTCTCAAATCTTACGTATATTGAATCAGCATAGTGAAGTATTCTGTTGTTTTAAGCACGAGTACATTAGTTCACTGTGCACTAAGCAATAAGGAGATGCACATGTGTCGTGCTTAACACATTTTATATTTGTATCTTAACCGGGGACTGGATTCTACTCTGATCTCTTCACTAGATAGCCACTTTGGACCAGCCACCCATTTTGGCTGGGACTGTTTCTTCATCTGTAAAATGAAGGCGCTGGCTGAATTAACGGATTTCTAGACTCCCTTCAAGTTTTAAAATTCTTCTGTCTCGTGACATTTTTGCCTTGTGGGGAAACAGGATGAGTTAACATACTGAATACTGAAGTTGCTCCATCAAACTTTTGATAATTTTTAGGTACTGATAATACAAGGAGTTCTCTCTGATATCAACTTGAAGAAAGGTGAATCCGAGTGCCAGTATTACATCGACAAGCTGGAGTATCTGGATGAAAAGCAGAAGGACCCTAGAATTGAAGCGAGCAAAGTCCTGCTGTGCCACGGGGAGCTAAAGAACAAAAACGGACACGTACGTGCCTCTGACGTCCACGGGGGCGGCTGCCACTCTCCCTTCCCGCCCTGTTTAGTCTTTGCATGTAAATGGTGATGCAGGTTTGTAAGAGTAAATTCATGACGTAGTGGAAGAAGGATGTCTCAGTGGAGAATCAGTAATACTTTATTTTTTAGTTTTGAGCATAAAACAACTTATTTGACTGGGGTTCCTTTCTAAATATTCTTAGTTCCATAATGTTTAATAAAAAAGTAAATCCTTCAAAAAATTTTGAGGAGTTTATAGAAATGGTTTTCAGCACTACTCAACAAATTTCTGAAGCAGATTGAATGAAAGCAAATTC
>NW_012155729.1:3266688-3267708 GCF_000956105.1 Propithecus coquereli
ATAAAAAATAAGTATGATTTCATTTTTCCGATTTTTATTTTTCCAGCTAAAAATATCTTTAGAGTTCGCTTCCAAGACCCCTCTCCAGGCCAGTCTCACACTCTGCAAGCCAATGACGTGTTCCACAAGCAGCAGTGGTTCAATTGTATCCGAGCCGCCATCGCACCTTTCCAGCCTGCGGCCAGCCCGCCAGAGCTGCAGGGCCTGCCCGAGCTCCACGAAGAGTGCGAGGAGAACAGCCCTTCCGCCGGGAACCTCCGAGCCCAGAGGAGGGTGTCCACGGTTTCCAGCGTCACTCAGGTAGAAGGTGATGAGAATGCTGCAGAGTGCGGCTCCGGCGTGCAGACGGCAGAACACGCCAGGAGCGTGAAGGCGCGCCAAACACAGCCCAGCTTCCAGAGAGCGCGGGACAAGGCCCAGTCGAGTGGCAAACGGAAAGAGACTCTGGTCTAGAGGAAGCTGTGTGTGACCGCGCAGGGACTGTTTATTTATAAATGTGTACAGTTTTGTTTCTCTTGTAATGTGAGCATGGGAGCATCCATGGGGTTGCTATATACCAGTTGTAATGTTTTCATTGTTTCTGGTTCTTTTTCTTTTCTCTCTTTTTTTTAATGGCAGCTAAAGATATACAGATTTTTAAATTGCAGTCCTTTTTTTTAAGATGTTTTCTCAGATTTTTTAGAACATGCAAGGCTAGTATTTTTAATCAGAGGAAATATTTATGAAATGGGTTTTCTCCTAATTCTGGATTCATGATGACTCCATTACCAAACAATTGCGTTATTTACGGTATTCACCAAAACTTAGAATTTTGCAAATACTGGCATTCTACCAGTGTTTCGTTGATAAACCTTGCATGCAAAATTTGAAATTTTAACATCGTGCCTAAAATCTACATGGAATGTAGATTTGGAGTATTTCAAAATTTACGTTGAAACATAACTTACTTGGAAAACAAACCATAAAACTTAATAGGTTTTTCATTTTATCAACTGGAATGCTTTATATTAGTTTTTCACT
>NW_012155729.1:3267758-3270049 GCF_000956105.1 Propithecus coquereli
ACTTTAAACAAAAAGCTAGATTCTCAACAGGATTTTTCCATGTTCTTGCATTTATGTGTAAGTTATCGCCTGATAAAAGACTTTATATTAATCTTAACAATTTTCTGTTTATAGATATCCAAAAAATATTTTAAGGCATAAAATCTGACTGCAAGTGGATTATAAAAATTAATTAATTAAAAGCCTGGTCGGAGGGCAGATTTCCTATAATAATGCATATGACTGCTTAGCTAAACTAGATAGTCTGATTAAAAATTAACCTAAATAAACATAAACTTACGTTAGAGGGTGTGGGGTTTTTTTTTTCCCTCGAAGTGAACTTTAGCCCTGGTGAAAGCTTGCCTAGGGCAGAAAGTTCCTTGAGCATGTAAAACTTGTCGGTATTCTGTTTATTCCCATAGATTTTCAGATTGTCTTTTGAAGAGAGAGTATAGTTCCAATATCCTTATCTGTTCTTTAAACTTATTGTACTTGCCTAACGTGTTTCCAGCACTCCAAAACAAAAATAAACAATAACAGCGAAACCATTGTACGAGCCTTACTTTTGGTGGGTAAAATAAGTATATTCCTACTCTGCTTTCTCTTCACCACCTCCAAATACTGTGTCCTCTCTACAGAGAACGTGGGTGTACTACCAGTTCTCTAAAAATATTGTCTTAGAAATATGTTTTGTGACAATGCAAATTTAGGTACTTAATAGCCAAACCAGTATTATTAAAATGGTTTATCCGGACCTCGAAAGAAAACTACTTTTGGTTGCAGCTCCCGGGGGCCAAATCTAACTTGTATTCCAAAAGACACAAATTGTTGTCCCAGTCTTTTAGGTGGCCCGAGAATGCCAAATCTATATCACTTTTCCACAAAAGTCTTCTTTCTGTATGATATTTTTTTCAAATAGTGTTTGTATCCTGATATTAGTAGCAGGCCACACTCTGTATTATCCTTTACATTTCATAATCACACTTTTCAAGGCTTTTTATTAAAATTGTTCATACTTTTGAAATATATATGCTAGAAGTTATATCTGCCAAACAATCTTCATATATGGTCTTTGATTAAGGCAGGAAAGTTACTGAGTCTTCAAAAGCATGTGCAAAAAGTGCAAATGTGTCTACCTCCTCTCCCTCCCCCACCCACATTTCCTGATTTAGCACCATACTTCTCCCCGAGACATTTTACACGTGATAAACTCTGAAGAGTAGCGTGTCTTTTGTTGAGAAGTGAGATCATAGTTGGGTTTTTTAAGGACTGTGGAACATATTTAATCACTGAATACTGCTTGTCGTAATATGCACCCTCAAGAAATGACATAAAGTCCATGTTAGTTTCAGAAATATGCTTTCAATAGATTTACATTCAATTATCTAAATCTAACTTCTGTACTTTTTTTTTTAACTCCTGTAGTTTTTATTTTAAATATCACCTAATTTTGAGTTACCAGGAAATAAGAAGTTGTGCAGTAACTGATCCTATGAAGATAAGAATTTTTATCACTGATGTGATTTTATGTAATAAAATAGACATCAAAAATATCTTTCCTCCCAGCTAAACCAACTTTTCCTTCCATGTTCACTGGGAGGAGTACCTTTCTCAAGACTTTTAAATGGAAATTAACTATTTTGTGATTTACTGGGAAGTCACATTTGTTATGCTTGAAGCAAGGAAGGAGTTAACCTCTGTTTCCAAAGAGCACAGCAGAACTTTCTGACAGCTGCTTTGTTTCTAGTTAAGGTTGGCGTATCTTACTTTGTGAGGTAATTCTAGCTCCGGTCCAACAGGAGACTCTTTGTGCCGCGTTTACTAAATGGAAAGGAATGCCTGTGCTGCCCCGCACACGCGTGTGTCACTCAGTCTGCACAGATGTGCGCGGGGCGGCGTCCATACGTCCTCAGCCGCGTGACGTGTGCTGTATTACTGCAGATCTCAAGAGAGTTTCTTTTCCAGTTAATTGACCGTTTGCACGTTCGTGGCTTTACATTCAAAGTATTGCTTTGGAGGTGATTATTTAGGGGGCGGGGTTGGTCTATAACTCCACCTCTTAAAGCCTTCAAAGTTCTGAATTCTCTTTGATTATCTACAAAGTCTCTTCAGTAGTTCACATTCCTTTCTGATATGTACGTATTCATTTAGGAGTTTTAATAAGTCTAATTGCCTCTTTGGATATTCAAATCACTTAAATTTCTTTCCAGGTAGTCTTAACTTTTTCTGCCAGTTCATTCTTAAATTATTTGAAGGGATTATTTTTACTCAGTTTCCTCATCCCTCCTTTTTATGTGACTTTAGTCATGTCA
>NW_012155729.1:3271004-3272696 GCF_000956105.1 Propithecus coquereli
ATGGTAATATGTTCTCAAAGTGATACTCAAATATTTGACTGGCCTTTCTTACATCATTTATTTATCAAGTTACTGCTGCTCGTAGTGTTCTTCCTGTTTCAACAATGAAGAACAACATTCATTTTTAGAGTTTTGTGTTTATGTATTTTATAAGATACAAAAATTGTTTTGTGAGAGGGCTTAGCTTTGTCCAAGCTTGTATGAAATCATTGTACCTGGATACATTGTGTAAATCTGGTTTTGTTTTTATAGGAGCCAAGCAATAAAAGAGTTCGACCTCTAGCTCGGGTCACGTCCTTGGCAAACTTAATCTCTCCTGTAAGAAATGGAGCAGTCAGACGTTTTGGTCAAACAATACAGGTAAAAAGAAGGGAGGGGAGGAGAGAGTAATGTAGTCAGGGGACTTTTTATGGAAGCCTGAAATTTGTGTTTTTCTCTGAGCTGTATAGACAGGTTTGCACTATTATACTTAAATATAAGTTTTCTTTTTGTAATATGCTAGAAAGGAATATTGTTACCAAAACAATGTTTGTATAACCTCGTTATATTAATTTGCATCTTATATCACTGGATAGTCTTGGCTAGTTTTTATTCACAAAAAGTAGTTTTGGCTGATAAATATTTTAGAATGACAGGTTGAAACTCAGATAAATGATTTTCTGTGTTGAAAAATTCTCAGAACTTTATTCTTAATTTGTCTTTCTCTGCTTTAAAAAAAGAAAAAAGGAATAATTACTGTTTGCTCCAAATCTTACATTCTCTTTTGTTCACCTTTTTTTTAAGTCATTTACCCTTCGTGGTGACCACAGATCCCCAGCCTCTGCCCAGAAGTCATTTAGCAGGTCCGCAGCGCCAACACCTGCCAAAAGAAGAAGCAGCGTGCTGTGGTCAGAGATGCTGGACGTCAGCACGAAGGAGTCTTTGACCACCAGGGAAATCAAACGTCAGGAGGTGCGCTGGCATTCAGTACCAGGACCGTATTTACTGGCCTGTACTAAAAAAGGATCTCTGTTTTTTAAACGCGTGTTTTGCCAGAAGACAAATGTCTTCGGGCTAATGTCTGTGGCAAAATTGACTTGCATTTTTTTTTGTATTTGAACAACAATTCATAACACATGACATAATTCAAAGTGGTGAATGACACTTCGTATGGGTGCTGGTCATCAAATTAGCTCTAATGGGGTAAAATTATGAAACATACGGCAGCCTCTTATTTCGAGATTCCATTCGGAATTACAGTTTTCAGACTGAGTCACTTGAAAAAATACTGTTCAAAATATCAGTTAAATGATGTAAAACATCAATTGTATATAATTTTTCTTTCTTAAAGGAATGACCTCTGATTTTTGCTGTATGTTTTTTAGGCAATATATGAAATGTCCCGAGGTGAGCAGGATTTAATTGAAGATCTCAAGCTTGCAAGAAAGGTCAGCAAGTAACTTTTTATCACGTGCCCTAGTTTTTAAAAATTACATTTCACAGATTCTAAAGGATAATTTTCTTAACCTTTAGAAGTAAAAAAGTAGAAAATATCTACTGGTGAATACATTTTTTAGATGAGGTTTGGACACATCTCTTCACATATGAGTATTAGAGTCTGTTTGGGGATTAACACACACTTTGATTTCTTTTATGTGTAGCAAACAGAATCCACACTGGCTTCTATATAATTAGTCCTGTTTGCATCCAAAT
>NW_012155729.1:3284331-3294579 GCF_000956105.1 Propithecus coquereli
GTGGACCGTTTGCCTAGGTTGCTGCAAGTAATGAGCTGGAAACAAATGTGTTGAAAATCTGACCATGTAAGATCAATTTTGGTGGATTTATTCATAAGATGGAGAAAAGACTAGGAGTCTTTTACTGTAAGATGTTCTGTTAAACTGGGATCACAACCTCTAAAGCAGGGGGCGCGACAGCCCCGGGTCGTGGGGGACGTGCAGTGTGATTGGCCAAGTCGATGTCAGCCCTGGTGTGAAATACATTTGGCCAGTGGAAGTGAACATTGGAAAAGACTGTAAATAGTTCAATCTAAACGATCTCTCTGTATAAATGAATGGATATAATTAAAAAAAGCACACACATGATCACCCTGAAGGTTTCTTGCCTGGTGGATATTTTGGGGGCATTTGCCAGAATACGCTAGTGTGGCACAGGAGGTCGCGGCAAGCCTCACAAAAGTTTATAGGAGCCCTACGTGGTTAAACCTTTGAAAGGCACTGATGAGTCAGAGGAAGGTTCAGTTGGGTCAAGTCTTGGGAACCCTGTGATAACCAGAAATAGCAGTTGCGCGGAAGACAGCCGAACATCTGGCCGCTTTCTGGATATGATAGTAAAGCCACTAGCAGAGCATCCTGATCGATTTGATTAACTTCAGATTTTAATTTAGGTCTCAGGTTCGTAACTTTGGAAATTCAAATTGAAAAGTGTATGTCACGCCAGTGATTGTGATCTGCAACACCAGAAGGCAAGACAGCTAATCATTTATAGAGGTGTTTTATGGGATATCATTCCTTCCAGAATTACCTCCACCAGCTCCCGAAGTTACAGAAGCAAGTGGTAGCTCAGATGTCGTTAATGAAGTGATGTTTTATTTGAAACTGTGTCTTCCTTTGGTTCCCTCAAGGGAGAATAAGACCCAGAAACTGAGTTTCTTCAGAAATCACATCTATGTTCATCTGTGTTCACTCGATGGTCTAGCCCAGTAGTTCTCAAACCCGTTTGGGCACCGGGATCCCCAGGGCGCTTAAACAGTAAAAGTAACAGCCTCACCCCGGAGCCTGCGCCCGGGCTCCGTTTCACCGAGTCCAGATCTGCAAAGGGTGGTCTCTGCCCAGAAGGGCGTCTCACTGAGTGCCCCGTCTCTCGTCTGGACGTGCGCGCACGCAGCGCTGAGGGAGGTCTGATTCTCCAGCTTAAGTCACCCTGGGGTCTCTTAACACACAACTGACCCAGCAGGTGTTTGGCTGCTTCTGTGCTGCCTGGGTCCACTTTGTGTTTTAAGCTTTTCTGAATATGCAGGTCCAGCACAATGCTTCAAATGTATATGGCTACAGTGTTAGTCATTAATTTTGCAAGCACCGGGAAACGCCTAAAGCTCCCATCTGTAAATCTTGAGGACTGAGGTGCGGGAAGACCTCAGTGGCCTCTTGTAGTTTGTCTTCAGCACACTCCTCCACTGAAACTGTGCCCTGTCCCTAGAGGTGACACTGGTTGGTAAGTATACCTGTTGCATTTAGAAGTCCAAGGAATTCAAAACATGGTATCTGAACCTACAAACTTGGGCTTTTCTAAATTGGCATGAGAGGACTCCTACGGAAGAGTAACGCCCTTTGTCCATGGAATCTAATTCCCACGAGAGGAGTGGCCTTGCAAACCCCCTCGAAGAGCAGAAGTCTAGAACTGGGTCCAGAAGGGTTTTGATTCCTCCTGTACGTGTGAGCAGTCCCCAGAACCAACCGCACGAGTGGGACCTTGGGGTGGTGGCTCAAGCCCAGTGGTCCTTAAACCTTGTTCAGAGCATGAGGATTTGGGACTAATCAAAGCTGGGGATCCTCTCCCCGGGAAAATGAGTGCGCGTACATACACATCCGCACAATCAGGGACGTTCCCAAACCTCCCCGTGGACTCCGGGTTGAGATCTGACCAGGACTCTCTGGGGAACCTCTTGGAGGGCTCACTTTGTTCCTGTGGATTCTCGACGCGCTAATATCACATTTGTTTTATAAATAATAGTTGAAAACTTTCATCTTCCACACTTCTAGCTGGTCTTCTAAGTCACACTTATGACATTTCCTTCAGGATAATATAAAAATGTCAAGTATGCTTTTCGTAAAGGATTTTCAATTTGACGTCACATAGTCCTAGCTTAAAACTGCTTCCTCTTAACTCTCCCCAAACCACAGCCTTTGCTTTTCAAAGTAAAGGCAGAATGTTTATCAAACACAGCTGCGTTTGCTACCTACCATCTCACACACAAACTCAGACCTTTTGCCTGAATTTCACAACCGCTACCCTCCCCATAGCACTCGGCAGTCATGTTAGACTGGTCTGGATTCTGGGCCTTCTCCCTGTCCTCTCCTTCTCCCTGTATCTCTCTCCCTCCCCTCTTGGCTCCCTTGCCCACACCTGTGTCTCTGGCTCAGGGATGTGGACACCACCAGCCATGCGTGCTGAGGCGATGAGGATGCACAAGTGAAGTCCCCAGGTCCCAGGACAGCAGCTCCGTCAGCCCGACCCTGAGAGTTTCTAGTTTGCTACTGCGGTGCTGTCACCTGTGAAAGGCAATAGCGTTGCAGCATTTGGTAATGTTTGCACCGTGGCATAAACAGAAAGTAAGGCGAAATGAGCTAGAGTCAGAGGAATCTGGTAATCTCCCATAGAATCCAGGTTTCTCAACAGTGGCTGCGGGGGGCGGGTGGAAGAGTTTTGTTTTCCTCCTGGACCGAGCAGGACAAGCAGGGACGGATCTGTCAGGTTAGACCTGGAAACCTGTGAAGATCGCTGAGCCCGATGCCGTCTCCACCAGCTGAGAATCCGAGCTCCACAAACATCGAGTGACAAGATCACACGGCTGGCCTGTGGCAGAGCTGAGATTAAATGCACCAGAGTGGCAGTGGGACCTCTTCAGCCCATCCTCCCCACCTAGCAGCCGAGTGATCTTTCTAAAGCAAACATTAGATGGTGATAAAACGCCAATTCAGAATTAGAGCACTAAAAATAATTTTTTTCTATGCTTAAAATCATACATTTTCATCATGGAAAATTTGGAAAATTCAGGAAAGTATGAAAAAGGAATTACTCCAAGAGAATGAGAAGACAAGCTGCAGAGTAGGGAAAGATATTTGCAAAAGACACACCTGACAAAGGACGGTTATCCAAAATACACAAAGAACTCTTACAACTCAACAATAAGAAAACAAATGACCCAATTAAAAAATGGGCAAAAAACGTGAACAGACCCCTCACTAAAGCAGATATATAGATGGTAAATAAGCAGGTAAAAGGATGTCCCACATCCTATGTTACTAGGGAATTGCAGATTAAGACGAGATACCACTACATACATGTTAGAATGTCAAATCTAGAAATTAATTAAATGAACAATTAGAAAAGAAGGAATGTCAAATTGCAAACACTGACAACATCAGATGCCGGGGAGGATGTGGGGCAGCAGGAACGCCCCTTTGTTGCTGGCGGGAATGCGAAAGGGAAGACGGCTTGGCAGGTTTTTACAAAACTGAACGTGCTCCTGACCTACGACCCAGCAATCTCGTTCCTTGGTATTTACCCAAGAGGCCACCGACGGTAGGACTCCAGCTATGTGACACTCAGGAAAAGGCGAAGCTACGGAGACGGTAAAAAGATCGGTGAGCGGCAGGGCTGGGGGAGGGAGGATTTCCAGGGCAGTGGGAGACTCTGGGTGACTCCGCAATGGCAGACGCACGTCACTATGCGTCTGTCCAACCCGTGGAAGGTGCGTCACCAGGGAACCCTCATGTAAGCCGTGGCGTGATCATGACGTGTCAGTGCGGGGTGTGGGTAGCGGGGGAGGCCGTGCGTGTGCGGGGCGGGGGGCACGTGGGACCTCTCTGTACCTTCCACTCAATTTAGCTGCTTCAAAAAACAATAATAATAATAAGTCTATTTTTTAAAAAAGAAATTGCCCAGACCCAGAAAAATGTATGGCATTAGCGCACTGCCTTCAAGCCATGTCTCTACAGCTCAAAGCTGGGATAACAATGCACCAATTCCACAGACAAACCCTGAATTTAAAGGCCTGGCGAAGTGACCCAGGCCTGTCCTTCTGGAGGTCTAGGCCGCAGCCCCTCACTCTCACACACAGCTGCTCAGGGAATTCTGCACCCAGGGGATCGGGGGCCTCAGGTCCAACCCAGGCAGGTCGGGGCCTGCCAGGGGAGCAGCCGGCACCTCCAGCCCCGCAGGAGTCAGGGCCCAGGCAGACGTCCACCGGGGACCCCCCTGCCAAGGCGGCGGGGACTGGCGGCTTCAACGGTCTGGGCCAGGAGGGGAGCTTCAGCCTCCCAGCCCCCTGCAGTCCAGTCTAAGCATCACTAGGCTCTGTTCCAGCCGAGCCGGGTCAGCCACCCTGGGGCAGGTTCCCCTTGTCCCTGTGTCTCGCCCTCCCCCTGCCCGGTGGTGGAGAGGGAAGCAGGCCCCTGTCCTCACCCCCTAGCGAGAGGGACCAAGCTGCTCACTAACCCTGACCCTGACCTTGCCCCTGAGCCTGACCCTAAACCTAGCCCTAACCCTAACGCTTGGCAGGTACCTTTCTCTCTCCTGCAGGCCCGGCTCTCACAGTTCAAACTGCAGCTGTCAGTTGAACGTGACGGAGAGGCTGGTGTCAGGCCCCTCCATGCCTGGAAACCGCCGGAGGGCTGGAAAAAGCGTCTGTTACCGACATCACTTACCTTTGCCAACCTGTCCCCACCCCCGGGCAGACTCGGGCAGGTTCTCTCCGTCTTGGGCGTGTTCCAGTTGTGAGCTCAGCTCCCCACCCCCGCTCCAGAGCCGGCTGGGGAGGGACGGGAGGGCTGGGGCCGCCAGGGCGGCTCCGACAGAGAGGGGCTGACTGTCCTCTGTTTCCTGTCACGCCGCGAAAGCTCGCGCTAAGTGCCTGGCTCTGCACGGGGCAGGGGGAGAGGGTCAGCAGCACGTCCTGCCCCCGGAACACAAGATGCAGGACGGCAGTGAAGCAGACGCAGCACAGGGCGGCCCGCACGCCGCACGTAGACAGCGCGCTGTCCTCCGGCGTGTCAAAGGTGCGAGGACGAGCGTTTCTCGGGGCGGCAGATGCCGCTGGAAACGGAAGGCAGCCTGTGAACTCCCCAGCACGCAGGCCTGTGAGTCCCGAGGTCCTTCCCAGACCTGCGATCCAAGGGGAAATGACGCTTCGGCTATAAATACACCCCCCTCCCTGCACCCCCACCTGAGAGCGAGTGGGGAGGGGTCCCCAAAGCCCCGAACCGACGTTGGCCTCCAGCGGAGGAGCGTGCAACAATCTTCTCCACAGTGGAAACTATTCCTGCCGTTCTCTGGCTGGTCCAGCGATACAGCCAGGTTCCTCCACCGCGGGATCTCTCTGGAACTTTCTAATGAGTTTCTTGGTTGCAACCAAGAAAACAGACAAGTGCAGCCGTTGACTTAACAGGACTCTTTCAAAGGAGAAGAAACTTTGTTTGGGAAGATTCTGGAATCAGAGCACATTGGAGAAATGGCGACAACCTGCGCCTCTGTCTCCCTGGCAGCCAGGCTGGGATGGCGGTGCTGTGCCTTCGCTCGCTCTGTTCCCCGCCTGGAATGCTGCCCTCCCTCTCCCACCCCCTCAGCACAGCCAGGCCTCCCCCGACCAGTCCTGGGAGCCCTTCCTGCTCCTGCTCCGGTCCCTGCAGAGAGGTTCGTCAGAGCCAGCGTCACCTCCCGGCCTCCGAGCCCCCGCTGCCGTGTGTGCAGGCGGCAGGGCAGGGCGAAGGGCTGGCCCGGGAAAGATACACGAGACTTGTATCTAGAGAGACTTTGGGGGTGTAAAGGGGCTCCCAGAGGGTACGCAGTGCAAGCCCCTGGCTGGAGAGCCCACGCGGGGTGCAGACCACCCGTCTGCTGTTGAGGAGACTCCTGGACGCCCACCCTGAGTCCCCCCTGGAGGGGCTCAAGCTGAGTTTCATTCTCGGACTTCCCTGGACCCCAAGACCAGCAAGCGCTTTCTCCTCTTCCTACCCCAGGCCAGACGGCGCCACCTCTCTGGGGCTCCCTGCTTCCCTGCCCCCGGGGGTAGCCTGAGAAGCTAAAGGTCGCCACCAGCAAAGAGCGGCCCCCAGTGCTTTCCTTGATGAGGAAAAACAGAAGTTTGCAGACCTCACGACATTTTTAAAAGCCTTAAAGGTGACGCGAATCAGATTTGGAAGCTGTATCTTCAGAAAGTCCCTTCTGTGGCCGGGGTTGGATTTTTGCTGTCCCTGGGCTCCAAGGGGAGCCCCTCACCCGAGGAGGTGCAGGAGCAAGCGGGGAGGCCACCCGGTCGCCGGACCCTCCACCTGTGTCTGCCGTGGCCTTGGTCTCCCCGAGAGCCCAGGAGGCCGAGCTCCCTGCCCGGACCTGTGCGGATCAGGTCTGGCACCGGGTCCAGCACGGCCTGCCGTCCCGGGAGCCCCGGCCGAGCCTGCGCCTCTGCGGCCCCTTCCTCGGCAACCCGGGAGGCTGGGGTCACGCGCGCATTTCCAAAAGCTCTCGCGCTGGAGGCCGGCCATCACCATGTTGCACTTTTTGCTTTATTATCTACTTGGTGGTTTTTAATCCACCTTCTCTGTTTTTAGTAACCGCATTTTAAACGAGCACTTTATGTCGTTATCCTAAGTGGAAAACCAGCTTCCCTCGCCTTAAATGGAAGGAAACGACAACAATCAGAATAGTGCAAACAACATAAGGTCGATAAGCTCCGCCTGGATATTTTTGGCTCTGAAAAGGAGCTCAGCCCTCTCGTTCTGTTTGCCGACGTAAGTCTGAAACCGTCAGGTACGGTGGGAGCGAGTCCCGCGTTCTGGCCCGCGCTTGCCGTGAGCGACGCTGTGGTCGCTTTCGGGGCTCCCACGTTAGTCACGTGCTTTTCTCTGTTTCTGTCTCCCTCTCCCTCTACTTCCCTGCAGTAATTACAACGTGCAGGCAAATACAGTTCTCTGCTCCGAAAGCGCATGCCTAAGAGACTGTATTTTTCTTCCCCAGAGCCAGGGACCAGCGTGGTGTCTGGGGCAGGATAAAGGGCTCTGCTCCCAGCGTCCCTCCCGCCAGCCCTGACAGATGCCAGGGTGGTTCCTGGCAGGAAATCCCTTCTGCCCACGGGAAGCCCAGAGAAGGGAGCTCGGGGGCCCCGCCGGGCTCAGCCTCCCCCCGGAGCTGCAGACGTGGATAAATCCAGCACCTCAGGCCTGGGGCCCGGAGCCCGCAAGTGCGCCGCCCGCTCATGGGGACGGCCAGGCCGTCTCCTGCCGTGGCGGTCGCACCGTGTTTCACCAGGCCCGAAGTGGCCTCAACGCTTTGATTAAGTCAGCAGGGGGAGGGGTGTTGCTGCTCCTTTCTGCAAATGAGAAAACCGTGGCCAAGAGCTCCTGCCCAAGATCCGACTCAGGCAGGAGGTTTTCAATTCAAACAAATCAACAAAAACGCCTTGAACGCTCTTCTCATATCCTAGCATTTCTTCCTTCTCTTCAAGCGTCTTCAAAGGTGGGGCCAAGTTCAAGGTCATGCCGGGACCCAGGCGAGGGAGCCTCTGCCGCCTTCCCCAGCGCCACTGGCACGTGACAGCCTCTGCCCCATTGATGGCCCGGTCCCTCTGGAACCCACGTGGCCCAGCCGTCCCCGCAAAGTCCTGGTGGCGGGTGGGCTGCCTCTCCTGCCCGCCCCACAGGGCCAGGGTCCGGCCCTCGCCGTCTCCAAGCCCCAGGGTGCAGCCGAGCCCTGGTGACAGTGCCAGCGCCACCCCGAGCCGTGCCCCCACCCAACCCTGCCCAAGCCTCCTCTGCCCCGGGGACACTGCGGCCGACCCCGCCCTGTCTCCCCAGGCCCCTTCCCCAGCACGTGGCTCCCAGAGCAGCTGTCACCCACTGAAAGCTTCCCGCGTGGGTGCCGCCTCCTGCAAGCCTCTCCCTTCACTGAGCTCCCGCACCCGAAGCCACCAACGGGCACCTGCCTGCTGTCATCGTATGGGGTCGTCTACGTCCACGTCTCCTCTCCTCTCCCTAGAGGCCAGAGTCTGGGGTGGTGTCTCCCCGGAGACCCACAGTAAGGCGGGTGCCCAAGGAAAGGCTCGAGCAATGATGAATGAATGAATGAATGAATGTCACCGACACCTTCACCACGCGGGCACAGCCACAAGGCTCCAGGTGAGGGAAACTGTGGTTCCTCAAGAGCACTGAGATTTGACTTTTATCGAGGTCAGAGGTCAACCTGGCAGAAAGGCGGGAACTCCGGGATCAGCCCGGTGCCTGGCACAGAGTGTCTGCGGGTGGTGGAGCGGGTCTGGTGGCTGCTGGGCCAGGGACAGAGCACCGTCTGTTCCCAAACGCAATGACTCAGACTGGACTGGCCCGGCCCGCAGGGCTGGGAGGTGGAGCTCTGCGAAGCCGCCTGCGCCCCCAGCCCTCTCCCCCAGGCCGGGCGCCAGTCTTGCCCGGGGCCCACGGAGAGCTGGGCTGGGGGCGCCGGGCCCGCCGTGCTTTCCAAGGCCAGAGCCACGGTTCTTCATCTTGGCCGCGCGAGCACCTGGGCCCTCCCCAGGCCCCGCACACCTGTCAAATCTCCTTGGATGTTTTCGTGCGCAGCCGGGGTTAGGGGTCACTGGCTTACACAACACGGCGGCAGGTGCCAGTCCCCCGGGCAGGGCCGTGTGCAGCGGGGGAGACGCCAGCGCACCCCTGGGGACAGCGAACACCTGTAGGTGGCAGATAGGCGAGAAGGAGCTTGCAGAGGGCCTCGGGCCCGCTCCCTATTACAGTCAATCCCGGAGAAGTCCGGGAGCAGAGAGGTGAGGTCATCGGGCGGAGGACAGGCAGGTCCCGACTTCACGGTAGCAGGCTGGGGAGGGCCATGCCTGTCCCCTCGAGAGGGCAACGGAGCGCGGCCCCAGAGCCGTGGGCACCACGGCCAGGATTACGATCCAGACTGAAGAGCTGGACCAGTTTCCAGAGAAAAGGGGACAGAATATTTCATGGAGATTGTCCCCAAGGATCTGAGCGACACAGTCTCTCTACCTACTGGGAACGGCTCTTTATGGATCTGTTTGTGGGAGGGGCCCACTGTGGAGAGAAGCCTTGGGTGAAATCTTGTCAACTGGCCCAGGGGGTTTGACGTCCAAATCTCCGTCTGTCCCACGGGTTAAGTGCCCTTGAGCCTCCCTGTCTCTAGAACAACAGGGAATTCCGTGATCATGAGGGGACGGTCTTGGCGGCCCTTAGACAATAGGGTATAAAAGAGACCCCTCCCTCTTCTTGTCAGATCAACTACGTGAAGATGTCTCTCCCCGCACCCCCCAGCTCCGAGGAAGCCAACCCTGCCGCGCTGGAGATGGCGCCTCCAGCGAGGGAGGAGCCCACGGGTCGCCAAGCGCGCGGTGGGTGGGCCGGGTTTGCACAGAGCCAAACACTCTCTGGGAGGTTATAATCCAGTTTAAGCGTCGATGGGTTTTGTTTGATTATTTGGGGTTCTGAGGATGGAGAGGCGGCCTTACTCACAAGGATTTACAACAAGAGGGGCACGTTGATAAGAGACCACAGTGAGCCCCTCACTCAGAAAGGGCATCTGTGCCAGCCCTGCTCTGGAAGCTTCCAGAAGCAGGAGGCATTTTATGCAGATCTTAAAAGAGGAATTGGATCCTCGGGCCTTCCAGGAATGGGTATAGATCAGGGTTGAAGAGATCCGGGGGAAATCCAACAAAGAAAATGTAGAAAGCACATGTCTAATTGCTTGCTCAGAGAAAAAAAAATACATATGGAATTTGAAACGATCTGTTTTGATCAGAAGTAGAATAATTCACCTGAAATCAGTTTACTGATTAACATCTTGGAGAATCTGGGGAAAATTTTGCTTTCGTTGAAACTAGTTTGGGTTTCAGCAGAGCTGTCCCTTCCAAGCCAGTTCTGATAGACGCATCAGTTCAGTTCTGCTAAATGTTGGTTTCGTGTGTGATTCACATTTCAGACACCAACCACTTACCAAGTACTTACAATACATGCAACGTATCCATGTGGCCGAGCCAGTTAACAAATCTGTGAATTAAAAGAAATAACCTAAGCAACAGACTGTGTTGAAAATCTAGTAGGGGACAGAATCCTGCCCTCTGTGTGATTTATAAAATCCTTGAAATTGGAGATATGTACAACTGCTGAATTTTGAAATCACCAGAAGTTTTCCTTCCCCAAAATCATAGAACCAAAATACTAAGAAAGTGAAAAGGAAAAAAAAAAACAGAAAACTTC
>NW_012155729.1:3294629-3295433 GCF_000956105.1 Propithecus coquereli
CATAGTGTTACTTAACTGTTGCTTAATCTGATTTTACACTCTAATAAAAAAAAGTTTTATGTAGTCTGAAAATAGAAGAACCTTCCAGATGGAACCTGCATAGCCTTGAAATCACTCTTTATAAGGTCATTTGTGAGGGAGATCTTAGAAGACAAATTTGATAAAATTAATAGTCTAATCAACTATTTTAACAATGCATGTCAGTCGCTTAAAATCACAGAGTTCCGTATTTAGAAGGCATTTGTTCCCATTTCTCCAGAAACTTTACATTTTCCTGTTTCAAGACATCTTGGTTCTGACTCGGCCTGTCACACGTAACGAGCGGCACTCCTACCAGGTGTACCGGCAGCCGATCCCGGTCCAAGAGCTGGTCTTAGAAGACCTGCAGGATGGAGACGTGCGAATGGGAGGGTCCTTCCGGGGGGCTTTCAGCAACTCCGATAAAGGTAAAATATGAGCTTTAAAATAAGTTAAATAAGTACAAGCTCTGAATCTAAATGAATTTGGTTTTAGCCTTTAAGAATTCTAAAAATGAAATGGTTCCATCATCCTGTACTTGTTACGCACTCATTGGTTGTCAGGTGCTTTGTGGCCCTAACACCAGCAGGTGTATCTAAGACACAATGTATAGGCTTATATTAATTTAATATATCCACCTAATTGCCATGCATGTTACATACAGACTAGCGCCCGTGTTAATACTGTGTGAACACTTTCTCTAGAATAAACATTTTTAAGTATGATTTCAGGCCAGGCGCAGTGGCTCACGCCTGTAATCCTAGCTCTCTGGGAAGCTGAGGCGGG
>NW_012155729.1:3295483-3329880 GCF_000956105.1 Propithecus coquereli
ACCAGAAGTTTTCCTTCCCCAAAATCATAGAACCAAAATACTAAGAAAGTGAAAAGGAAAAAAAAAAACAGAAAACTTCACTCTGCTGGGTCACGGCGCGATGGTCAGGTGAACTGACTGCAACTCAAATAACTCACGAGGCTAAAATAAAACCAAAGGAAAAACCTTAACTGGATAAATAAAACTTCAGTGAAATACCCAACAACTGTTAAAATAGTTCATGCAGCATAATTTCTATGATCTTTGTTTCTTCTAAATAATTTTTTGGTACATTGGGAGTGTACCAAATGGACCGTTTGTGGAACTGGTCTTTTCGCAAGTTGATTTTCAGAGAAGTGGCTTTCGGGGAATCGGGTTTCCCTAAGTGACTCAGAGTGCTTTGCCTCCCGGGACGTGTATCACGCACTCTCTGTTCCCCTCGGCGTCCTGGACTGAGACGGGGCGGCCGCGTGAACCCAGGGGTGGGGTCAGCCTGCTCTCCGCCCTGGAAGGTCTTCACGCCACTCAGGGCCAGGGCTGAAGCCACGTCTGCGCATGTTCAGAGGCGTCGGGTGTAACTCAGGACGGCAGCTTCCAGAAGACACTCATCTGCAGCGTGGGGCCCAGCCAGCCGCCTCCCCCAGACCCCGCCCAGGACCAGCCCGGGGGACAGGGCCCACCCAGGAGCCTCCAAGAGCTCCCAGGGGCCCCTCGAGCGCTGCGGGGGCTGGGGAGAGGGCGCCCTCCTGAGCCCTTGAATTCCGTTCCAGGTCCTTTTGGGGACCTCACCCCGAGACTGAAGTGAGTCACTTCCTCTTGTGGATCCTCAGACTCCCTTTTTGCGTCTCCTGGGGCGGTAAAGACAGATAAGTTTCTACGGCTTTGTTATTGCTTTATGGGCCCTTCCAAGCCCTTCTTAGGAATGGGGTTGTCCCTGATAAACGACTGGCCTCAAACCTCCTGTCCCCAGTATCCCGTCTGCCCCGCAGACCTCCCACCTCCCTGGGCCATCGGGGGGGTTTCATCTCTCCCCTTCCTTGGCCAGTGGGCCCTAAGAATGGGAGTGGTCTGGGCAGGAACGCTTCTCTCCCACTGGCCGCCCCCTGGGACCTCTGACCAGCACAGAGCTCCCCACCACGGCCCTCCCTGCAGGGGGCAGGCCCGGCCCTGCTGCTCCACCTGCCTCATGTGGGCACCCGGCCTCGCTGCTGCCAGGTGGGCCGCGGGGCTGGAGCAGGCCTGGGCTCTGGGGTTCCAGCTAAATTCCCAGGAAATGAGGGATGTTCTGATAGGGACAGAATCCCGGAACTTGGGCCTTCCCCACACCCCTTTTCCAGACTGACATCCAAGGCCGTGTTTGCAACTGGGGGGGCTTGTCAGAAACACTTGCTGCAGGGACTGCGCCACGCCGCGCGCGGGTTCCAGAGCCGCGCTCACCGCAGCTCTCCGCTGCTCCCTGCAGCCGTGCGGTGGCCCGGGCATTACCGATCTCATTTTCCAAGTAAGAAAACTGAGACCCAGACAGCTTCCGAGATTTGCTCAGGGTCACACAGATAACAAGTGGCAGATCGTTCCGAGGGCGCCGGATGGGACACAAGCATCGTGTGGAATATTCCGCAGCCACTGGAAGCGAGGATGTGGATCTTCATTATTTTTAAAAGGAAAGATGCCCACAATATGACTTGAAATAGAACAAGTAGGTGACGGAGTCATCTGTACGAGACCACTTCTGGGACGAAAAACTATTAATACACAGGAATGGACGTACGTGAATGGATAGAAAGGAAAAAAAAGGCGGGGTGTGGTCCCAAATATTTGCACATGGTCTTGGAGTGGAAAATGGTGCGAGGTTTCTACTTTCTGCATTTTGTCTTGCTGCCTGTGCTCAGGTAGGAGAGGAAGAACTTTCCTTTCCCTCCACCCTCTCAGCTGAGGACCTGGCATCTGTGAACTGAACGGACCGAAGGCTGGTGAACAGGAGAAAAGCTCTATTTCACATGTGGACAGAAGCTTCACCGAAAAGAAGCAAAGACCCAGAGGGGGCCGGGCTGGCGAGCCTATATACCACTTCCGCAAAGGGTGATACATGGAGAAGTGACGAGACAAGGAGGGGAGTGTGGGCAGCTGGGGGCGGTAAGTTGTGGGGGGTCACGGTGCAGGAGGACCTGGTGGAAGAGCAGGTTATCTCGGCGGGTTAGGGTCGTCCTCCTCTCCCTGGCGCGGGAGAGGGAGGGGCCGTCACAAGGGAAACCTGGTCCTGCTTTTAGGCAGATGGGGGAGGGCACGGATGCCTCCCGCGTCTGCTGTTTCTCGGTGGCTCGAACAATCCTCATGCCACCGCGGCGAATTTGGGGGAGCCACACTCTGATCTCCTCCACTTATCTTATTCGACCAACTTCTTTTTCAATGAACTTGCATAACTTTAAAAATCAGAAAAAATAAGTCAAATCGTCTCTGTCCAAAGGAGTGTTAGGCAGGGATCAGGTCCGCAGGTGGCAGGTACAGGCCAGGAGGGTCCTCCTAGGGGCAGAGACGCCGGGACCGGTCAAGGGAAGGGGCTGCAGGAAAACGCTGAACACCAGACGATCACGTGTATCGATCACCTGGTAACATCCCGCACTCGCGGAAGCCCGCCCCGGACCAGGCCGATAAAAGGAAACCACCTGGGCGTTCTTAGCGTCTTTCTCCACCGGGGAGACTGGCCTGTTCCTCTCCCTGGAACGTATTTTCACTCTGGGCAGCTTCCTTCTTCCTTCTCTTCTACGATGGAAGCTGCTCGGGTGGAAGCGCTTCCTGTCTGTGTTTGCCCCGCGGCACCAGCCCTGCTTGCGGTTCTCCCCAGCAAGGAGCCAAAGAACCAGGACAGTATCTCTCTGTCGAAAGAGAGGAGGAAACGGCGTGCAGCTCTCTCTGGGAGCTTTGGGAATCGGCTGAGTTGCTTAAGAGGGACCTTGCCAGTAAGTCGGGGCTGGGGGCCCCATAACCCCAGCTTCCTTCTCCTCCGCCTCCCAAGCCTGGGGGTCCCTGCTGCCCCCAGGCTCTGTCCTGAGCACCACACTGAGAAGGGTAGGTCAGCTCACGCAGCATGCCGGGAAGAGCTGGGAGAAGCCTTGACAGACGCTAAATGCTGTGCAACTTTGCACACATCTCACCCTCTCTGGGCCTTAGTCTAGGCTATAAAATGAGAGCACATTGGACCCATGATGGCTAAGTCCCTTCCTGCTGACGATCGTGAGATGTTTTCCTTCCCGGGAACTCCATCTCTGCGCCTTACATGGGCGTGGCTGAGCCTGGATGGGGAGGCGGCTGACCTGAAGCCGCTCAGCAGAGCACACCGCAGACCTCAGGCCTGGAACCCAGGAGTGCTGGCTCCCCACTCACAGGGCCTTAAGGCCTGGCCTGACCACTGGGGCCCCTGACACCTCACTCCCACATGCCCCAGTCTGTGTGTTGGCTGCCCCGGGGCACTGGGCACTGCTTAAATACCAGACTAGGCACTAGGAGAGGGTGGCCCAGCAGGAGGGCCTGGGCTTGGCCTGGGGCTGGCGAGGCCTGCAGGTGCAGGAGGCTCAAGGGGCCACCTCTCCCCTTTGCTGCCCCCACCCCCACCACAGCCTCCCTCCAAGCAAGACCAGAGCTGGGTGGTCACCTGCAGGCTCGGCCGGGAAGTCCAGGACCACGACTCAGTCCGAGAACCTCCCAGTCCCACGGGGGAGACAGAACGAAGGCACTGGGAGTCGACGGAGCCTTGGGGCAAGCCAGCGGCTCTCAGTGGCGTGGAGTGGGTGGAGTGGCCGTGAGGGAGCCTGACTCACTACGCACGGCCCAGGGCAGGGAGAGGTGGTGGTCGGCTGGCTGGCAGGACCGGCTAGCTGGGGAGCTGGGGAGCTGCCAGGAGGGCAGGGAGGGCTGGGCGCAGACACCCCAGGGGGAGAGCGCGGCGCGGTGGGTGCTGAAAAAGCAAAGCAGGAATGGCCACGGGAAATGAGCAGCTACAGGTGCTCCTAGGAGGCCCAGCATGTTCCGGCAGGTTCCAGGGATGGCAGGAGCCAGCCCCGCCTGAGAGCCAGGCCTTCCCGCACCTGCAGGTTCCTGGTCGTGGCAGGAGGCGGGCAGCCAGGGGTGGGGAGACTCCCCCCCAGCAAGCTCTGTGCACGTCCTGCCCGGCCTGGGGCGCGGCGATCGGGGAAACGCAGGGCGGGCCTGAGGGGCTCGGGTCTGGGTCGGGGGGAAGAAACATGGAGAAACCGCTGGTCACCTGGGGTGACTGACGTAAACAGGGTCAGTGAGGAACGTGCACAGCGCTCGGGGTCAGAGGGCACCTTCCCTGAGGAGGCCCCAGGGACCGGGGGGATGCAGGACTGAGGGCAGATTCTCCCCGGCCCCTCTCCCCCGCCCCTCCCTCTGCCCCCCAGTGAAGGGTCCCCTGAGAGGAGAGCTGATGAGTCGAGGTCCAGTCGGGGGCCCGACTCCCCACTTCTCTCTACCCCATGTCGGTCTCTGGCCGGGCTTTCAGCGCCCTGACGCCGTGCCCTCGTCCCCGGCTGGGCGGGGCTGGGTGAGCACGCATCCCACGGGCCCACCGCCGTCCCAGGACCCCAGAGTCCCAGGCACAGCGGGATGGCTGCTCCGCCCGAGCTCTCACCCGCGCTGGGGCTGCCTCGCTCCTCCCCAGGCGTCCTGGTCTCCCGGCTGCTCCCCCAAAGCAGGTCACCCCAAACGCTTTCCCTCCCCCGCCCCCTTACACGTTGGGCCGCTTCTTTTCTAAGTTACTGGGTAGAGTTTATGGGATGGAAGATGGCCTCGCACACAGGACAGCAGGTGTTTTGGGGACCCCGGGACTTGTCCCAGTGTGTTTTCTTCCAAAGATTGGGCCTCGGGCCACATGGCAGTGAGAGCCGAGATCTAACCAGCAGGACAGGTCCCAACATGCATGTTGGCCCTGTCTCCAGTTAACGCTGCCGTAGAAATGCCATCATTTTTGTTTTCCTTCTGCCCTTCTAGGTTCTGTCCCAGCCCTCACTTGTAGAAACGGGGCGGTCGGGCATCTCGCTGGGTCAGCGGGGAGCCCAGGCCCTTCCCCCTGCATCAGTCGTCTTACGCCCTACGGGCTGAGGGACAGCGGCCGGAGCGCTGACCTGCTGCTCCGGAGGCCCCGTGCGGAGGGCCACGTTCTCCCACGGCCCCTCTGTAACTTCTAGCCTCCTACGATGTGCATGTCTTTTCTTTAGTACAAAATATTTTAGACACACAGAATGAAACCGTGAGTGTCCCCCGCTGAAGAAATACAACAGCCACCGTGGCAGCCCCTCTGTGCCTCCCAACCCGCTCCCTCCCGCTGCAAGAGGAGACATCAGTCCTGAATTTGGGGGTTAATGTTCCCACGTAGGAATCTGCATATTTCTTCAAAGTCATGTATTTTTTAAAAAGAAAAAAATTGATTTCGTAGATTTAAGCAGTTCTCAGACATTTGAACCTGGCGGAAGGATCAGGAACATTTCAAAAGAAATTTTGGGGGCACATGTGGGACTCTATTCTGCAGACTAAGAATGTGAAGGGGGGAAAAACCCAAAAAGACAGAAATCATCCGTGATCACAGCAGGTTCCTGCGAGAAAGGACGTTCAGCACTGAAAATAGTGGGAGGGCGTCGTCCCGCGGCTTGGAAATTGAACACAAAGCCTTTATTTCTCTTTTGTTTTTGTATTTTCACAGACCCTGGAAAACTTCCTCTTGGAGCAGCTCCGCGTTGAAGAATCACGACTTAGAAACTCAGACCTCTGTGACCCGTGTCCCTGAGGACAGGGGCTTTCTGGAGGGAACCCCCGGCTGGAGACGGGACAGTACTTTTGCCGCCACCCCCGGGTCAGGGCGAGGCTGCCTCTGTCCCGCCCCTCCCGCCTCCTCATCACTCTCCTCCCTCCAGAGCCCTGAGCGGGGGCTGGGGAGCCCCCACCTCTCTCTCTCTCTGTCCCCCCTCCCCCTCCCCCTCCTCCGCAGCCCCAGCTCCAGCCTCGGGCCCCTGAGGACAGGGTGAGAGGAACAAGGTAGCCGTGAGTGAGGACCTCAGAGACTGGAGTGTCCCTGAAAATGTCCACCAGCGGATAGAAGAAAAACTTCACAGGTGCGGCAGCCCTGCCCGGGCGGCCCGGGCTCTCCAGGCTCTGTGCTCGAGTCAGGATAAAGTGGCCAGGCCCCACACTCGCCACGGCAGGTGCGTGCCACGGCAGGTGCGTGCCACGGCAGGTGTGCGCCACGGCAGGTGTGCCAGCACAGGTGTGCCGGAGCACCAGGCGGCAGGAAAGGCTCAGGGGGC
This sequence comes from Propithecus coquereli, assembly GCF_000956105.1. Classification (NCBI taxonomy): domain Eukaryota; kingdom Metazoa; phylum Chordata; class Mammalia; order Primates; family Indriidae; genus Propithecus; species Propithecus coquereli. The sequence continues at coordinate 3,301,777 of NW_012155729.1, forward strand.
GCTTTGATACCACCCAGGTGCAAGGGCTCCGCTTCCCTCCCACCCTGAGGTGAGAACAGACGAGGTCGGTCATCACTGATAGTTTGAGCTGAAATCTCAGTCGCACAAAAACAAAACAAAACCCCGTTTCCCTCCCGGAGGCGGCCCCCAGGCACGCTGCCAGCCGCCACCCAGGCTGGGACATCACCAGGGTCCCAACGCCCAGTGCAGGTGCCCCCACCTTCCCATGCTGTCCCAATTCAACCTGACATCAGGGGGGTTTGCCCCATAACCACGCCAGGCCTCAGTTTCCCCATCTGCAACGTGCAGAGGTAGATCCAGGACAGAGGGAGCCCTGGGGACACGGAGCTGGGGCCTAGCTTCGCTCTGGTTTCCAGCGACCCAGGCTCAAGGAGCGCTCTGCCTGCGTCAGGGCGGGAGTGGGGGCGCTGCCACCCTCAGCCCCTTCTCCATCCTCCTGCCACTCCCCAGCTCCCTGCACCCCTTTCTCGCAGCCCTGAGAGCCCGTCAGAGCCACGGCCAGCGAGGTCTGGGCAGCAACAGCCACAGGTGCAGGTCCTGGGGCAGCAGAGGAAACGCCCACTCCGCTCTCCCGCCAGCTTTGCAAGGGCCCCACCTCCAGCGCCCACCCCCGGGCCCTTCGCCGCCCTGGGCCTGGGCCACTTCCCAGTCTGGCTGCCATGCCACAGAGAGGGTGTGTCCCCAAGAGCTGCACCTCAGATACAGCACAGATGTGCACAGACACACAGGCACACGCAGGCATAGACACGCAGACACACAGACACACAGAGCTACATAGACAGACACAGGACAGACACACAGACACGCTGCTGTGTTGGGGGTAGAAGAGCAGCAGGCTGCATGCAGGGGGGACGTGCTCCCGTCTGTCCAGGGTCCTCGCCCGCAGCCAGCCAGAGCCGGGTTCAGAGCCGCATCCCCCCGCCTGCCCGGCGGCGCCCAGGGCCCCTCTCCTGGGGTCAGGGAGGCCGGGGTGCCGTGCCCCATCAGGCTGGGAGAGGAACCCTGGATGCTCCACGGGGCCCTGGGGCCCCCCTGCAGGGAACACGACACAGGTGGAGTGCGCAGTCCTTTTATTCGGACAGTGTCATGGAGAGGGAGACAGGCCGAGGCCGCCCTGCCCAGGCGTGCGCGGCCTCGACGTCGCGGACGTCCCGCGGAGGGCGCCTCACTTCTGGCCGAGGACGCGTGCGAACTCCTCGAAGTCCACCTGCCCGTCCTGGTTCGTGTCGGCCTCCCTGACCAAGGCGTCCAGCTCCTCCTGCGACAGCTGCACCCCCAGCTGGGCTATGGCCTGCCGGAGCTCGTCCACGCTGATGTGGCCGTCCCCATCCAGGTCGAAGGCGCGGAAAGTGGCCCGCAGGTCCTGCTCGCTGCCCGAGCCCTGCACCTTCTTGCCTAGCTCTGCCAGGAACTCGGGGAAGCTGATGGTGCCGTCGTGGTTGCTGTCTAATTTCTCGATGATCTTCTTCACCTCCTCCTCCGACAGCTTTTTGCCCATGGCCTGTATCGCCTCGCCCAGCTCCTTGGCGTCGATTTTGCCGTCCCTGTCCTTGTCGACCCGCTTGAAAACCTCCTTGAACTGGGCCACCTCCTCCTCAGACAGCGACTCCGCCATGCTGCGTCCGTCCACCTGCTGCTCCCAGGGCGTCTGCGGCGGGCACAGCTGCAGGCAGGGGAACCTCTCCTTTTCTGCACGGGAGCAGTGGGAGGAGGAAGGCTCCCCACCCTCCCCATGTCCTCGGGCAACAGCCTCCTCCCAGGGAGGGACAGACCAGCTGCAGACAAGAAATGCAGGAATTGGAGGGGGAAGGCCCCCGGGGAGTCTGCAGGGAGCAGCATGGCAGGGCGATGGGCTTGCAACCGGCCAGCCCCTCCTGGCCCTGACAGCAGCCGCCCACGCCAGGCCATTCCACCCAGGGACAGTGTCCCCTGCAGACCACCCAGGACCACTCCAGGCCGTCCCGTCCAGGGACAGAGAGTGTCCCCCGCAGACCACCCACTCCAGGACATCCTGCCCAGGCGACAGCTTCCCTGACTTCACAGAGACTGGGGCTGGGGGGTGGAGGAGGCCTCCCTGTGTGCTCAGCGGGCCCAGGAGGAGGGGGCTGTGCTCGCTGCTTCTGTTCTCCCTCCCTGCTGCTGGGGGTGGTGGAAGGGGGTGGGTGGCACCATAGATTCTGCCAGGGTGTAGCCTTAGGCTCCAACAAATTCCCGTCAAGGATCTAGAGATGGAGGACGGGGCCAGCCTGGCCCCCCTCAGCTTCCAGAAAGCAAGGAGCTGGGACGGGCAGGCTGGGGAGGTGCATTCAGAACCACAGCTGGTGCGGAGACTTCGTTTATTAAGTGAGTGTGGGAGGTGCGATTTCATGGGGGAGGGAAAGGCTTTGTGTCCCCCAGAAGGCTCCCCCTGCCACTCGGGGGTTCCCGCCACTCCGTTCCGTTGCCCAGCCCAGGCTTCTCTGGGCAGACTCCCAGCAGGTAAGCAGCACGTGTTCCATTCACGGGGATCAAACCACTACGGTTGGGGGCTTGCTGTGGAGAGATTGGGGTGGCCTTGGTGCCTGGCGCAGGCTAGCCCCGAAAGTGCCGAGGGGCAGGAGGACGCAGCACTTGGCCCAGCTGGGGGGTTGCTCAGCCTCAGCCCTGAGCGCAGAAGCACATCTGGGAACCTCCCAGGGGCCTCGGTCTGATCTGTCCTCCGGAAGGAAACCCACCCGGACCACTGCCTTGGACAGCAAGCAGGGTGCAGACAGAGAGCCCAGCCCTCGGGGTACCATGCCTGGGTCCTTCCAGTGTTGGGGCCCACACTGGTGAGGGTGCCTTTGCCTTGGAGTCCCCACGATGACTTTCTTGAGCAAGTCCCTTCTGATCCCTGGAGATTCCGATTGGCTCCCCCAACCCCTACCCGAACATGAGGAACAAACACCTTCACTCTCCTGCTGAGGCGGTTTGTAAATTCCGCCGCCCTCCAGCTCAGCCCATCTGACAGGCCAAGCGCGGTCTCCTTCCCAAAGTGCAGCCACACAAAGCCCTCCCACGGCTGGCGCCGCAGCCCACCCTGGACTGGGGAACCAGACGCGGGGAGAGACACGGGGTGGGGGTGTGCCAGTTGTCTAGCTCGTGCCACAGAGGTGTCCCGGAGAGGGGCTGCTATCTCACCTCTGAGCTGGAATAGTACCGAGGCCTCAATAAACATTGAGCAATCGGTTTCCCAATGACACCGACAACCAGTTCTGGGTGGAGAAGGTCAGTCCAGCCCGGAGACCAGAGCAGAAAAGCATCTTGCTGGGTAAGAGCCCCGGAAGGGTGAGGCTTTTAATAACTAGATTCAGCCCAGCTCCTTTGTTTATTGCTGTAAAGAATATTTGAATATTTAAATCTATATTTGAAATTTCCTTTTTGTCTCATCCCATTAGCAGGACCTGTGATTAAAATCCAAACACTCGTTCGTTATTTTCTTATTATTTTCCCTGGTTATTAAATAACACTTTGCAAACAACAGCAGGAGACTCGAGCTGGTGGTTCCAGTTCCGACGCTGACGTGGAAACTGAACTTATGTCTCAACATCTTCGTCTATAAAGTAGGATAACAAGCCCACCACGTCTGGCCGGAGCACGTAGGGTCAAAACGTAAAGCACAGAACCAGCAGAAGGTGTTGTTATTCCATGATGAACTTTATGTTCAGTAACGAGCCGGTTGGCGTTTGATGTAAACCAGCACTCGGGAGAATATCTGCTCACACGCGATCTCGTGATGATTCCTTTCTAGATTGAACTGAAAAGTCAGGTTTGTCGGCCCCGAGGTTGTACGTCAGTCCCCCCAGCCGAGGCTCCGAACGTCAGCGGCTCTCGGACGTCAGCGCCCGCGGCCGCCCTTCCACGCAGAGCGGAGGCCTCTGTCTAGAACAGCGTCACGGGACGGAAGGCGGCCATGCCCATGTGATGCCCATTTCCCAGACGAAGAGATTAAGCCTCCGGGAGGTGAGGTCCTGTGACTTCTGAATGAGCCCTTCTCCACCCAGAGTCCCGCCTCCTCCGAGGCTCCCTCCAGAGCGCGCGAACGTGACCCTTCCCCAGCCTGCCCCTTGCGAGGCGCCGTGAGCCGCTCAGGCCCAGCCCCGGGCGGAGGGTTGCTCTCGTCACGAGTGACCCTCACCACAGACAGCCCCACACGGTCCAACTAGACGTCACTTAAGAGGATAGCACAGCACTCGCTGTCACCCCCGGTGGGCTTGAGCAAGCCCGTGGTCCTCTGCTGGCACCGCCGCAGCAGCGGGTGCAGAGCCCGGCGCGGCCCTGCAGTGCGGGTGGCACAGACGTCAACATGCCTCCTTCCTGCCTGTGATGCTGCCTGCGTGAGGCGGGGACAGGGCCGGGGTCCAGCCTGCATCCCGCGCGGAGCCCGAGCCCCTGGGGACACGTGAGAAGCAAATGCAGGTGGCTCCGCGACAGGAGGGACAAGGCCCCCGGTGCAGGGCTGCGTGGCTGCCCTCAGCGGTGTGGGGGCAGGAGAGAGCGGAGGGCTCCGGCTGGCTGAGAGGGGGCAGCCGGAGCCAGGCAAGGATGGAGAGGCTGTGGTCAGCAGGGAGGAGGGGAGAGAGCGGGGTTTGGGAAGACTGAGCCCTTGTGCTTGCGTGTTGGAGGTGGCCTCTGCTCCCCGACTCAGCCCCTCTCCCGCCCCCTCAGCCGAGCCCCCCACGGAAACGCCGCCTCTTCCTCGGGAGGATGACGGCGGCCCCGGAGGAGAAGGGTGCCCTTCGTTGAGGGGGCGTGAAGGCCTCTGCAGATGCCAGAGGAAGGACGAAAACCTGTCCAGCGAGGGCTGCGTGAGTCCCTGAGGGCAGGAGGGGACAGTTGGAGTCGTGGGACTGCCTTGTGCAGTAGCTGTGTGTGCGTGCCTGTGTGTGTGTGTGTGTGTGTGTGTGTGTGTGTGTGTGTCAGGAGCAGGAGTGTGGGGTGTCCTCCCGTTCATGTGTGTAGCACGACTGGCTACAGCCACTGCAGCTTTCACGTGAGCTTGACCCCAGGAACACACGTGCACCCTGGCGCTTCCACCGTGTGGCTTTTCCGTGCTCGTGAGAAACCAGCCAGACAGGTCTCGGGGCACCCACCAGACCGGGGTTCCTCTTGCTCCTGGGACTGGCAGGAGCTGGGTTTCCCCTGCACCTGCTGTCTCCATGGAGAGCCCAGCCGGGGAAGCACGAGGGACCCGCGTGGAGGGAGAGTCGTGGCATCTCTGCATGATGACCCGCTGGGGACCCAGCTTCTCAGAGCTCACCCGCGCGGGGACGTTCCCCAGCAGCGAGGGGTGGAAATGAAGAGCCACTGTGCTGGCCGCACAGGGCGGCTCCGGGCCCCTTCCCCGGTACCCGAGGCGACAGCACGTGGTCAGATCACTGTGGGGTCAGCCTCGGCTTCTGCGTTTCGCCACCTTTGCAGCCTTGGACGAGCTGCTCCCCTCCCTCAACATCCTGGCTCCGTTGGAGAGGAGATAAGGCCACACCTGCCTTCAGGGTCCCCAAGAGGTGAAAGCATCGGCTCAGCACCTGGCGAGGGCAAGTCCCTGTCACCCTCACCGCCGGCCTGCACCGACTCTCTGCCAGGTGCCCCCAGGCTTCCTCCTGGCCGCGGCATAAGGACCCTCACCGCAGACCAGGGTTGCTGTCGTAAGCTCTCAGAAGGTCTCATCTGAATTCAGAAACACACGATTTCACGGCTGTTACGTTATGGGTAGAACTTAAGGCAGAACTCAAAGTTGCCAGGATAAAGGGAAGTGAACCAAGCTTGTAAATCAGCATCTTTCATCGAAAACCAGTAATAAATCAACCATTCCGAGGGTGGTGCTCAGGGCTGCTGATACATTTCTGGAATGGGGACGGTGCTCTGAAGCATGGAGACGCCAGGCGCCGGAACGCTGCTCCCAGCAGGCGTCACTGCAATCGCGGTAATTGCCGTGACGCACACATACCAGGACGCTCGGGGAGTTTGGATCTGAACAACTGAATGCAAGCAGGTGAAGGCGCAAAGGAGAGGTGAGACAGAAACATACCTAAATAATCCTAGAAACAAACCCGGAAGCTGTCAAAGAAAAGGTAGACATATTTGAAAACACAGTAAAAAAATTTTTTTAAACTTCAAGTGACAAAAAGGACTATAAATAAAGAAAAATGATAGATCTGGGGGAAAATGGTCAGTATACAAAGGATTTAATACACAAAGAGCTCTTAAATTGTTAAACACTACAATCTAATAGAAAGATGTCACAGAAGAACAAATTCAAATGGCCAAGAAACATGTTAAAAGACACTAAAATTCGACAGTAGATGGGGAAGTGCAAGGCAAAATAATAACGAGGGATCGTTTTATGCCCCATCTGGGTGGCGAACGTTGAGTTAGCTGCACTACCCACTGCCGGAGGAGAAATGAACAGGACTAAACACACGGGGGGAGAAGGATTGAGGGCAGCCTGGGTGTGGGGTGCACTCCCCGCGGTCCCTTGGGGTGGTTACGGCCAGTCTTGTCCCAGGTGATGCCTCCAGGGGCCAGGAAAACTGACTGAGCAACCTGACCAGGTGCCCAGCCCCACGGGTGGCGGAGGCTTGGGAGCAGGGACATGCACGCCCCAGGGGAGGGGTCCCGCGCCTAGGCCTCCTCTGTCCCTTGACTCCCGTCCTCTGCGTGTTCACAGAGCTCCTTGCCGGGGGTCTGTGGACACCCCCAGCCCTTGCTTTGGTCGTGGGATTTCCCGACGGTGACTGGTTGGGCTGAGGATAAGAAGTGTGTTTTCCCGGTAAACATTCCCTCATTTCTTGTGTACATGCTTGATGCTCGTGTGTGAATGACACTTTCCTCCCATTCCTGAGGCCATTTTCAGGGGCGGCCATGGTTAACCCCATTTCAGAGACTGAGAAACTAAGGCATGAGGGGGAGGAGCCCCTCGGAATGAAGCTGGAATCCAAACACGGAGATGTGACTCGCTTGGCACTTGTCACATACTGAGCGCCCAGTGGGTTTCACACACATGTGGCTCCTGTTCCCGACCAGACGTCTGTGGCTCCCGGGGTCCCACCTGCCCCGCCCACCCCGACTGTCTCCCGGCACCGAGGCCACCGCCCCGGACTTAAACTAACATCCCACTTCCGAAGACTGAACGCCTTGGCCGCAAGTGTTTCTTCCTGTCTCTTCCGGGGTCTCCCTGCTGTTGGGCAGAGGTTTGATCATAACAGATACGCTCACATTTGCCATTTTTACCCACCCCCAACATGTCCCCGCTGCTGTGTGCCACTGCCTTACCAATCCAAATATCCTCCACCACGCACCCTCCGGCTCTAATTTTAGCCTTTTCTTTCTTTCCTGTGCTACGTTCTGCTCCCACATCCAGTTCTCTTCACAACACGACACTTTAGGACGGGGTTGCATTTCTGCTGGCCAGAGGCGTGGACGCCCGATTACGCCCGTCGCCGTCATCGGCTGTGTCTCCTGCTCCCATAGACAGGACTCCCGGAGCCGTCTGCGCCGTAGCTGGCCTTCCCTCCCCGTCCCGTGATCCTGTCCGTCGGGCTGCGAGTTTCTCAGCTCCGGAGCTGTTTCTCCTTCCTGCCTCCTCCTCTGGGGAAGTTGCCGGAGCCTCATCTTGGCTTTAACTAGTTTGTAAGTAACTAGTTCATAACGAGTTCACGACGCTGGTGTGTTGACATCCCGTCCTGAGCCTCCTAGTCACAGCACAACACGGTGCCTTATGTAACACAGGCCCTGGTGTCCGTGCCACCTGTCACGGGGTTTCTGAGAACCTCGGCACAGGTGCGATGATGTCAGTGCACCAGCTCCAGCCTCTACCCAGCCGCCCACCCCGGCCCGCAACGCCCCACGGCCTAAACCGGGCAGAGCCACGGCGAGGCCACCGCCGCCTCGCTCACCTGCGGAGGGAGGGGGTGGGGACACACCCTTTCTATGCGCCAGGTGCTGTGCTCAGGGCGCTCAGGCATGACCTCATTTTTCCTCCCCACTTATCCTTATTCTGCAGATGAAGCAATTAGGGCTTGGTCATGTTGCCAAACGAGTCCACGGAAGAGCCGGGAATGGGAGTCCAGGGTCTCCTGACTCCGGAGCCCGGGCTCTTATCCAGGGCATCGCGGGGCCCCACGCGTCATCCGATAACCTCGCCGTTGCTCCATACGCCACCGAAGGCAGCCCGGACCCAGCTCCTGCAGCCCCCGAGACCCGATAAGACTCGGCCGGGGGCTTCCTAGCCCGGAAGCACAGCCCGAATCTCCCAGCGTCATCCCGGGTGCACGAGAGTGGGGGTGAGACCACGGGACGCGCCAGGAGGAGGTGGCTCAGCCTCAGCTGCCCGCTCTCGGTCACGGGGCTTTGGCAACACATGTAACTGCTCCCAGTCCGGGTAAAAACCTAAATGCACTCGTCCGGTAAACACCTCAGTACAGAGAGGGTCCTCGAGGCATTTCTGTGACATCCTTGGAAACAATGTCACTGGAATCAGTTTTTTTACGTAAGTCTACTGTTATCTTATCTTCTGGGACATTCTGTGACCAGCACCCTCTGGTCCTGGCTGGGTCTGCACTCTCCCTGGATAGCCCGGCCGCCGCCAGGTCGAAGATCTGTTTTCCTGAGCTTGGATTTTTTCTCCTCTTCTCATTTCGGCTTCTTCACCCTTGTGTCTAACGTTCTCCGTTAAACACGCGGAAATAATTATTTCATTCTTGAAGATCTTCCACCTTCCTCTGCCTAAAGAGCTTTCTCCATTTGTTTTTGGTTTTGTGTTTTTAGCGTGTCTGACCATCCTCTGGCATCTCGAAAGGAGAGCCGGGTGTTCCTCCTTCCCGGGTCCTCCCTCGTTATAGTTCTGATGTCTTCTGTCCTGGAGGGAGTTTATCTCGTCCTCCCCTCCCCCAGTACATCGGCTCGATCCTGTCACTGTCACAGGACCAGCAGGGACAGATGTTTGGCTTTGGCACCTTACACACTCTGGTTCTGCTACTTGCCCATAAATCCTGACGTGTACACTGGCCCAAGCCCCTTTCTCTGGTATGTTCCAAGCTGTGATCATTTTCCATCAAATAAGCTCTTAGGACTCAAGCCCTCTAAACCAGTCCTGAATATTTGAATCGGCCGTCGTGTCGTATTTGTTTCCTCAAGCTGTAGACATCTTTCCCTAAGATGCATCTGAAATTCCTTCCTCGAGGTGTCCTCTACCCTTGTGGGACCCAGAGTCCTGCAACTCCCTTTGTCTGGCGACAGGTGTTGTGGGTGGGGTGCGCGGGCAGCATCACAGGCCCCAAGCCCAGCCCCTTCCTGCCATCCAGATTCCTTTCCATCCAGCGTGAAGATGGCGCAGGGTCTTCCCCACTGAGCTGTCCCTCTGCAAAGGGAAGGCCACTCTGCTCACACCCCGACTGCGCAGGGAGCCCAAGCGGGCTGCTCTGCGGAGCTTGCGGTAGAGACACAACATGCTCCCCACAGGAGCACCCTGCTTGGTCACACGGAGACCCCCGCAGGTGCTGATCTGCTGGCGTCTTACTGGAGGAAACACCTGTTCCAGCTTTCAACCCCCTCTCTCCCAAGAACTCAGCTCAGGCACGAGGACTTGGGGTCCGGGAGAGGAAAGGAGGGTGGGGAGGTCCACGGGAGAGGCCCCCCGGGTGCGTCCCTCCTGTCTCAGGCCTGGCAGGAAACACAGCCCGTGAATTCTTCAACAGTGGGACTTCGTCGAAACCACCTTGAGGTCTTCAGGCTGGGCCCGGCGCTAGCACAAAGTGACTCTCCGTGCTCACTAATCTGAGAACGATAATGATGAAGGGAAGGGTGAATGAGTGAGTGAATAAATGAATGGGCGAAATGCAAAGTCCCGCCAACATTTAAAGTTCTTTTTCTTTTCTCCTGATCCATTCTGCAAAACGAAATTCACTCTCTCTGTGGATCTGAAGTGCCCATCAAACTTCTCGTTTCCAAGAATGCAGCTGCCTTCGGCCGCGTGCCGGACGCACCTCAGTGGAGCTCACAGGAGGTCCCCAGCGAGGACGCCCTTCCCTGCAGCCTCACAGCGCCGGGTCCGTGCTGCCGTCCAGGAAGCGCTGCGTGAGCTCTCTCGTCTTCTCCGCTTTCCTCTGTGGCATTCCACGTGCCAACCGTGGCCTCTGCAGGACTCCCGAGCCAGGGGAGGGAAGGAGGCCGGGTGCGCTGGGCCCCTGCCCTCCCCTCCCGGGCCCCCACGCACCTCTGGAAGGAGCTCTCCAGAACCCGGGGTTTCGGGCAGCCTGGTTTAAAACCACTGGAGTAAACGCTAGCGTGGGCGCTGGTGACGGGGCTGCGCTTTGCCCGACCTCCCTCCCTCACCTCCTTCAGATCCCTCATGCAGGCAGTGAGCTCACCGCCTGCTTCCTGCGCATGTCACACGCTCACCTGCAGCAACACGCTGTGACACGGATGCTTGAGCTGCACGTGTGGGCTCACACACACACACACACACACACACACACACACACACACACCCCTCCTGGATCAAATGCTAAGGTTTTCATCTCAATCATAAACTTCAAAGGCTGGAACCTGGAACGAAAGTGCTGCCTGCTGCTGGGTGAGCTCCATATCCATCGGGGGGATCAGCTTGTTCTCTGGGAGATAATTCTCCCACCCCTTTGGTTATGGGGAATCAGAGTGGCAGATGGTCCTGCTTAGCCAGTTGTCAAATGCATCTCGTGTAAAGAGATTTGCACGGGTGGCCCACACTTCTCAGGAACATCACCCATTTGATATCTGCCAGTTGTCTCTCTTTTCAAAACATCAAGCACCAAGTTTGAGAAGCCGGTGGAGCAGCTCCCAGGGCCAGCGAGTGCTCCCTGCTCTACCCGCCTGCTCCTCCCTCCAGCCCCCGCTAGCCCCTGCGCGCTCAGCACCCCGTGCAGGAGGGCGAGAGCGAGCTCACGCAGGCTGTGGGGAAAGCTCTGATCTTGTTCCCAAGAAACAGCCCTTTTTCCAGGAAACTAAGAAGTCCGAGAACAGATCTTCACCTATGTGGCTGCTTTTGTCATGAGACCTATTACTAATTTGCTTCTGCTTGGGGGTGATCCTTTAATCCTGATTGAATCAAACTTGCTCTCAGAAACTAAGTGGAGTCCGCACGAAGGCGCCATGTGGCCCTTTGCTAAACGCGCTGACTGAGGTGCTCGCAGAGGCCAGGAGCTGCCCACGGCCGCCCGCAGCTGCGGGACCCGCCTGCGCTGAGACGGCTCACGCCGGCCTGGGCGGCCTGGGCGGCCTCATGCACCAGCAGCCCCGGGAGACAGCAAGGCATGGTGGGAGGATGAAAGTCTCAACTCAACCCAACTGTTTGGCCTCCTCACCCCCATCCCACGCTCGAACCACCCTCCCCAGCACGACCAGGCGGGGGCAAGGCGCAGGGGCCCTGCAGACTCCAGGGAAGCCGAGCTCACGTGCCGACCTCCTCGCGGATGATCTATCTTGGTATTTATCAGAACTCAGCTAAGCCACCCACAGCTGTTCCAGATCATTGTTCCAGAACAGCGATCTGCTCCCCGAACTCAAACTCCAGCCCAGCCCAGGGCCCCGCCCTGCGTGAATCTCGATGATTCACACAAGACTGACCAGAGTCCTCAAAAGAGCCGTGTCACACGCCAGATCTGGAACAGCCTTCGTGGGAAGGCGGGAAAGGAAGGCCCAGGCCCCGGGTTCCCTCGGGAAATCCCACATCCGTTGAGAAGCCCCTCTGCTGGCACTGAGGACGACGGACACGCGGTTGTTCCGGCCACGGTCACCGTGAGCTGGAATACAGAGCAAGGCGAGTTCACGACCAGGTCAGCCCGGCCTTGGGAAGCAGGAAGCAGCAGAAGTAGCTGGTCGACACCGTGGGCACAGCAGAGAGGCTGCTGCTGTCCCCATACGCATTTGACCAGCGTCCTCAGCGACTCCTCATCACGCCTGCGTCTGCCTGTGCCTGTCCCGGCTGCTGCACGTCGGAGCGTGAACTGCACAGATCCCAGATCCGCGACACCCCCTGCAAACCAGGCACGTCTGGGCACCTCCGGAAGACATGTAGGGTGGTCCTGATGGAGAGTCGCTGGTAGGAACTCGTGACGCTGAGACCACACACCCCGAAGTCTCGCCGGGCCACAGACCACATGGGAAGACGGCCTGAGAAAGGAAGTGGCCGAGGTCGGGGGTGCTAGGAGTTATTTCTTCATTCTTCCATTCGCACGTTTCCCAGGTGACCCCGCAGTGACTCGAGGCGCACCCCCCGCTCCGTGGGTGAGGCTGGAGGCCCTGGCAAAGTGGGGATGGCCGTGTGTGCTCAGGGGATGGGCTGCCTCCCCCAGACCCGCTTCCTGCCTCTGTCCTGAACCCCCCCAGCCCCCCTCGGCCTGGCCCCTCCAGACCCTCCCTGGCCGGACTGTTGTCCTCACTTCCAGATCTGGTGTTGAGCCGGGCGTGTCTCTCTAATCATCTTCACGGGTTCTTTGCTGAGGAGAGAAGGCGCCTGGTGCCCCGAGATCTGCCGGCACGTGTCACTTCAGCTGTCCCCCGGCCTCTCTCAAGGAACCTGCGCCAGAGCCCTTGCGTGGTGACCGTGATAATGAGCCAACCTTTAAGAAACAACCACTTGTCAAATGTTGATGTCCTATCAAAGAATATCCACCGTTTTCTGAAAAGGCCGTTTAAATGCTCCCTTTTTCCCACCCGCGTATCTGTGTGAAGCTGCAGAACCTCTCACTTCAAAACGGCGTCTTGCCGCAGACCCGCTTCTGCAAAGCTGGACGTTAAAGAATTTGCAAAACTATTTTTAAATGCCATTCTTCTCCCTATTCTTTGTCTTGCAAAACATAATTATCTATCATAAAAATGCATCGTTTATGTGAACAAGCAATGGATTTATTTCTGTGTTTGTTGTAACCCCATAAAATATATTTAAATATTTTCCAGTTTTAATTGCATAGTGTCTGTATAGGTAGGTATATTAATATATAGATCTCCCACATGAACACAGCTCTTTGGAGTCCTCAGTAAGTTTTAAACGTTTAAACGGGTCCTGAGACCGAAAACAACGTGTGCTCTGCAGGGAAAGGAACCCAAGTTTGGGGCGAGAGGCCGCAGGGAGAGAGGGGAGCGTGGAATTCGAAAACATTCCCTCTGCCACCGTTTCCCAACTAGTGAGTTGCGACAATCGTTCTGGCCCAGCACGACAGTCCTGTGTGAGTTACGGCAAACGAAGCAAACTCTGCTTAAAATCCTCATGGAGTTCTCTGTCGGTGCGTCTTTTTGAAAAGCACATCAGGCAAAGGCAGGATGTTTGGGCCACAGAACCGTGACCCAGAAACCAGCAGGTCCCTGTCGGCCTCTTACCCGGGTCCCTGGGGAGGCAGGAGGACCGAGCGGATCCCTCGTGGCTGTGAGTCTTTGTCCACCGCGGGCCTGTCCCGGCCACGGCTTTCCCCACGGAGCCAGCCCTGCGCTCTCCAGGAGACTGAGTCGGCCTCGTGCCCACGTCCCTCCCTCGACTGCCCCCAAATTACTTCATGAGCTCAGAGGGCGGGAGCAGAAGAAATGCTTAGCAGTCTCGTGTCTGCCGAGCACCGCTCTGGCAGCCAGACGGGGCCGGGGGATCATTCATTACTCTGCTTTTGTGCACGCGGTACCAGCCGCGCTCACGTAGAGATGGACGCTGACCACATCGCTGCTCTGTGAACCCCCCGCCGCCCCCTTGAGCACCTCTCCTCTTGGAGACATTCGTGGGAATCTCGAAAACCTCTAATCACCTTGTTTGGTTTCTCTCTTGGTTTACTTGCCCACTGACTGTCCTGCGAGTGACCCTCGGAGGACCGGGGTATCCTGCCACTTCCCACTGCATTCCCGCACACAGTAGGCGCTCAATACATGTCCCAGAAAGCGTGAGTGAGTGCATGGTTGGAGGAAACCCTTCACCATTGCATCTAGTCTGAGGATAAGTAAACACTCTGCTTCTGCCTGAAGGGGAAACCGTCCGAGGCACCCGGGGCTCTGCACACAAAGACAAGGGAAGGGCGTCGCTGTCAGTAACAAGCGCCACTGCAGGGAGGGGCTCTGGCCGGTTCCCTTGCTGAGCGAAGAGGGGAGAGAGGCAGGTGGGAGATGGGGGGAAGGAGAGAAGGACACACAGAGCAGCAAGAGCCCAGGTCAGCGTCTCTAGCGTCACCCACCACACCCCGCGTGAAGCTTTTATTAGGGTGGTTCCCGCCGGCTCTGCGGTCGTCAGGGTGGAAAGCCGGCGGCCGCCCCTGGCACAGGGGTGTCACCGCCAGCCCGGGGAGCAGCCGGCCTGGCTCCTTCCCTGGACTCCTGTCTAAACAGGACCAGCCTCGGGCAACCGCAGGGCGGGGGCACCTGCAGATCGGTGGGGAGGACTCCGCTTCTTCTTAAGCCCCAGCAGTTCAAGCCGGGGCTCGAAAGCCGGCCAGGCGGCCCTCGCGATCTCCGCCTGCCAGCGCCCGGGGAGTGGACACCGGCGGCGGCCTCCCGGCCACGCCACCCACGCGCTCCAGCATGACGGACCAGCTGACCGAGGAGCAGGTGGCCGAGTTCAAGGAGGCCTTCTCTCTGTTTGACAAGGACGGGGACGGCAGCATCACCACCCGGGAGCTGGGCACCGTCATGAGGTCCCTGGGCCAGAACCCCACGGAGGCCGAGCTCCAGGGCATGGTGAGCGAGATCGACCGGGACGGCAACGGCACCATCGACTTCCCCGAGTTCCTGGGCATGATGGCCAGGAAGATGAAGGACACGGACAGCGAGGAGGAGATCCGCGAGGCCTTCCGCGTCTTCGACAAGGACGGCAACGGCTACATCAGCGCCGCCGAGCTGAGGCACGTGATGACCCGGCTGGGGGAGAGGCTGAGCGACGAGGAGGTGGACGAGATGATCCGGGCCGCGGACGCAGACGGGGACGGGCAGGTGAACTACGAGGAGTTCCTCCGCATGCTGGTGTCCAAGTGAGGCCGGCGCCCACCGCACCCGGGCTGCCCACCTGGCCCGGACAGCCCGTCGCCCTCTGCGGCGAAAACCCCAGGCCTCGGGTTCCTCCTCCCCCACCCCCAGGTGCCCTGGGCACTGCGGCTTCTCCAGCACAGCTGAGGCAACCCAGCTTCCTGCATCTCGTCTGCTCTGCCGACCTTCCCAGCTGCTCGTCCAGGACGCAGGACACCCCGACGCCTGCCAACCGTAACCCTCCCTCACTCAGGAACGGAACAGAGGTGACCTTCCTCCGCATGGACAACAGGCCAAAGGTGTCCGCCAGGATGACACCTCAGAGCCCACTGGGCATGTCCCTAATGGGCACCCAATCCCCCAACAGGGGGGCTGCAGCCGTTGGTCCACACTAGAATTCTCGCCAGCTCTGGGACTGCAGCCTCCACCTGCTGACGGGTCCGGGAGGGCGGGTGACAGCTGAGCCCGGGGTGAGTGGTGGTGATGGGGGCTTTGGCGAAGGAGCTCAGGCCTCCAGGAAACATCCCCCCCTTCCGCGCAGCACGAGCTGGCTCCATTCTGTCCTCGCCAAGCCCCGTGATTCATCGTTTGAAGCCGGGAGTAGAGCCGGGGTCGGTCGTAACATGTCTGCGTTCGTCTGGGGGAAGGAGGGAGGTTTGAATGAAAGGGCAAAGGGAGCGGCTGGTAATAAACAAGACACTCAGGTTCTGACGCTGTTTCCTTTTGTCTGGTTCCGACTGAAACCATCCGGGGTTGAAACAAGGCAGGAATTCCCATTTTTTGTGTTTTTGAAAATGCAATGAATTCCTGCATGGGAGGGTGTAGCAAAAAGAAGTCTGGAAATATTTATTTTCAATAGAATGGATAAGTGGGTAGCAAGAGTGGTTAGAAATCCACACAGAGCTCCTAGAAGACCTGCGTGGGTCAGGGTGGAGCAGCGGCTCTGACGTTTCTCTCCCTCCCACAGGGAAGTGCCGCGTGCTCACCGCGCAGCCGGCGCACATGGCACGAGGGCAGCTGAGGACGGGCAGTCCCGCATGCCCCCGCCACGCCCCGGGGCCCATCAGCCCACCCAGAGGCGCAGGGGCCTGGCCCGAGGTCATCTTGGTTGCAAAGAGAGTTGTGTTTTGGGGTGGTTGGATCCTTTCTCCTGCTACCCCCGCAACACCTGTGTTCTGCATTTGCAAAACAAGGAGCTTGTGCTCTGGAGCTGAGAGGCTGGGACCCTCCCTCAGCAAGAGGCCCTCGGGCCTCCCCGCCTGGGTGCAGGCACTGTCCAGGCGCCCGGCCTGCACGGAAACTCACTGCCCCCCTGCGGGGCAGCTGCTCTTCTTCACGTTCTTCTCTTGCAAACGAGGACGCTGAAACCCGGAGAGCCTGGGCCCCACAGCTGAGTGGGGTTTGCACGCTGGGCTATGCCCCGCCCACTCGCACGCGGCCCTCACGCCCCTCAGCCTCCCTGAGAACAGTGTTCTTAGCACACGCGGCACGTAGCAGGTGCTTGATAGGTGACAGCTGTGATTACTGCCCCCGCCGCGGATCCCTTCCTGCTCTGACGCTGGCGCCTCCCTGCACACTCCTACCTCGTCACCGCCCCCAGGACAAGACGGGTGCAGGGAGGGCTCAGGAGAGGCTCCCTGGGGCTTGACTTCCGAGGGACGTGGACGATGGGGTCTCAGGTGAGCACTGGTCCCAAGTCAGGGGGAATTGTGACTCCTCCTCCCGGGGGACAGAGGCGAGCGGGCGGGACACAGCTGAGCTAATCCCCCACCGCCCTTGGGAGATGGGCTTGGTGGGCACCGCCCGGTGCAGACTTGGGAACGAGCCCCTGCTGCTCGGACAGAGCACCCACGGCCGTGGGCAGCGGCCCCCCGGGGCCTGTGAGCAACAGAGCCGTGACAGAGGCTTCTGCGTGACAGAGGCTTCTGCGTGAATGCCGGCCGCCGGCCGCCGGCCAAAAAGAAGGAGCAACACAAGGTAGGACGTTCCTAAGTTCTGCAGGAAGGAAGAAGCAGAAGTCTCCCTCCGTGGGGAGTCTCTGTAGTCCCTGCCACGAACCTGGCTGCAGCTTTCCTCTAATCCCTGCCTGTCCAGGTGGGGCCCGAGGAAGCTCTAGCAAGTGTCAGGGCCCACATGACGTTTCTCTTCCCCTTTCGTCATTGAATAACTGGACTTAAGCAACCTTCCCTCATCCCCCAAAAAGGTGCTATCTGCCTGCAGCTCCGGGCAACATTCCATCCATCGGGGGGAGGAATTTATAAATACGACCTCGGCTCTCATGTGCTTTTCCTGGGCCCCTCGTAAATCAGGACTCAGCTCCTGCACCCCCAGGCCACAGAAAGCACACTCCGCCTCCCGTGCTTCCAATTTTAAGTTGCATGTAGCCCAGCCCCGCCGGCTCTTGTTTATCGTCACAGATTCCAGGGGCCTGTTCAGAGCCTCCCAGAGCCAGCAGCTAAAAACGACCTACGGTTCCTGCTGGAGAAACGTATTATCCAAATTCACATTTGGGGTGAGAGTGGAGAATGGAAGCGGTGGGAAGTATGAGTTGTGTTTCTCTACTAAAACACAAAGCCAAATAAGACAAAACCAAAAACTGCCTCTGAGAAAGGTCTGAGCCCAACCCATGTGCCAGCCTCCCCACCATCTTGCTTTCCTGGCGGTGGTTTCCATAGCAACGGGTTCTCAGCTAGGGATCTGGACTAAGCAAGAAAGCTCAGCATCCCTGAGTCCCTCCCACCAGGGACAAGGCTGGGTGGAGCAGGCACCTTCCTAAGTGCAGGGAAGAGAAAGGCTTGAAATAGATCCAGAAATGATGGCAGGGTTTCCATAACCAGAGTAGAGCGAATACACGGGAACAATCACTGAAGGAACCACACAGAGTCCCCTATATACCTTCTTCGGGCCTTTTTCTTTCTAACATGTTCAGAACTACCCAGGAGGGAAAGAGAGCCAGGCATTTAGTGCAGAGGGAAGGGGGCGTCCGAAGGCTGAACAGGTGGGCCCAGGCTCCCCTGTGTACCTGCAGGAGCTGAACATCCGGGGAGTGACCCTCTGGGGACCGGCCACAGTGAGGCTCACCTCCCACAGTCACTGACCTGGCCAGTCTCATCTGTGGCCGCTGCATGCCCCAAGGGCTCTGGTCTGGAGCCCTCACCGGGGCACACCGACATGAGGTGCCTGCCATGCATCTCTTTAGCTCATTTAATCCTTGCAGCAAGTTGCACAGTAGCTACTTTTATTAGCCCGTTGTATAGAAGAGAAGATTGAGACTTTGAGACTTTGGATAACTTCCCAAGGCCACATGTGTAGTGAATCAGAGTGTGACGCCGGGTCTGACCAGTCCCAAGGCTCATGTTCTTCCCACTGCACCAAAGGGGAGCTCCCAGGGCGGCCGAGCAGGGGAGGGCACCTCAGCAGAGAGACCTCAGTGGGAGAGGCCGGGAGGTAGGAGGCAGCCACTGGGCAGAAGTTGCCTGGGCAGATAGGACCTGGAGAAAAGAAAAGAAATTCATCGGTGCTGGAAACATTCAGGCGCCACAGAACCAAACCCTGGGTTGGGGGGTCCCCGTGTGGATCATCTCATCTCACCGCCGTCCAGCCACACACGGGATCTTTCTCAGGATCCTGAGCCTGGTTTAAAGCTCTGCTGTCTCGATCTTGAAATTCTCAGTAGTTTTTGAGCAAGGGGCCCTGTGTTTTCACTTTGCACTGGACCCTGCAAATTGTGTAGCTGCGCCGCTCACCACGGGACCCAGCGCTCCCAAGTCAGGGCCTGCCCCAGGGAAATTTCGGGATCTCAGGCTGCCTCTGCCCCATCCGACCTCCCCACCCTCCCGCGCCGCAGACCAGAGCAGGGTCTTTGCGGATGGGCTGGTGTTTGTTTCCACCCAGCCTGTGGTCACACTTTGGCTTTTTCTTGTGTTCACTTCTTTGTCCAGAAAGCACCGCTGATGCTGTCAGATTCCATGCTGAACGCGGGGAGGGCTGCTCTAGTGACGCCAGTCACCTGTGGACTTGAGAGAACCCAGACGCAGAAGGACGTCCCCTTTCTTTGCCACTCGCAGGCTCAGTCGGCCAGCCAGGCTCAGCTTGTGTTCCCTGGTCCCCAGTGGGCTCCAAGCCCCAGAACTTTCCCCAGGGCTACCCCAGCCTAGATGGCAGGTTCTTACCACCCAGAGGTCAGCCTGGCCAGAGATTGCAAACTCTGCCCCAAACACCCCTCCTCACCATCACCACCCCCAAGCGGGCAGGGGAGGAAGGAGCTGGGTCAGAGAATTGCGCTGCTTTTGCTGGGGAAAGAAAATGCTTCCCGGCGTGTAGATTAAGGTCTTTCGATTCAGAAGACAGATTAGGCAGAAGGTAGAGACTCGTTCTTTTCCAGTAAGAACTGAATGGTCTTAAACATCAGCAGGGAAGATTGTGATGAGCCGTGAAGGAGCATTCCACAACAGCACAGATTTGGAGATGTCTCCCGGGAAAACCACCTGGAGAAGATTTAACCTGCGGGGCCCCCTTGCCTAGTGAAATGAAAAGTGTCCCCGTCTCTCCCGAAGTTCCCACCGCAGCGCTTTGCGCGGCGAGGCCTTCCTGTCGGGGCTCAGAGTGAATCAGTAAATGTCTAAAGTTTCGCACGAAAGCTTTTTGAGAATATCCCGAGAGATACCAGCTGCGTTTCCAAGAACGGGGCTATCCAGATAAAACTCCTGGTCCAAACTCCCTTACCTATTTTAAAAGGACATTTTCAGTTCTCGAATCCAGGCTTGGTGGCCTTAGGCAAGCCCAGTTCTGCACAGTCACAACTTTAGAAAACGGTGTTCCCGGAGGACGCTCGGGGATGGAGCAAGACTCCATCTGTAACCCGAAACCTGTGAGGAAACTTTAGTTCTATTGCCAAATAGAGGTTTCCACTAAAAAGGAACAAAAACACGCAAAAAGGTTCTGCAACAACTGAGCCTTCTGTTAAAAAACAAACAAACAAAAAAAACAACCCCGCAGGGACCTCAGGAAACTCCAAAGACTAAAAAGAGATCTCTATAGCCTGGGACACGGGCTTCGGCGAGGCGACCTGTGGGACAGGGACCTGGTCCCTCCCACATCCTGCTGACCCTCCGTCAACCCCTGCAGGGGAAGGTGGCAGGCGGAAAAGGATCATAGCCTTGTCGTCATGGTTTTTTTTTTTTGCTGTAGTGAGGACAGAGCTATACTGATGGTGTTTGGAGAATGAACAGAGATTTCATTCATTCATTCATTCATTCATTCATTCGCCAGTCTACAGCACACTCATCTTGGAACTGAAACCTCTCCAGTGCTGGTCCAGTGACCCAGGAGAGGACAGAAAGACCCACGCGCATCCGTAACTGCACGAGCTCGGTTATCGGGTGTCTTCCTGATGGGCCACAGCTTCGGCTGTGATCAGGCCTTGACAGGAACCTGTTTCTCCACCTGCTGTCTCACCTCTGGTGGTTGCAGAGCTCCCCACATCCCGCCTCCGCCTCCATGCACTCTCACCCCACTTCCCTCACTGCCCGGTCCTTCTGGGGCCGCAGGGCGGACGCATTTGCAGGGCAGCAAGACCGCGGCTCTGGGCCCTGAGCCACGAAGCCAGAGCGCAGCAGGGAGATTCCTGAAACCGTGCCCGCTCTGGGACATCTGAGATCGTCTAAATGTACCCGGAGTGACTGCAACCCATTCGGTGAGTGCGGGAAGGGACAGCAGCCTGACTGACTGCAGTTGGAGCAGATCAGCTTTGCAAATTTTGCAAAAACACAGGACGGAGTGAACACACTGGGGGACCCTCCCAGGGCCGAGGCGGGATCCTGCAAGAGCAGGCCTGGAACAAGCTTGGGCTGAATTTCCAGCGTGATGAAGACGTTGATATTTGGGAGAAGGAACCGTGAATGTCTAACTATTTCCAGCCTTTCGTGACCACAGTTTTCCCTGTGAAAGTAAAGAGAAGCTGTCTCACTCGCCTAGATTCTAGGCCCTGGAGGTGGCCATGGGTCTACACGCAAGAGTCGTGAGCACAGACGTAAATCAGCCTCCTTCATAAATACCGATAAATGTCCCCGGGCAGCAGGATGAGGGCATCTGTCCGAGGGCACCTGGGAGGCCATGCCGGCCTTCGGGATGGAGAAGGCAGAAGAAGCCGGTGTGACCAGAAAAGGCCCAGAGGCCCGGACTTAGGGCCATGGCCCTGCCGGTGCTGGTGGCCCGGGGATGAGATTCCATCAGATGGTCCCTGAATTCTATGCAACTTCCTTTTACTGCACCCACAAGGTTTGCTCGGGAGGTGAAGATGTTTAATGAAGCAGGATTAGCTCTCAGGTAATAAGTGCCTCCTGCGTTTCAGCACTGTGCATACGTCATCTTTAACCTCACGGGAATCTTCCAGGCAGACACTGTACCCATCTTACAGACGCAGAAACCGAGATTCCTCCAGGCTGAGTAACCTGCCCGAGGCCGTGAAGCCAGGAAGCGGCAAAGCAGCTTCGGAAGCCAGGTTGGGTCGACCCCAAAGCCCACGCGCTCCCCACGCCACGATGACACCAGGACGCCAGGGCTGTCCAGCGTGGATGGAGGTTCCCCTGGGCCAGCAGGGACCCTGCGAGGTTTGGAACACAGAAGCAGCGAGCGAGTGTGCGCGGGGTCTGGGTCCCACCGGGGCCGGCGTCGCTGCCGGGCCTGGCTGTTCGGGCATCTCTCCTCCTCCCCGCTTCCCTGCAAAGCCCTCTGGGTAGCGGCTTTTCCCTTCCAACTCAGTTTCAAGAATTGTTTAGCCAAGGAGGGCCCCTGGGCCTCGCTCGGGTGTTAGTTTTTGTTGACAGGAAGCATTAGTCATGAGTCATTCCAAAGGCAGCGTGTCCGAGACCAGGGCAGACACGCGGGCCAGCGCTCTGTGGGTCTGGAGGCATCTGGGGTCAGCGTGGCCCGTGGGCTGTTAGGAGTGGCGGGTGATAGGCACTGCCCTCCCAGCGCGGGACGGAAAGGACAGTCCCCAGGGAAGCAGTCTCAGGTCAGACTACAAGCTGGACAGAAGTCACTGCGGTTCTGTTTCGGGAGCCCAGCACACCAGAGCCAAGGACAGCCAGCAGGCGCGTGGCTGACCCGGGCGGGAGAGTTCTTGCCGGCGGAAGGTCCCGGTGGGCTGACGCGCCCAAGGGGCTTCTTGCAAGGCGAGAGGAGTCGCAGCAACCTGCGCCCTGGGCACCCTTGCAGGACATGCCAAAGCCCTTCCAACCTCGTCACGGGACAGAAAGTCCAGGTGTCTCCCTCTGTCATCCAGAACTCGCTCCCGCTGTGTGGCGGCCGTGAGGACTGGCCCTGGTTCCTTCTACAGCGTCTCGCCTGTGTGATGGCCTCCTGTCGTCTGTAACAGCATCCTAGGGACGCGGTTGAAGGCACACAGAAGCCGGAGACAGAACTTCTGCCCTCGAGAAATAGGTACTCAAATGAAATCAAAATAACAGATATACAAAACAAAAAACAGTGTGACCCTCTCAATTGTGAGATTGTGTGTTTACAACTAACAGAGTTTTAAGGTTCAGAAATGGGAGAAAACCTCAGCACCTAGAGTCCCAGATCAGAGTAATCAAGGAAGGCTTCCTGGAGGTAGTGAGACCTGGGCAAGTCTTTGAATGGTGCGTTCTGAAGAGGTGAAATTCTCAGTGGGAGGCACATCACTCTCGACAATATAAAGCGTGTGAAAGCACTGCAGAAACTGTAAAAACCTAAGTATTATGCGTGTTTATTTCAAAAATTGATATCTGGCTGGATTAACAGGCCAGAGCAGCCCCTCCTGGCTGGGCCGCCGTACGGTTCTTTGGCCTGAAAGGTGGGAGCACGAGCAGCAGAGGACTCGAGACGGGCAGGGAGGAGGGCCAGGTGGGTGACCTCGCCGAACGCTCGGGGAACACGGAAGCAAACACACGCCCTTGGGCCTCTTCTGTGACTGTTTTCACCCCGTCTCAGGCCGGAACAAAGAGGCTTTTTGTGAGTTTAATGGGGCCTGACTTACTCAGCAAACCTCCCTGTCTCCTTCTTCTCTGCGGGAAAAACAGCGGACCTTTCTGTCCGCGTTTGCTGGGTTCCTTTGAAGGCTCCCAGCTTTGGTTTAGGCAAACAGGAGCGCTGCCAGCCCTGCCCTGGTCGACCTTTCTGGAAGCCTTTCCCGAGCCCTTGTCTGTGCACAGATGGAGGAGGGGGCAGGGGAGAGGGAAGCGTGGCGCGGGCAGGGGGGTGGCCCCGAGCGGCAGCCCCGAGGGGTGTGCCCTGTGCATGGCTCAACAGTCGTCAGGGCTGTGGCTTCCAAGTGAACCCTACCTGGACCGGCTCGTTTGGTCCTCTCCGCACTGAGGGGAAAAGGCCCCCGTCCCGTTTTCAGGGTCAGAGATGCCGACTGGCCGAGGCTGAGGAATGTGTGAGGTTGCCCCGGCGAGGGGGTCCAATCCCAAAGCCTCTACTCTTTCCACCGAGCTGTGTCTGCTCCCCAGGGAGCCCCCAGCCTCGCGCACCCCCGCCACGGCCCCCCAGACCCCAGGACCTGCCAGGCAGGCAGCGTAACAGCCATGCCTGGAATCGGGATTCAGCTGCTTGAGCCGGGGCACCGCGATGGGGATGAGGAGCGAGTTCAGATTCCAGCTCAGGCACAGAGAAGCCCTACGACCTCGAATCCCGCCGCCCGCCCTGCACTGCGGGCTCCGACCCCTGCTCCCCTGGCCTCACTGCACACATGTACTCGCACACGCACACCCTCGAGTGTACACACACGCACAGGCACGCACGCAGGTACACACACGCCTCCCTGCGTGCCGCGGGGAGATGGCACACGCAGGCCCTTCCGGCACCAGAGAGCTCCGTCCCAGGGAGAGGCCTCACCCTGTGCGCACCTCCCGACGCCCTCAGAGTGACTCACGCTGGGCGTGACTCTGGGTGGACGGGGCTTGGGTGGGCGGATAAAGTCAGCGGAATGCCATTTCCCATCAGTGGATTCCCTGGAAATAAGGAGGGAAGGGCGGCCTTACAAAGTCCACATTCGAGACGGTGGCTTGTGGCTTCCCCCCGGAGGGAAGAATCTTTGGCAGCAGGCGGCAGTCACCCGCACCACCCTCTCCCGGGCCCACCAAGCTCATAGCCCCTGCACGCACACGCAAGCACACACGTGCGCACACACAGGTGGGTCCCGCACACGGTAGTGCTGAACAGACAAAAGATGGGGACACTCGCTCGCTGTTATTATCACTGAATGCTCAGCTCTCCCCATGCAAAAAAGAAATTGCCACTTAACTCCCACAACAACCCAATGAGGTGAGAACTTGAGATGAATTAAATTTAATTTAATCGAGCGATTAATTGAGCTTAGTTTAAAATCGATTGAGAGTAGTTGAGCAAAGAACGGTGCACGGATCGCGCAGCCCCCTGAGCAGAGCGCGGCAGGAAGTGTCCCCAGTCGGACGTGCAGGTGGACACAGCGCTGGTGACAGCTCCGTTCGCCTTGGCCGAGCGTGGCCCCATCCCCCGGCCGCTGTGACCGGCTGAAGCTTGGCTGCCGTGATTGGCGGAATCGCAGCTGTTTATTACAAACCCCCTAGTTAAGCTTTCCGGCCTTTGCTCCTGAGCTGCAGTTGGTTACGTAGGAACGTACAGCACGGGGCACCCTCAGGCGGGATTTGGTTAATCCATCAATACCTTTATTCCCATTTTCCAGATGAGGCCGTCAAGGCCCAGGGCTTGGGTGGAGGGGGTGTGTGGCGGCTGCGTAACACACGCCGAAAGATGTCCCCACCCTGGAAGCCAGAGTGCGTGACCCCACACAGCCACAGGGACCCCGCGCAGGCGGCAGAGGGGTGAGTCTGGGGTTGGCGTGATGGGCCCGCGTGGTCTCGGGCCCGCGTCAGGGGCAGACGGGGCAGTGGATTGGGGAGCAATGTGAGGAAGGGGCCCCGAGCCCAGGACGTGGGCAGCCTCCCTTTAGAAGCCACAAAGGCGGAGAGGCGGATTCTCCCCGAAGCCTCCAGAAGGAGCCAGCCCTGCGGGCACCGCGGCTTTGGGCTCTGACCTCCGACGGTCAGAGAGAAACATCTGTGTGTTTTCAGCCACTGCGTCCATGGAGCTTTGTCACAGCAGCCTTGGGAGCCAGTCCCAGGGCAGCGGAGGCTCGAGCCAGCCACCGTCCCCGTTTGCCAGGCGGGCGGCTTCACCCACCGGACAGGTGTCTCACCTATCTGGGGCTGGGCTCCGGACCAGGCCTGGCTCCTGGGTGCACAGACGCCGCCCTGGAGCCACCTGCCGGCCCCGTCTCGTCAGGACGCCATTCTGCAGGGCCAGGGCCTCCCGGGCAACCTCACTTTAACTGCATCGCAGCTGGAAGGACCCTGTTTCCAAAGACAGTCTCATCCTGAGTTCCTGGGGGTCAGGACTTCAACATCGGAATTTGGGGGGACACACTTCAGCCTATCACAGGGAGCCTCCATGCTTGCCTTGTTTCTGGAGGCCCCTGCTTTTCCGGAAGCTTCTAGACCTTCCAAGGGGCCTGCTGGAGCCTGCGCAGCTACCGCCAGGTGGAACCGGTTTGAGCTTGCCGGGAGAACCGGTTGGGGCAGCTGGGGAGGAGTTTACCGCAGGCAAGACAGAGGGTCCCCTGAGAGAGGGCTCCCCAGAGGGCAGGCTGGGGACTGCCCCCATTTCTCTTCATGGCCAGACCCCCACTGCCTCGTCTCCTAGTCCTAGCGGGGCCCCCAGGAGACGGATGGACAGAAGGGACCGACAGGCCGCTGTGCAAGCCGCCCAGGGATCGAGACCCGAGCCGTGTGCGTGACCACTCGGGCTCCACAAACGCCAGCTGGGCGGCTCTATGCAGGGACGTCAGCGAGAAGAGATGCAGGTGCGTGTCCCTATCAGGGTCACCCAGGACTCTACAGTCTGAAGGTCCTGATTCCCTGACACCCAACACCACCCAGGCTCCCTGAGGTGCACCTGCCCGGGCCCCGTTCCCAAGGCAGCCAAGTGGCTCAGAGCCCCCGCCCCAGCCAGACGCCACCCACTCTCCCGCGGACCCCTCCTCGCTGCGGGACACCCCCGCGGTATCTCCCCTGTCCCCTCCCACACTCCTCTCACTACGGGGAGGAGGGGTCTGCAGAGGGGGGCCGGGTTCAGACAGAAGGCACAGCCCACACCCATCACTGGACTCTAGATTCCCACACGCACATGCACGGGTGTAAAATCACCCACGTGGTGGCTGAAAAGGTGAAAAGGGGACTCTGCAGCATCACCTCTGAGGATGAGGGGCAAAGGGACGAGGCTGGGATTCTTCGAACTTGGAAATGGAGGAGGAGCCCGTGGGCCTGGGACCCCATCCTCAGAGCTGGGGCTCTGGCTGCCGGGGTGTCGGAAGTGGGCGCGAGGAAGGGCCTCTTGCACGAGTTGGAGAAGCCGGGGGTGCACTCGGCCTCTGCAGCAGGAAGGGGCCGCTGCCGCCGGGGCGCCCAGGGAGGCCGGTATCTTCATGCAAGGGACCCGCGGCCTCTCCAGGGGACCACAGAGGCGGCCCCTGTGCATCCTCTGAGCCAGTAGGTTTTTCGAGGCCCCACCCCCTTCCCCGATCTCCTCTGCACACGGACCTCGGCCCTAAGACCAATGAAGACCATTTTGCCCCCACAACAGCCTCTGTCCAGCGGAGACCTCTGTCCAGACCATGCCTGCGGACGCTGTGCGGAAGTTGTAGCTCACTGAGGGACCAGCAGGATGACTGGAGGAGGTATAACGACGGGGTGAGTCGTGAAGGGTGCGGAGGAGGCAGAGGGGGGCAGGCGGACGCCACAGCGCCCCGCCAGACACCCGACAGCAGGGGGTCCACGGTCACAGCCGTGCGGGTCAGTGCGCTGGGGGCAGAAGGCACCCAGGACGCCCACCCCAGCGATACCTGGGCAGCCCCTGCTCTGCCTGGAGGGAACCTGCCTCTCTGCAAAAGACGTCGCTTGGAAAATGGCAATTCCACCTCCCAGGTGACGCGAAGGGCTCTTACCCACAAAGTCCTGAGTGGACACAGGCCCAGCCCAAGAGTCCCGAAAGGAATTCTGGAGAGACTAGGATGGTTTTAGGGGTCTGAGAAGGGCTTGGGCCATCCGGTGAACCTCCAAACACCCTCGGAGCGACCCAAACCTCGGGGCTGAGACAACCCGGGCGTTGGTCTGGGCTCACCCCTCTCCCCTGCAGAGTCTCAGCTCATCCTCGGGATTCCCACAGCCACTGTGATCTGAAGCCAGATCCAAGGCGATCCCGTGACATCAGCCCCTCAACATGTGAGACATGCGTCTCTGTCACACCGGCTTTCTCTCTGAGAGCCTGCGACACATCCAGAGCTGTAACTAACAAACACACCCCGTTCCTTACGGGGCTTCCCACGGGGCACCTCCCGCCCAGACCACCTTCTCCCCAAGCCCCTGGACACCCACAGAGCGACGCGCCTCTCGTGGCGGAGCTGGGTCCACGGGGCATGGCTGATTTCCCCCCGGATCCCGTCCAGTGCGCCTGGCACTGCCTGTCCAGACACAGCCGGGGTCTGGGCAGGGCGGGCACCTCCCTCCCTGGCCGGGACGCAGGTCAGAGCAGAACGCCGCTTGCTCAGCTCCGGACCAAAAACAGCCCTGAAGGAAACCGCGTTGGGCTCGACTCCAGGCCAGGCGGTTAAACATGGATCCTGATCACAGATCGTTTCTGCTAATTAAACAAATATTTTTCCAGCGCTGTCTTGGTTTCCACTGTTGCCATTGGCACGAGTTGCTGGCACGCGGGTGGAGCCGTGCCCCAAAAGGCAGCACGGAGCAGAGGAGGGCAAACCGGGCTTTTGAAGTCACGGCAAAGGCAGGTCTTCAAAGCAGGGCCGTTCCGAGTCCAAACAGAAAGGAGGGAGAGACAAGAAAACATCGCGCCTGTGGCTCTGACCAGCACAACGCCGTCCTCATAAATTCCTGCTCACACACACACACACACACGCACACGCACACGCAATAAACTGTAGCAGCCGAATCACGGTTCCAAATTTGGAGATTTAAGTGTAGTTTTTTTGTTCTTGCTCTGAAGGAAGTACAGACA
>NW_012155729.1:3329930-3348222 GCF_000956105.1 Propithecus coquereli
AATCCAGGCTTGGTGGCCTTAGGCAAGCCCAGTTCTGCACAGTCACAACTTTAGAAAACGGTGTTCCCGGAGGACGCTCGGGGATGGAGCAAGACTCCATCTGTAACCCGAAACCTGTGAGGAAACTTTAGTTCTATTGCCAAATAGAGGTTTCCACTAAAAAGGAACAAAAACACGCAAAAAGGTTCTGCAACAACTGAGCCTTCTGTTAAAAAACAAACAAACAAAAAAAACAACCCCGCAGGGACCTCAGGAAACTCCAAAGACTAAAAAGAGATCTCTATAGCCTGGGACACGGGCTTCAGGGAGGCGACCTGTGGGACAGGGACCTGGTCCCTCCCACATCCTGCTGACCCTCCGTCAACCCCTGCAGGGGAAGGTGGCAGGCGGAAAAGGATCATAGCCTTGTCGTCATGGTTTTTTTTTTTTGCTGTAGTGAGGACAGAGCTATACTGATGGTGTTTGGAGAATGAACAGAGATTTCATTCATTCATTCATTCATTCATTCATTCGCCAGTCTACAGCACACTCATCTTGGAACTGAAACCTCTCCAGTGCTGGTCCAGTGACCCAGGAGAGGACAGAAAGACCCACGCGCATCCGTAACTGCACGAGCTCGGTTATCGGGTGTCTTCCTGATGGGCCACAGCTTCGGCTGTGATCAGGCCTTGACAGGAACCTGTTTCTCCACCTGCTGTCTCACCTCTGGTGGTTGCAGAGCTCCCCACATCCCGCCTCCGCCTCCATGCACTCTCACCCCACTTCCCTCACTGCCCGGTCCTTCTGGGGCCGCAGGGCGGACGCATTTGCAGGGCAGCAAGACCGCGGCTCTGGGCCCTGAGCCACGAAGCCAGAGCGCAGCAGGGAGATTCCTGAAACCGTGCCCGCTCTGGGACATCTGAGATCGTCTAAATGTACCCGGAGTGACTGCAACCCATTCGGTGAGTGCGGGAAGGGACAGCAGCCTGACTGACTGCAGTTGGAGCAGATCAGCTTTGCAAATTTTGCAAAAACACAGGACGGAGTGAACACACTGGGGGACCCTCCCAGGGCCGAGGCGGGATCCTGCAAGAGCAGGCCTGGAACAAGCTTGGGCTGAATTTCCAGCGTGATGAAGACGTTGATATTTGGGAGAAGGAACCGTGAATGTCTAACTATTTCCAGCCTTTCGTGACCACAGTTTTCCCTGTGAAAGTAAAGAGAAGCTGTCTCACTCGCCTAGATTCTAGGCCCTGGAGGTGGCCATGGGTCTACACGCAAGAGTCGTGAGCACAGACGTAAATCAGCCTTCTTCATAAATACCGATAAATGTCCCCGGGCAGCAGGATGAGGGCATCTGTCCGAGGGCACCTGGGAGGCCATGCCGGCCTTCGGGATGGAGAAGGCAGAAGAAGCCGGCGTGACCAGAAAAGGCCCAGAGGCCCGGACTTAGGGCCATGGCCCTGCCGGTGCTGGTGGCCCGGGGATGAGATTCCGTCAGATGGTCCCTGAATTCTATGCAACTTCCTTTTACTGCACCCACAAGGTTTGCTCGGGAGGTGAAGATGTTTAATGAAGCAGGATTAGCTCTCAGGTAATAAGTGCCTCCTGCGTTTCAGCACTGTGCATACGTCATCTTTAACCTCACGGGAATCTTCCAGGCAGACACTGCACCCATCTTACAGACGCAGAAACCGAGATTCCTCCAGGCTAAGTAACCTGCCCGAGGCCGTGAAGCCAGGAAGAGGCAAAGCAGCTTCGGAAGCCAGGCTGGGCCGACCCCAAAGCCCACACGCTCCCCACGCCACGATGACACCAGGACGCCAGGGCTGTCCAGCGTGGATGGAGGTTCCCCTGGGCCAGCAGGGACCCCGCGAGGTTCGGAACACAGAAGCAGCGAGCGAGTGTGCGCGGGGTCTGGGTCCCACCGGGGCCGGCGTCGCTGCCGGGCCTGGCTGTTCGGGCATCTCTCCTCCTCCCCGCTTCCCTGCAAAGCCCTCTGGGTAGCGGCTTTTCCCTTCCAACTCAGTTTCAAGAATTGTTTAGCCAAGGAGGGCCCCTGGGCCTCGCTCGGGTGTTAGTTTTTGTTGACAGGAAGCATTAGTCATGAGTCATTCCAAAGGCAGCGTGTCCGAGACCAGGGCAGACACGCGGGCCAGCGCTCTGTGGGTCTGGAGGCATCTGGGGTCAGCGTGGCCCGTGGGCTGTTAGGAGTGGCGGGTGCTAGGCGCTGCCCTCCCAGCGCGGGACGGAAAGGACAGTCCCCAGGGAAGCAGTCTCAGGTCACACCACAAGCTGGACAGAAGTCACTGCGGTTCTGTTTCGGGAGCCCAGCACACAGAGCCAAGGACAGCCAGCAGGCGCGTGGCTGACCCGGGCGGGAGAGTTCTTGCCGGCGGAAGGTCCCGGTGGGCTGACGCGCCCAAGGGGCTTCTTGCAAGGCGAGAGGAGTCGCAGCAACCTGCGCCCTGGGCACCCTTGCAGGACATGCCAAAGCCCTTCCAACCTCGTCACGGGACAGAAAGTCCAGGTGTCTCCCTCTGTCATCCAGAACTCGCTCCCGCTGTGTGGCGGCCGTGAGGACTGGCCCTGGTTCCTTCTACAGCGTCTCGCCTGTGTGATGGCCTCCTGTCGTCTGTAACAGCATCCTAGGGACGCGGTCGAAGGCACACAGAAGCCGGAGACAGAACTTCTGCCCTCGAGAAATAGGTACTCAAATGAAATCAAAATAACAGATATACAAAACAAAAAACAGTGTGACCCTCTCAATTGTGAGATTGTGTGTTTACAACTAACAGAGTTTTAAGGTTCAGAAATGGGAGAAAACCTCAGCACCTAGAGTCCCAGATCAGAGTAATCAAGGAAGGCTTCCTGGAGGTAGTGAGACCTGGGCAAGTCTTTGAATGGTGCGTTCTGAAGAGGTGAAATTCTCAGTGGGAGGCACATCACTCTCGACAATATAAAGCGTGTGAAAGCACTGCAGAAACTGTAAAAACCTAAGTATTATGCGTGTTTATTTCAAAAATTGATATCTGGCTGGATTAACAGGCCAGAGCAGCCCCTCCTGGCTGGGCCGCCGTACGGTTCTTTGGCCTGAAAGGTGGGAGCACGAGCAGCAGAGGACTCGAGACGGGCAGGGAGGAGGGCCAGGTGGGTGACCTCGCCGAACGCTCGGGGAACACGGAAGCAAACACACGCCCTTGGGCCTCTTCTGTGACTGTTTTCACCCCGTCTCAGGCCGGAACAAAGAGCCTTTTTGTGAGTTTAATGGGGCCTGACTTACTCAGCAAACCTCCCTGTCTCCTTCTTCTCTGCGGGAAAAACAGCGGACCTTTCTGTCCGCGTTTGCTGGGTTCCTTTGAAGGCTCCCAGCTTTGGTTTAGGCAAACAGGAGCGCTGCCAGCCCTGCCCTGGTCGACCTTTCTGGAAGCCTTTCCCGAGCCCTTGTCTGTGCACAGATGGAGGAGGGGGCAGGGGAGAGGGAAGCGTGGCGCGGGCAGGGGGGTGGCCCCGAGCGGCAGCCCCGAGGGGTGTGCCCTGTGCATGGCTCAACAGTCGTCAGGGCTGTGGCTTCCAAGTGAACCCTACCTGGACCGGCTCGTTTGGTCCTCTCCGCACTGAGGGGAAAAGGCCCCCGTCCCGTTTTCAGGGTCAGAGATGCCGACTGGCCGAGGCTGAGGAATGTGTGAGGTTGCCCCGGCGAGGGGGTCCAATCCCAAAGCCTCTACTCTTTCCACCGAGCTGTGTCTGCTCCCCAGGGAGCCCCCAGCCTCGCGCACCCCCGCCACGGCCCCCCAGACCCCAGGACCTGCCAGGCAGGCAGCGTAACAGCCATGCCTGGAATCGGGATTCAGCCGCTTGAGCCGAGGCACTCGCTTTGGGGATAAGGAGTGAGTTCAGATTCCAGCTCAGGCAGAGAAGCCCTACGACCTCGAATCCCGCCGCCCGCCCTGCACTGCGGGCTCCGACCCCTGCTCCCCTGGCCTCACTGCACACATGTACTCGCACACGCACACCCTCGAGTGTACACACACGCACAGGCACGCACGCAGGTACACACACGCCTCCCTGCGTGCCGCGGGGAGATGGCACACGCAGGCCCTTCCGGCACCAGAGAGCTCCGTCCCAGGGAGAGGCCTCACCCTGCGCGCAGCTCCCCGACGCCCTCAGAGTGACTCACGCTGGGCGTGACTCTGGGTGGACGGGGCTTGGGTGGGCGGATAAAGTCAGCGGAATGCCATTTCCCATCAGTGGATTCCCTGGAAATAAGGAGGGAAGGGCGGCCTTACAAAGTCCACATTCGAGACGGTGGCTTGTGGCTTCCCCCCGGAGGGAAGAATCTTTGGCAGCAGGCGGCAGTCACCCGCACCACCCTCTCCCGGGCCCACCAAGCTCATAGCCCCTGCACGCACACGCAAGCACACACGTGCGCACACACAGGTGGGTCCCGCACACGGTAGTGCTGAACAGACAAAAGATGGGGACACTCGCTCGCTGTTATTATCACTGAATGCTCAGCTCTCCCCATGCAAAAAAGAAATTGCCACTTAACTCCCACAACAACCCAATGAGGTGAGAACTTGAGATGAATTAAATTTAATTTAATCGAGCGGTTAATTGAGCTTAATTTAAAATCGATTGAGAGTAGTTGAGCAAAGAACGGTGCACGGATCGCGCAGCCCCCTGAGCAGAGCGCGGCAGGAAGTGTCCCCAGTCGGACGTGCAGGTGGACACAGCGCTGGTGACAGCTCCGTTCGCCTTGGCCGAGCGTGGCCCCATCCCCCGGCCGCTGTGACCGGCTGAAGCTTGGCTGCCGTGATTGGCGGAATCGCAGCTGTTTATTACAAACCCCCTAGTTAAGCTTTCCGGCCTTTGCTCCTGAGCTGCAGTTGGTTACGTAGGAACGTACAGCACGGGGCACCCTCAGGCGGGATTTGGTTAATCCATCAATACCTTTATTCCCATTTTCCAGATGAGGCCGTCAAGGCCCAGGGCTTGGGTGGAGGGGGTGTGTGGCGGCTGCGTAACACACGCCGAAAGATGTCCCCACCCTGGAAGCCAGAGTGCGTGACCCCACACAGCCACAGGGACCCCGCGCAGGCGGCAGAGGGATGAGTCTGGGGTTGGCGTGATGGGCCCGCGTGGTCTCGGGCCCGCGTCAGGGGCAGACGGGGCAGTGGATTGGGGAGCAATGTGAGGAAGGGGCCCCGAGCCCAGGACGTGGGCAGCCTCCCTTTAGAAGCCACAAAGGCGGAGAGGCGGATTCTCCCCGAAGCCTCCAGAAGGAGCCAGCCCTGCGGGCACCGCGGCTTTGGGCTCTGACCTCCGACGGTCAGAGAGAAACATCTGTGTGTTTTCAGCCACTGCGTCCATGGAGCTTTGTCACAGCAGCCTTGGGAGCCAGTCCCAGGGCAGCGGAGGCTCGAGCCAGCCACCGTCCCCGTTTGCCAGGCGGGCGGCTTCACCCACCGGACAGGTGTCTCACCTATCTGGGGCTGGGCTCCGGACCAGGCCTGGCTCCTGGGTGCACAGACGCCGCCCTGGAGCCACCTGCCGGCCCCGTCTCGTCAGGACGCCATTCTGCAGGGCCAGGGCCTCCCGGGCAACCTCACTTTAACTGCATCGCAGCTGGAAGGACCCTGTTTCCAAAGACAGTCTCATCCTGAGTTCCTGGGGGTCAGGACTTCAACATCGGAATTTGGGGGGACACACTTCAGCCCATCACAGGGAGCCTCCATGCTTGCCTTGTTTCTGGAGGCCCCTGCTTTTCCGGAAGCTTCTAGACCTTCCAAGGGGCCTGCTGGAGCCTGCGCAGCTACCGCCAGGTGGAACCGGTTTGAGCTTGCCGGGAGAACCGGTTGGGGCAGCTGGGGAGGAGTTTACCGCAGGCAAGACAGAGGGTCCCCTGAGAGAGGGCTCCCCAGAGGGCAGGCTGGGGACTGCCCCCATTTCTCTTCATGGCCAGACCCCCACTGCCTCGTCTCCTAGTCCTAGCGGGGCCCCCAGGAGACGGATGGACAGAAGGGACCGACAGGCCGCTGTGCAAGCCGCCCAGGGATCGAGACCCGAGCCGTGTGCGTGACCACTCGGGCTCCACAAACGCCAGCTGGGCGGCTCTATGCAGGGACGTCAGCGAGAAGAGATGCAGGTGCGTGTCCCTATCAGGGTCACCCAGGACTCTACAGTCTGAAGGTCCTGATTCCCTGACACCCAACACCACCCAGGCTCCCTGAGGTGCACCTGCCCGGGCCCCGTTCCCAAGGCAGCCAAGTGGCTCAGAGCCCCCGCCCCAGCCAGACGCCACCCACTCTCCCGCGGACCCCTCCTCGCTGCGGGACACCCCCGCGGTATCTCCCCTGTCCCCTCCCACACTCCTCTCACTACGGGGAGGAGGGGTCTGCAGAGGGGGGCCGGGTTCAGACAGAAGGCACAGCCCACACCCATCACTGGACTCTAGATTCCCACACGCACATGCACGGGTGTAAAATCACCCACGTGGTGGCTGAAAAGGTGAAAAGGGGACTCTGCAGCATCACCTCTGAGGATGAGGGGCAAAGGGACGAGGCTGGGATTCTTCGAACTTGGAAATGGAGGAGGAGCCCGTGGGCCTGGGACCCCATCCTCAGAGCTGGGGCTCTGGCTGCCGGGGTGTCGGAAGTGGGCGCGAGGAAGGGCCTCTTGCACGAGTTGGAGAAGCCGGGGGTGCACTCGGCCTCTGCAGCAGGAAGGGGCCACTGCCGCCGGGGCGCCCAGGGAGGCCGGTATCTTCATGCAAGGGACCCGCGGCCTCTCCAGGGGACCACAGAGGCGGCCCCTGTGCATCCTCTGAGCCAGTAGGTTTTTCGAGGCCCCACCCCCTTCCCCGATCTCCTCTGCACACGGACCTCGGCCCCAAGACCAATGAAGACCATTTTGCCCCCACAACAGCCTCTGTCCAGCGGAGACCTCTGTCCAGACCATGCCTGCGGACGCTGTGCGGAAGTTGTAGCTCACTGAGGGACCAGCAGGATGACTGGAGGAGGTATAACGACGGGGTGAGTCGTGAAGGGTGCGGAGGAGGCAGAGGGGGGCAGGCGGACGCCACACCGCCCCGCCAGACACCCGACAGCAGGGGGTCCACGGTCACAGCCGTGCGGGTCAGTGCGCTGGGGGCAGAAGGCACCCAGGACGCCCCCCCCAGCGATACCTGGGCAGCCCCTGCTCTGCCTGGAGGGAACCTGCCTCTCTGCAAAAGACGTCGCTTGGAAAATGGCAATTCCACCTCCCAGGTGACGCGAAGGGCTCTTACCCACAAAGTCCTGAGTGGACACAGGCCCAGCCCAAGAGTCCCGAAAGGAATTCTGGAGAGACTAGGATGGTTTTAGGGGTCTAAGAAGGGCTTGGGCCATCCGGTGAACCTCCAAACACCCTCGGAGCGACCCAAACCTCGGGGCTGAGACAACCCGGGCGTCGGTCTGGGCTCACCCCTCTCCCCTGCAGAGTCTCAGCTCATCCTCGGGATTCCCACAGCCACTGTGATCTGAAGCCAGATCCGAGGCGATTCCGTGACATCAGCCCCTCGACACGTGAGACGTGCGTCTCTGTCACACCGGCTTTCTCTCTGAGAGCCTGCGACACATCCAGAGCTGTAACTAACACGCCCCGTTCCTTACGGGGCTTCCCACGGGGCACCTCCCGCCCAGACCACCTTCTCCCCAAGCCCCTGGACACCCACAGAGCGACACGCCTCTCGTGGCGGAGCTGGGTCCACGGGGCATGGCTGATTTCCCCCCGGATCCCGTCGAGTGCGCCTGGCACTGCCTGTCCAGACACAGCCGGGGTCTGGGCAGGGCGGGCACCTCCCTCCCCGGCCGGGACGCAGGTCAGAGCAGAACGCCGCTTGCTCAGCTCCGGACCAAAAACAGCCCTGAAGGAAACCGCGTCGGGCTCGACTCCAGGCCAGGCGGTTAAACATGGATCCTGATCACAGATCGTTTCTGCTAATTAAACAAATATTTTTCCAGCGCTGTCTTGGTTTCCGCTGTTGCCATTGGCACGAGTTGCTGGCACGCGGGTGGAGCCGTGCCCCAAAAGGCAGCACGGAGCAGAGGAGGGCAAACCGGGCTTTTGAAGTCACGGCAAAGGCAGGTCTTCAAAGCAGGGCCGTTCCGAGTCCAAACAGAAAGGAGGAAGAGACAAGAAAACACGGTGCCTGTGGCTCTGAACAGCACAACGCCGTCCTCATAAATTCCTGCTCACACTCACACACACACTCACACACACACACACGCACACACTCACACACACACGCGCACACACACACTCACACACGCAATAAACTGTAGCAGCCGAATCACGGTTCCAAATTTGGAGATTTAAGTGTAGTTTTTTTGTTCTTGCTCTGAAGGAAGTACAGACACGAACCAAAGCATTCAAGAGACCAGAGCCCGTGGGGACGCGAGTTCTCCACGTGGCAAAGATTGGCAGAGGTCCTCAGCCCCGCCGGGAATGTTATAACCACAAACGCCCCCTCACCCTGGCCCCAGAGAAACGCCCACGCACATAACGTGCTGGTCCAAGTTCAGGATGTTTGTGAACTTTCTGAAGCCCGCCAAGAGCATGCCAGTGGTTCCAAGTTTAGAAGCCGGCCCTGGAGAAGTCGGGACGTGCTGCCCGTCTCTGAACTGTCAGCCGAATCGTCAAGGTTACAAAGTTCGTCCTGTCTCAGCAGCACCGGAGACCCCTTGACTGGAAG
Organism: Propithecus coquereli; assembly: GCF_000956105.1. Lineage (NCBI taxonomy): Eukaryota > Metazoa > Chordata > Mammalia > Primates > Indriidae > Propithecus > Propithecus coquereli. The sequence continues at coordinate 3,338,644 of NW_012155729.1, forward strand.
CCCGCAGCACCCCAGAGCTTCCCACCGCCATGCCCTCCCCGAGCTGTCCTTTTAAACTAGGGACCCCGGGCCTTCCCCAGAAAATGCTCTGCAGGGCACTGTCCCCTCACTGCTCACAGCAGCAGCTGCACAGCAGGGACCAGGCCCGGCTGCACACAGGCCCCCACCCCAGGTCTAGGCTGCACCATGAACACCTCTCGATCGTGAACACGGGAGCCCGTGTCTACCGCGTGACACATGGGCCAGCGGCAGCAGCGTCATGCTCTCTGGCAGCGAGAGCCCTTCCCCACGGGAAGCCCATGAGCTGGGCCGGGCTGTGAGGAGCTGCGGTGGAAGAGGGGGCGGGAGAGCCTTGGGTCCCCGAGACGCTGGACTAGGCAATGCCTTCGCCACCTGCACCCCGGGGAGCCGGACCTAAACCTCGCCATCGCCTGACACTCATGAACCCAACACTCTCCTTGACCAGCTGATACGTTCCCTCTTTCCAGATCGTTCTGTCTTAGGTGATCTTAACAAACCAGCTGCGCTGAAGGATTCAGTGCGTGTTATTGGTTCCTGAGCCCATTCTACCCCGAAAGGAGCATTTTGCATTGTCGTGGGGATCACCTCACTCCAAGGGAGAACTGTTCTAATACGCTCTTTGTGTTTTTGTAAACTTAAGAAGTAATATGTGGTTTTTATACGCAGTCGCTATGCTGTGAAATATATTGCCCAGGAGGTGAGAGCACCCCTGGCCCCGCCTCCAAACCCGAGCCCCTGGGATGAAGCGCTACGTGACCGCCAAGCGCAGCGGTATGCACGGCGGGGTCCATGTGCACAAGGGACACTGGCTGCCTTCAAGGGCCCCCTGGCAGGGGTCTCCCCAGGGGTCAGGACTGAAGAGCAACGTGGACGCTGACCCTGGAGCCCTGAACTGGTGGACTCTGAGCACATCACGCCGCTCCTCTCTGTTCCCGCGGCCTTCCCGAGAGGAAGGGTCGGCTCTCAGCTGACCGCACAGGGTGGGGACGGAGCCAGGAAGAGGATGACACATCTCCCGATTCAGAACTGATGACCAGGAGCGTCGAGGCCGGGCACTCCCGGGCTGGGTCATCAGAGCTTCCAAACCAGCGGGGTCTGAGGCCTCTTGGCCGTGGGCAGCGCTATTCCTTCCTTCCACGCCGTTCTAGGGAAGAGGGAAATAAAAACCAACGCTGCGCGGAACTTTCAATTTAGCATACCTGGCACGAAATGAGGTCTTAGAGCTTCCAGACTCCGAAAGCTTCGAGTCCAGGCCCTGCGGCCGTGTGGTCTCTGCCGGAACACCCTTGGTGACGGGGACCTCACTACCTGGTGATGGAAGGAGGCCTGAGAATTAGGAAGCCCTTCCTCAGGGGAACCCAGACTTCCTCCTCTGTGGCACCCCACCCCCGCCGTGGACTTCTGCTGGGCTGCCCAAGTATGGGAGCACCCGGGGGGGGCCCGGGGAGCCCCCGCCCCAGCCCTCTAGCTTGACATGGCCCCCAGTAAAAAATCCTCGCCTCACATCAAAGGAGCCTCCGTGTTACGAGGAACTCGGCGTCCTTCCAGAGGGAGCTTTCTCTCTGGCGACCGGGACTCCCTCGGGCTCTTCTGGGCCAACGCGTTTCGTCTCTGCAGCGTGTCCTGTCCTCTGGACAGGGATCTGTGGGCACATCAGATCTTAGCGCTGGGAACTGCCACCAAACAACACATCAAAGGCCGTTTCTTTCCACAGTAGAGACGGGAACAAATTCTACCTAACGTTGCAGAAGGTCCCAGCGTGGAAGGACCCTCTCCCTGAGCGCTGGGCCCCCGACCCCATCGGGCACGTCGTCGGAGGGTGTGTTGCAGCATCTTTTCCCCGGGGGAGTCTGGGAGTGGCAGAGCATGTCGCCCCCTGTCCTCCAGTTCCTGGCAGAACCAGGAGAACCGGCCAGCGCCACCCAATGGCACCTCCTCCTTTTGTCGTGCGAGGTTGGCTCCTGGGGTCCCAGGAGCAGCGTGGATGCTGCAGAAGAGGCCGGGCTCGTCTGGAAGGAAGGTGGCTCAAGGGGCTGTCGCTGGGGTGCAGGGGTGCAGCCTGGCACAGAAAGATCAGCTGGAGGAGCCCCGGCCCATCAGGGACAGCAGCGGTGAGGATCCCGAGTGTGGGCTGCCCCAGAGAACCCGCTATGTGCAAATGTGCTCCCCGGAGCTGGCGCCGGCCGGCTGGGGTGACAAGGGTACACGGTACCATGTCCTGGGGGAAGGAAGGGCTCAGCCCGGAAGCTGGGGGCAGCCAGGAGGGCCAGACAGACCTGGACGCTGCCCCACGCTGCCTTCTGGAACGTTCTCCACCCACAGGTAGGGCCCCAGCCTCCTCCACTGGGGAAATGGGGACCCTGCCCTCGGTCACCTGCTTGGATATGAGCTGCCGTGCAGAAGTGAGGGGCGAGGCTGCGGTCCCCACCGGGCCCCAGGAGCGAGACTGGCCTGCCTTCGGGGCTTTCCCGTCCTGCAGCCCAGCTCGGAGGCAGCGGGTCCTCTTGGGGGCAACCAGGGCCTGAGCCACTGTGGCGCTGGGGGCCTGCTCCCCGGTGCCCTGGAGAGAGAGCGTATCTGGCACATAGAATAGGCCAAAATGTTCACAGAAGTGAGTTCAAAACAAGGATCCTGCTGTCTGGGGTTAGCTCTGGTATATTCCATCTCCTAGAACCGACCGGCTCTCGGTTCATTTTGCAACTTATAAAGGATAAGCCCTCCAGTCTGAAATGCCTTTCCTGGAGGTGGAGAGACCCCAGAGGACGCGGCTGTCCTTCCGTCCGTCTCAAGGTTGTCGCCTGTTTCTGTGTGTTCCGGCCCCCATAAGTCGCAGCCGATTCGACCCGTAACTCTCTCCCGAGCGTTCCTGGCGGGGGAGACCTGTCCTTGCAGCCCTAACTCGGCTTTACCTGCAGGCACGTTTTTTTTAAGTGTGCAAACTTCTTCTAGGTGCCCCCTCCACAGAGAGGGCTTTGGTGTGTTGCTCCGTAAATTGAGAATAACGTGTTAGCAAATACTTTGGCGTGCAGACCCTCCAGGCAGGTGTGCGCCGGTCGTTGCCGTCTGTGAACATTTTATCTCTGATCGAGCGGCTTGGATGTTTTCTCAGTTCTTCTGGAATCATTCTCTGGCTAGCTGGAGGTAACCTGGACCGTATAAATGTTTATTGAAACTGCATCACACGGGAATTGCGAGCACGAATGATGCAATCTCCCCCATAATGAAAATCTATTACCCGGACTCTGCGGTCCCCATCCCGGACCCCCGCACGTGCCTCTTCCCTACCACACACATGCTGTCTGGGGGTGAAGCCAAGAGTCCTCCCAGAGAGGAAACTGTGAAGAAGTCTAATGTCTAAATAAAGTCAAGTCTTCTCGGAGCACCTTGCGATCATTATTCAAGGAACATTTCACACATACCCTCTTGCGCTATATAAAGCCCACCTTCCCTGCTGGCCTGGCCGGGCAGGCCGTCGGCACACGTCCATAAATAACGTGTGCTTAGGCCAGCTTCTAATTTAACTGCAGCCCTGGAGTGGAAAAATGCAAAGAATATTTAAACAATGACACATAACCCAAACTATCAGGCAGGGCTTAAAGGGGTTCGTCATTTTTTTTTTCCATCTAAAATTAAATTCAGTGTTTGTTGCAGAACTTTGATTCAAACACTTCAGGTTCTTGTCTGAAATAGATTTGAGCCTCTCTCTCCCCCTTCTCTCTCCCCGCCCCCTTATCTCCAGACGGTGTGGGTGACAGGAGAAGGTCAGCCCGGGGGCAGAGCGCGGGATGACCACAAGATTGGGGAGAATAACGGATTGATATTGTTCAGACATTCTTTGGAAACAAGTTGGAAATGATCTTCTAAAGGATTTGGCCTCCTTAAAAGAAACATATTTGATTTTGTGTAAAACACTCTTGCAGATCAAGCCATCAATCTGTGGCTGTTTGTTGAGAGGAGCAGAAAAACCGAAACAGAACACTGGCTCTCGCGGAGCTGATGCTATAGTTTCCAGAGAGGAGGCAGCGAGTTTCCCGGTTCAGGACGCATGAGGGCCCGAGGGCCGGCTCGACCCCTTGCTACCGGCTGCAGAACTTTGGGCAAGTGTTTTAACTCCTTCGGCTTCTGTTTCCTCACCTGTAAAATAGGGGTAATACAGGTTTTGCCTTGGAGCTTTGTTGCGAAGGTCGAATGAGATTCATAAAGGGCCTGGGATATAGCAAAGTATTTATAAATGTGGGTTTTACTATTATCTACAAAAATAAGACCCCAAGGCAACGTGGGGCGTGACAAGTAAGTGTCACAGTCATTCAATTCACCTAAGACCAGGGGAAGGAGACAGTGTCCTGGCTGAGGCCAGGACAAAGATGTCCATAAGGAAAAGGTTTGGCAGGGACCAAGGTCTGCAAAGGCCTGGCTGAGACCTGGTTACTGAACATCCACCCTCGACACGCACTCTCTGGCCTCGGCCACACAGGGCTGCCTTCCCATCCCAGATGTCCACGTTTACGCTGATCGGAAGTCCTCACGTGTCCCTCGAAAAAGAGCAGCTTAACCTTCTACCCGTAATTCTCACACGGGGCTCAAAAGCCATTTTTGGGACCAGCTGGGGATCGACTCCCTGCCACCCTCCTCTCCGCCCCGGGAGCCCACACGGGAGCGTCCTGGCTGCGCCCACCCAGGTACAAATTCCTCAGGTCAACAGCCAGAGGGGGTTGGGTGAGGGTGTCTGAGGTCCCCAAATCACAGGGACCCTCTATGTGCAACTCTCCAACTTGAATCGCTGATGTCTGTTTCTCCTTTTTCTTCTTTTCAAACTTTAATAACCGTAATAAGAGAAACTTAAATTGCTCAATGTCCCCTTTACCTAGCAATTCTAATAGAGTGCTTTCGTCAGAGTTATAGACTGAGATTTTTAAGGATGGGATGACGTGTTGTCTAGATCTGCTGAGAAACAGTACGAGAGGATTAGGGGGACAGTGACCCAGTAGGGCTGGTCAGGAACGGCAAATTGTTGACGATGGTGCAGTGACGTTGTATATAGAAGCTTGCCGCCATATTCTGTTGGCTTTTGTCAATGTGCAAAATATTCCAACAAAAAGTAGAGGACAAATGAAAAAAAAAACGACATATTGGTGGGGCCATAACACCCGCCATGTGGGGGGTTTGTTTTTATTTCATTTCTCCACATAATCTCCAGCCCCTTATTAACCAAGGATAACCGAGACTTGGCTGTGTGTTCCCAGTTCACAGAACCAGATTCAGGGTGGACGATGGCGGGGTTGCCCACGTCCCCATGAACCATCACGGGGTGTCCGGCCGGGACTGCTCCGTGGACCCAGCCTCGGCAGCCCCCCAGCCAAAGTCGCCGCCCGGGGTCTAGACACAGGCTGGGGTGTCCTTGCTCCAGCCACCTCTGAGTCAGCGCAGCGCTGCCGTCACCAGCGAGGTCTGCAACGCGTCTCGGAGGAGTGACATCCCGGAGGTGACCTGCCAAGCGGAGATGCCAAAAACAGCGACCGCCAGAGGGGCTGAGATTCTCTCTCGGGCCGTGAGAGTGTCCATCGTCGGACGGAGGAGTCCACGGAGACGTCTGGAAGCTTAGCTCTGAAGGAATTCCAGACTCCCCAGGGGAAGCCAAGGCCGCGTAATTCTGCAGCTTCCCGTGGACCAGGCCTGGCCTTCGTGGTTCGTAAATCTGTTAGGAGGGGCTCTCGGGAGGGTGTGCCAGCCCTGGGGCAACCGCAGCTGGATAAAGACGGTTTAACTCTGAGAATGAAGCGCCCCCAGCCAGAGACCCCCACCCCGCCCCTCCTGCCGCCTTCGAGAGGCCTGCAGTGCCGGGAGTCCCAGCTCTGTGATGCGACACCCGCCCACGGGGTCGGAGCGCCTGGCGCCTACATCTCCGCATGGAGCCCAGCGGGCACCTTTCCTAGGTCACTCGGGGAGCTTCAGAGGCGGCCGTCACTCTGCGAGGACGTCCACCTGCGGGGCAGGCCCAGGACTGTGCTCCCGGGCCCTGTGTCCAGTGCTCAGTGAGCACCGACGCCCAGAGAGCGGCGCTCGACGCAGGCTGCGCGCCGTGTCTTGGTGCAGACCGCGGGCCAGCTGAGAGCGACAGCCCCCAGCGGCTGCTCGGTGACCTTTGTGTTCTCTCTCTTGAAACTCTGGCGTAACCCCCACCAAACACCCCCTGCTCTCACCATGTCTGTGTCCCTCCAAGCCCACCCTGGTGCTCCCTCCATACCCGGGACACTTCTGTAAAGGGATAAGAATGCCCCGAAGAGACCGGGCCCCAACCTGGCAGCGGAAGGGCCACCTCGGTGCCCCCAGACTGCCGAGGACGCACCCCGCGGACGAAGGCTGGACCCCGGGAAGCGCGGGCCCTGGACAGCCCAGCACGTGCCAGAACGTCCCCATTTAACGCAAATGGCATCTCAGTGAAGGAACATGGGAGAGTAGCCTGGAGTCCCCGGCAGGACACAGACCGCGAAGTTGGGCAGGTTTGAGTGTCGTAAGTGTTGTTTTCACCACTTACTGTTTCCGCGCCAGTTCGGTCACCTGTGAAATGGGTAGAACGCCTAGGTATTGGGGTCGGTCCTCGCTGCTATAACAAACAATCCCAAACAAAGACTGATTCCTCCCTCAGGGAGGCAGCCCGTGATCACCCCTAGTCGTGCAGTTCTGGTGGGTGGCTCCTGGCCCTGGGGACCCCCGCGCGGGTGGCGAGGCGAGGACTGCGCAGGAGGCCCCGGGGGCAGCCTTCGGCCCACAGACAAAGGCCCCGCTGGAAAGAAGGGCAGGCGGGGCAGGAATGTAGAAGACGATGTTCTGGAAACACACACAGGATTGTCGTGTCTAACAGGACGACACATAAAGATGCTTGACAGGGTCCTGGCACGTGGGAGGCGCTAGAATAATGGCGGTTCCCGTCTTTTCTTTGCCGTTGGTCGTCGCGGGGGCTGGGAGGTCTCTAGACTGGGCTCTGTGCGTGAACGATAAATGAGCCTGGGGTCTGCTTTGTTTTCTGTGAGTACCTGTTGCTAAGGGCCCTTGTGAGGCAGGAGGCAGGCGGCGGAGGCCTGGGGGAGTCTGGGAGGTCGCCCTGAGCGGCCTGAACACTCGGGAAGCGCTGGGCTGAGCACAGTGACACACGGCCCCCCTCCACGCTCACCTACCCACGAGCCCACATTCCGTCCTGCCCCGGACAGGCCCAGGGCGACCGGATTTCTGAGTCTCCTCGACCCAGATGGAAGCTGAGGAGCTGCCTGCGGGCGAAGCCACGGAACCGCGTCCCGGCTGAGAGGGAAGGCGACACCGGGGAGGATGGCGTCGGGAGGGCCGTGAGGGTGCAGCTGGTGAGTTCACGGGGACTCAGGGCTCGGCACGTCCACGCAGAAGGAAACGGCGAGGCAGGCCAGGGTTCTCTGAGGGCACCCTGTCCCCACGCGCCCCTGCAACCGGCTGTCTCTGAGATGCTTTCCCGGAGAGCCTCGGGTTTCTGGCTTTGGGGCCCACGGAACCCCGAGCCCTCTGTCTTGATTCCGGGGCTCCTGCAGCTGCTAACGTTGCTGCTTAGGGTGGCAGCTGACACCAGGGGAGTGGGATGGCCCCCGCCCCCAGCCCTCCGAGGTTCCCTGAGGACAGTCCCACGCAGATCCAAGGGGACGGCACTCGAGGACACTACTAGGGAAGTGGGGGTGGGCACCCACCGGCCGCTCACCAGCCTCTGGGCTCCAGCGCCCTTGGACTCGCGTTGGCGGAGGCAGCCCTGCCTCCCCCGCCGCGGTTCTGGCCCCTGCCCCGTCATGCGAAAGGCCGGACTTCCCCAGTCATGCAGGAGGCCCCGTCTCCAACGTGCAAATACTCCTCCGGCTGCTCTTCCCTCCTTCTCTCATGTCAGCCCTCTCTCCTTTTGAGACTCATATTTCCTCTTCAACTGGATTTCTCTTTTCTGCATTCTGTGGATAGGTCGTCACCGTGGCAACCCTCCCCATCCCAAACCTCCGCTTAGGAAAGGGCCCTGGGCAGGTGAGTCAGGTGGGGGTGACCTCACCTCCGGCATCATCAGCGATGAGTGCTCTTTCAGTTTGTTTCTTGGCCGCCAGGACAACTCTGTGACTAGTGAGCTATGGGCAGGGCAGAAAGTCCTTCCCTAGGAGGAGGAGACCGGCTAGCTGCCTGTAGAGACAGTTCTTCCAGTGGATAAAACAGGGGGCCGCTCGAGGTCCTTGCATAGCAAAAATCCTGTAATGCAAGATCAAAAACTATCTTTAAAAAAATAAAAAACTACTAGCCGGGGGCGGTGGCTCACGCCTGTAATCCTAGCCCTCCGGGAGGCTGAGGTGGGTGGATTGTTTGAGCTCAGGAGTTGGAGACCAGCCTGAGCAAGAGCGAGACGCCATCTCTACTTAAAAAAAAAAAAATAGAGATTATCTGGACAACTAAAAATATATAGAAAAAAATTAGCTGAGAATGGTGGCGCATGCCTGTAGTCCCAGCTACTCGGGAGGCTGAGGCAGAAGGATTGCTTGAGCCCAGGAGTTTGAGGTTGCTGTGAGCTAGGCTGATGTCACGGCACTCTAGCCAGAGTGAGACTCTGTCTCAAAAATAAATAAATAAATAACTACTATATACTACCTATAATAAAAACAACTTTGAAGATTTTTCTCACACTCATGATCCCAAACTGCTTTGGTAGGTGATTTTACCTAAACCAAAACTGGCCATAAATCCACAGAAGACAAGAATGAGTGAACAAGACCTTACAAGCCTTGCTGTCTCTGGTGAGTACACGCGTACTGCTCACTTTTCACTCCCCAAGACATTATTGAAATATTTACAAAGGCTGGGCATGGTGGTTCACGCCTGTAATCCCAGTACTCTGGGAGGCCAAGGCAGGAGGATCACTTGAGACCAGAAGTTCGAGACCAGCCTGGGCAATACAGCAAGACCCCATCTCTATAAAAAATTTAAAAAATCAGCCAGGCGTGGTGGCTCAGGCCAAGGCAGGAGGATCACTTGAGCTTTGGAGTCTGAGGTTATAATGAGCTGTGATTGCATCACTGCACTCCAGCCTGGGTGACCCTGTCTCTAAAAAACAAAAAAAATTTACGAGCAGAAAATTATCAAGAAAGTATTGATGTAAATAAATTTTATGAGAGTTAAAATGACCACCCATAAATATTTGCCCAGTGGTAAGAGGAATACTGTCTTGTTCAAAACTTGTTTTCTTGAAGTAATAGTTTTTAAAGAATCCACTATTAATAATTAAGTAATACCGATATTATTTGTCATCATGATTTAAAAGAATAACCCTTTTCCTATATGTGTGCATGTTTTGTTTTATGATAAAATGTTACCTCATATATCTTATCAATATATGGCCATGTTAATGAGCCTAAATGAAACTAAAAACCACACCCCTGCCGTGGGTGTAGGAGGTGATATCTCTCGTGGAGGTTAGATCATTCCTGATGTCACTTGCCAGGTATAGGAAGGTGTGTCTCTCACACCTAAAGTGGCCAGAGGAGCATTCTAAGCCTTGGTCCAGGTGGTGAT
>NW_012155729.1:3360817-3361806 GCF_000956105.1 Propithecus coquereli
AAAAAAAAAAAAAACAGATAAAAAAAATAAAAAAATAGAATGAAATCATCAGAGAAGGGACTAACAGAGAGAATCTTAGAGAGAATCTCAGTGTTCTACAGTTTTGACCACAGAAGCATCAAAATTTCCCCCAAATTGTGGCGAGGGGCTAGAAGGGAGAATGACAGCGGCTCAGGCAACACCTCTGTGAACTTTCTTTGGCAATCTAGGGCCAGGAGATACATGTGTAAGTAAAGTAGTCGATAAATGCTGGTTTAGCTCAGACTTTGCACTAGAATTGGTTCCATGGCTTTTGAATTCTGCTCGTTTCCTCCCCTTAGCTCTCACGTGGTATCAAAGTCCAGCTGATTCTTATTATTCTGCGCGTTATGGTCTTAGAGTCACGAGAACGTTGAATTAGCAAATGCACCGAATTCCAAATCGGACTCGACCAACCGAGGATCAAAAATGCAGTTAGGCCTGCGGGGTTAGGTCTGCTCTGAACATGTGCAGACATTTTTCTTGTCATTATTCCCCGAACAATACAACATAACAAGTATTTACGCAGTGTTTACATTAGGTGTTATGAGTCATCTGGGTTTAAAGCACACAGGAGAACGTGCGTAGGTTACCTGCAAACACTGTGCCATTTTATAGCAGGGACTTGAGCACCCAGGGCTTTTGTAGCCCAGGGGGTGTCCTGAACACTGAGGGGAAATACCGGATTAGATTCCCTGGAGCTTCTGGTCCCAGCATTTTTGGCAATCCATCAATTCGTAATCTTGTTTCATATGTGTTTCTGTGTGAAGATGCCGTACTGAACATATAGTGTTGAGTCAACACGTATTTTCTCCGTAAGGCACGTCACGGCCTCTTGTTCTTGGGAACACCAGACAGCACTTCAGCACTGTGTCTGGGGCCAGTTTAAACAGAGAAACCACCAAGAAAATGCAGAAAAATGCCAAAAATGTGGCACTAAATAGACCGTGGAAAGAACACTCGTTGACAGC
>NW_012155729.1:3362316-3389061 GCF_000956105.1 Propithecus coquereli
GCTAGGATTACAGGCGTGAGCCACCGCGCCCAGCCAGATCAACTTTATTTTGAACATCTTAGCTTCGTTTAGCTTTGGGAAGAGGAGCTGAGGGACCCAGCAACTGTCGCTCGATAACCAACAGCATCAAACTCCAGACTAGACCCCGAGGAGCTTCGATAACCCTCCCAGCGCAGGCGGCGCCGCGGACCAGTTAACCCAGGATTTCTGGGGTGGAGTCCAGGCGTCAGTTTTTTTAGAGTTCAGAGCTGCTTCACTTCTCCAGGGATTCATCAAAATCCCTACCTATATTGCTTTGTGAATAACCCAGAACACCTTCACGCTCCAAAACAGAAGCTCAGGTCCTTACGGCCCCAAGGGACGGGTGGTACCGAAGGGAAGACCCCTGTCCTTCCCAGAGCTGCCTCCGTCCCTGCATTCGGGCCTCGGCCCGGGGCTGCGCAGGGCACGGGTGGACGCTCACTAAGGGCTAATGAATCACCCACTTCTCCGGTCAGTCTGCCTCGTGACCCCACGGTGCCCTGGAAGGAGCGGGCACAAGTAGGTACGTTTTGATGGAAAAGAGGGAAGAAGTAAGGAAAGATCTGGGAAAAACCACCCCGTCTAGTCCTAGCAAAACTGTCGTGGCGACAGGGAAAATGCGTCTCCCCCTCAGAGGAGCTCGCTTGGTTATCTCTAAATAGCAGTGACCTGCTGTAAAGGCCCCCCGATCCCTTCCCATGTCCCCTTGATCACAAATCTCCCCAAAAGCAGGATTTCACAGGCAAAGTCTCTCGAACACATGTCACCAAGAACCGCAGCCCAGCAGAGCGTGCCCTCGGGGAGCCCCGCTCGGGACACATGCCCTGCAGCCGTGGCTCCCGGGATCACCTGGGGAAGCTCTCAAAAGCAAACAGACTTCCAGAACCACCTTAAACCTTCAGAAATTCCTTACAGGTGGGACCAGGAGCAGGTGTTTCGGGGAAGTCCGCCATGAGGCTCTGAAGGGGAGCCGGGTTTGGGATTTTGGGAAAGAGCCGCGTAGAAGGAGCCACGCAGGGCAGGGAGAGCCTCGCGGGAGCCCCGCCGGGGAGGACGTGGTCGCAGGAGGCCCGGCGCGGAGTGACGTGGCGTGACGTGGCGTGTCCGCGGCGTGGCAGAGGTAAAGCTTTGCCCCCTGCCCCCAGGCAGAGCGGGCTGCGTGTCTTCAGAAGGGGCTGAGGGATGGGGGCGGCCGTGTTGTTTTGATGTCCAGGCGCAGACTTGGCGTCCGCCAGCCCGGGCCGCGCCCCCCAGCCAGGCCGGCCCTGGAGGAAAGGGTGGCCGCCGGCTTTGAAGCCAGCAGGCTCGCTTCCTGCGGCCGCCGCAGAAAGCCCGGGGCGGGACGCCGGGCCACGAGACCCAGAGCCCGGCTCGCCAGCCTGTTTCCGTCACACACGGATGGGCGGGGGGCCCGGCGCTGGACGGGGCCCAGGCTTGGCCGGGGGCCTTCAGGGTCTGCTCCCGGCTGCGCCACAGAACCATCCAGCCCGAGGAGGCCCACGGGGCCGTGCCGAGGGAAGCTGACTGTCCGGGGCTTTGAGCTCTAACTCGTCATCCTTTGTCCTTGCCTGCACGAGCTTGGGGCAGGGTGCCCCCTTACTCTTTGGGCGCACAGAGCCTAGCCTGGCCCCCAATAAGTATGTGGTGGATATCCAAGTTGAACTGAAAGCTCCTCTTCCAATGACCTCGAGCTCCTCCCTCCCTCTCATGGTGGGCTCACAGCGACAGGATGCTCGCCCGACAGAGGGTCCGGCCAGCACCCTGCACCCAGGGAGCGTTCGGTGTTTGACGTGTTGATTTGCAACGAATGTCTGCAAAACTCTCTTCCCTTTACGTGGGCGTTGGTTTGGTGCCTGTGTGTCCAGGTGGACTTGTTGATACTGGACACCCTAGCATGACCCCTTCTCCTCCCTGTTTTTCAATTTCGGCTCTATGTGTAAACAAATCGGAACATTTGGGGTCGTTTCTCCCTCCCTCTGACCCGGAGAGGCAAGGAGGCATCTTCATTCCACCAGCTGTGTGATCTCAGACAAACTGCTCAACCTCTCTGAGGGCCAGTTATCTCAGCTGTAAAGGGTGCCTACAAACCCACTTAATTACCTCTAATTAGGTAATTACCTAATTCACCTGGAGCAGAGGCAGTGGTTGCTATACAGCAGCTGCTGCTATTCTCAATTCTGAGACAGCCCTGCCCTGGGGACCTGGATCCCAAGGTCAAGGTCTCCCAGAGTTGCAGAGCTTTTCACCTCCTCGCAGCTGAGGACAGAGGAAGGGGCTGGCCTGCAGGGACAGGGCTCAAAGACCCAGCAGGTCTAGGGCTGTTTATAGAGCGCATCACTTTGTAGACAAAGCTGCATTTGCTAATGACGACAGGGCTTAAAGCTCACTGCGTTTTTGTTCGTGCATCTACACAAGTGCGTGTGCTGTGCTGCCTTTATGAGCGCGCGTGGTGTGCTTACCGGGCAGGGATGTGCACACCCTGGGCTTGGACACTGGAACAAAGAGCTGCCCGGGCCCAGCGCCAGGCCCCTGCAAAGCCCAGGTCCTCATCCTTGAGGGCCTGCCTTCCTGAGTCACAGCCTTTGTTCTCAGGAGCTGGGAAGAGGTGGGTCTCTGGCAGCCACCACTCCTCAGGAGGGAAGGATTCTTGAAGCCAGATTCATCCCACAAACATCTACCGAGCACCTACTGTGTACCACATACTAGACTAATCTTAGGTGAATAGAAGCCAAATTTATCAGTATAATTTTTTTTATAATTTGGATATTAACACAGTGTATCGCATGCTTACTGTGTCTGGGATTTGTGGGGCAGAGGAACAGGAACTCCAGCTCTGGCCATGACTGGGGCCGAGTTCTCAGCCCCACGGGTCTAGGAGCAAAGGTCAGGGCTGCTCCCGGCAGACACCTGCTGGGGTGGGCTCCCTCGTCACACCCGGCTCCACGCCCGGGTCCAGCCCAGGGGTATCAGTGGGCAGTTCGTTCTCTTTGAAAACATCTTGTAGCTGGATGAATGCAGCCTGAGCAGTCAACTCGGGAGTGGAATGGGGGACAGCCCTGGGTCTTAGAAGCGGTTCCATTCATGGGTGGTTTTCCCCCTGTCGGCTGTAGTGTCGATCCGAGCTGGCCAGGCGCAGAGCCGCTTAGTAGATACTGTACCCTCGCGTCGTTCAGGGCTTGGATGCTCTAGCCCCGATCCAGGTCAGGGACTCCCAACTTTCTCCTCTGAGGAGCTGCTCTTATGTTCCCCAAAATGTGGTTCTAGCCGCGGAAGAGGTTCTTCCTAGCACGACTCGCAGCCAACTTCCTCCCTCTCCGGGAATATCTATCTGTCAGCAGTCGGGAGGAAGGTAGGACCTTCTCAGAGGGTGACAGCCGGGTTTCACGGTGACTGGAATCCCTCAGCCTGCTGGGCCCTGGTACAAGAGCTGGTGTCATTGCAGAGCAGTCCGGGCCACTCCTGTCTTTGCCGCGGTCGCCCCGCATGTACGAGAACATGCGTGTTTGCAGCCTCCGCGCTCACAGCCTGCAGCACGCGGGGCCGGCCGGCTTCTCGCATCCATCGGGACAGCGAGGCCACAAGCTCTTCAAGGCAAGACGCCAGAAAGGGTGGCTCATGGCTGCTTTGCTAGGAGCGGCTCCCGTGAGCCAGAGCGCATGTTCCCTGGCTCCATTCACCCCTTTTCGGGAGCACTAAAGTGCTTCCTTATGCCTCCTTGGGACGTGCTCATGGGGCGTTTGCTCACGCGGCTTCACGCCCACAAAGTCTGAGGCCAACTGGCTGCGGCGCCTGCCTGTGTGACAGCGCGAGAAATCCACAGCTCGGGGGATCAGACACACTGCCCGGAACAAACACTCCATCCACTCGTCCTCCAGTATCCGTTGCAAAAGTTATTTAAACCAGCACAGAACCAGGCCCCCGACAGAAATCGGACATAAGGACAGAGAAACCCGGCAGCGGGCGAGTGAATGGAGTAGCCAGAGAATAGGCTGAGACTCACGTCCCCCACTGGGTCTCCTTTCCAGCAGGAATACCTGCCCCACTGGGGAAGCTGCCACCGAGTGACAGGTATTTTCAGAGCAGGTGTGACAATTTGCCAGCAGAGGGGAGGGACTTGTAGGCCAGTGTAGACGCATAGGTCAGTGCAGCCAGGTCTTGTGGCGGGACAGACGGGCACATGACTGTGCACCAGCTGGTCCCGTAAAGGAAGTTGGTGCAGGATGACACACCTTACAGGGAACTTGCCAGCTGCCGAGCTCTGGGCTTGGAGTTTTTGGTGCATTATCTCACAATATTTTCACAGTAGCCCTAGGAGGTGGGTGGTGTTATTCAAAGACCCAGAAACTTCTGGAGGCCAGGCTGGGCTCCTACGCCGGGGCCCATTAAGTTGCAAATCCAGCCGCCTTCTCATCTCAGTGACTCCATTCCTGGTATGAGATGTTGACTCTGTCTGTGGCATCTAAGGGCAGTGTCCTGCCTCCGCGCACCCAGCGACCTCCTGGGACATTCAGGCCCACCCCACACCCTTCACCCGAGGATGGATTCGCCCATCCGAGTCTGAGGTCAGTTCGTAGGAGGCTCAGGACAGCACGTAGCTGCCGGACCCCACGAGCGAGAGGCACAGGGTGTTCTCGTACCTGATAAATATGCAAGGAATTTAATTATCCGATGGGGAGAAGCTGCGGGCTGCCCACGCCTCCTGCACAGCCAGCCCAGGAGGGAGAATCGGGTCAGGAGGCTCCGTGAGCTCAGGAGCCGGGGCGCCGGGCTGCCCAAGGACGGGAGGTCCCACAAACGGCCGGCGAAAGCAGGTCGCCCTGGGCCAGGCGCAGACTCGGCACAAGGGACTGAGGAGGACTCGGGAAAGCGTGAGGGGCAGAGAGGATCTGGGAGGGGCCGGAGCCCAGGTGCTCTGTGTTTGTCACAGCAACATGGTGACACCACCACCCAGCACCTGCAGAGGACGTATGTGGGACATCTCTTAACCACCTCCATCCCCTCACCATCCTGGGAGGGCTATGTGTCACAGATGAGGAAACTGAGGCACACGGAGAGTGACCTGCCTGGGGTCCCACCAGCAGTCTGGCCCCCTCCTTGTCACACGGCTGTTGCTTTTACCTGCTCTTGGTTAATGATCAAGCACATTCGTCAGGGTCCAAAGGGCGCAGGGCAGCGCGCCCCGCTGCTGCGCGCCGGGCACCTGCTGCTCCGTGGACAGCCGTAAACCTGCCGCGACTGCCAAGGACACGGGCGCTGGGCTCTCAGGCACGTCCACGGGTGCGTGGCCGGCCCGTGCAGATGCTGAGACGCTCCCTCCCCGGGCCCAGGCTTCTGTCCCACTCGCCTGCGGTGCAAGAGCGCCAGCAGGGCCCCGGCCACCGCGCACATGCAGGCCCACGTCCCCCTGCCCCGCGCCTGCCTCCTGCACGCCGTCCCCCCCTAGGGCCCACGCCTGCTCCTCAGGAGCCCTCTGGACCCCTCACTCCCACGGGCCTTTCTGGCAGTGGCTCAGATCTAGTTTACTGGCCGTGCAACTTTGTGCGAGGGACTTCAGTTCTCCGTGCCTCGGTTTCCCCATTTGTAAAGTTCGAGGACCCTGGGATTGGATGAGTGTGAGGTGAAGGGGGCGGCACCTGGGACTGCCCTTATGGCAGCGTCTCTGTCTCACCCTGGGGTCCCCGGCGACTGGCGCAGGGTCGGTGCTCCGTACACAAAGAACAGAGACTGTTCTTGATCATTTGAGCCAAGTGAGGGAGCAAAATGTCACCCAGAACCAAAGACGTCCGTTCCGAGTTACAGGAGCTCGGAGAGCAGGAAATCCCGACTGCGTCCCAGAGCCAGGGAGGAATGTTCTCTGGGTCCCCTCTGGTGTGGGCTTAGGACCCCCGTGAGGTGATTTTTACTCCCTCGCAGACGCGGGGCCGGTGACTCGGCCGGTTCGTGTGTAATTCCTTACAGGGAACCACGCGTTTCTGTCGTTACTCTTGCTGCGGGGTGGGCTTAGCGACAGGACCCAGCGCCCCGCTTGGCCAGTGCCTCACGGTGACCCCGAAGCCAGGACCTGGCAGAGGGAGTCGGTGGGGCCACAGGGGGCTCCCAGCAGGGAGGGGATGGGTTTGCAGGACCGTGCGGCACTGACCCCCACGCGCCGGGCCTCCCCGCCTGCCTGGGCCAAGGCCTGACCCCCAGACACGAGCTCAGGGGGCGGGACCTGCACCCACAGGGGTCTCACCCTCTTCGGGGGGCACAGAGCAGTTTGGGGCCAAAGCCAGGCTCACCCCCTCCTGGGCTCCGCTGCCTGCGCTGCCTTCCACCGGGACCCGGCCCTCGGGCTGCTGCGCTGCTCCCCCTGTCTCCCTGTCTGTCTGTCTGCCTGTCTCTCTCTGTCTCTCCCTGTCTCTGTCTCTCTCTGCGTCCCTCTCTCTCTCTCTCTGCGTCTGTCTTTCTCTCTGTGTCTGTCTCTGTTTCTGTCTCTCTGTATTCTGTTTCTGTCTCTCTCTGTGTATGTGTCTCTCTGTGTCTGTGTCTCTCTGTGCTCTGTTTCTATCTCTGTCCCCCCTGAAGAGGCACAGCCCCCCGCCTGCTCCGGGCCTGGCCTTCCTCCAGACATCTGCTTCCACTTCCCCTCGGCGGGGACGAGGAGGGGCCGCTGGGGGCTGAGCAGAGGGAGGGACGGGAGACCAGCCTTCGGGTTTTCTTTGAACCGTGCGTGTTTCTGGCGGGGGTTCTTCGGGCCTTTCGGAGGAGGGTTTCCTGTTTCCTCGGAGCCCAGGCCCGAACCCATCAGGACCTTGAACTTGGGGACAGAAACCAACCCGCGTGCCAGCCGCAGAGCTCCGCCTGCCAGCCACAGAGCTCCGCCTGCCCGTGCACGCTCCCCACGAGTGCACGCCCTGCACGTGTGCACGCTTGCCGGCACTGCCCCGGACACACGGGCTTGCTCACACAGTCACGAGCACACACGGACATGACCCTGGGAGGGTTGACTTATGATCACGCATGAGAACTGTCCCCCACCACCCTGCCCTAGGACTTAGAGACGCTCGGACAGGACACCCTGGGGGCTGAGGGGCCGCCTCGGCAGGTGGGCTTGAGAGGCAGACCCCGGGGCCACTGTTAGGAACCAGCCGAAAAGTCAGATGTGCTGCCTCTTCCCGCCAGAAACCCAGCTCCCGTTGTCATTGGTATATGTTCTTGCACAAGGCAACAGCGGTTTCTGAACCGCTAACCCACACCACCAAGAAAAGCAAACCTGTATCAGTAGGTTTCTACCTATATTGGTATAGGGTCAATACCTGTTTATGGCTTTTTAGAAGTAAAATTTACATACGATGAAATAAATGAATCTTCAATGTGCAACCCAATGAGTTTGGGTAAAGGTATATACCCATGTGACCCACATCCCTACCAAGATGTACAGACCATTTCTGTCACTCTAGAAAGTTCCTTTCTGCCCTATCCTGATCAAGCTCTCACCCAGTGGCAGCCACAGATCTGATTTCTGTCAGTATAGACCAGTTTGCTGAACTGGGGCTTCGTATAAACGAACGCAGGTACACATGAGTGTGCTCTTTCGTGTACCCCGGCTGGTTTTGCTCAGCGCGACGTCTGTAAGCGTTACCCCATACTTTTATTCCTGAGCGTTGTGTTGTCACCCATCATATGAATATACCAAAATCTGTTTGTTCTCTTTCTGATGGGCATCTGTGTTGCTTCCGATTTTCAGCTATCGCGAATAAAACAGCTGTGAGCTTTCGTGCACAGGTATTTTTGTAGACATAGTTTGCATTTCCTTTTAATAGATACCTAGGAGCGGCAGTGCCGGCTCGCAGGGCAGGCATCTGTTCAACTTTATAATTACCACGCCGTTTTCCAAAGTGGTGGCACCATTTCCCACTCCCACCCGCCACGTGCGTCCAGGTTGCTCCACATCCTTGCAAACATCTGATGTTGTAAGTCGTCTTAATTTTAGCCATTCCAGTGGGCAACGTGGTATCTCATGGTTTTAATTTCGTTGCCCTGCTAAGCATGATGTTGGGTACTTTTTCATGTATTTATGGGCCGGTTGAATATATTCCTTAATGAAGGGGTCGTGTAAGACTTTTGTCCATTTTTCGATTGGGTTCTGTCTTTTATTAAGTTGAAGGAGTTCTTTATACGTGCTCACAAGTTCTTTGTCAGATATGTTTTGCAAATATTTTTCCCGGTCTGTGGCTTATCTGTCATGAGGCTTGCTTTGATGATCAGAAGGTTTTAATTTTCGTAGAGTCTGATTCACTGGTTGTTTATTTCATGGTTATTGTTTTGTGTACTCTGACAAGTCTTTGTCTACTCCTCGATCACAAAGATGTTTTCCTACATTTTCCATTTTCTCCTAAGAGCTTTATGGGTTTTGCTTTCACATTTTTGCCTGTGACCCATCTTGAGTTAGCTTTGGTGTATGGTGAGACAGTGATCAAAGTTCATTTCTTTCCAGTGGATACCCAGTCCCAGCACCCTTTGTTGAAAAGGCCATCCTTTCTTGCTTTGCATTATTTTGATGAGTTTGTCAATAATCGGTTGTCCTAATAAGTGTGGGTCTGTTTCTGAACACTCCTTCCTGACCCATTGATCTATTTGTCTGTTCTTACGTTAGTGCCGCGCTATCCAAGTAACCGTAGCGTTACCGTAAATCTCGATGTCAAGGAGTGCAAGCCCTCCGACTTTTCTTCCTCCTCTAAATTGCTTTGGTTATTCTACGTCTATGAATTGCCAAATAAATCTTAGAATCCATTTATCTCTATTTTTAAAAATGACAGCCTATTGGGATTAGGATTGGGACTATGTTGAAGCCATCTATCAATTTGGGGAGAACCGAGGCCGGGCGCGGTGGCTCACACCTATAGTCCCAGCACTCTGTGAGGTCAAGGTGGGAGGATCTCTTGAGCTCAGGAGTTCAAGACCAGCCTGAGCAAGAGTGAGACCTCATCTCTACTAAAAATAGAAAATTAGCCAAGTGTGGTGGCACATGGTCCCAGCTACTCAGGAGGCTGAGGCAGGAAAATCACTTGAGCCCAGGAGTTTGAGGTTGCTGTGAGCTAGGCTGATGCCACGGCACTCTAGCCCGGGAGACAGAGCAAGACTCTGTCTCAAAAAAAAAAACAAAACTGGGGGAGAACTGACCTATTCAGGTTGACTCTTCCAATCCATAAACATAATGTCTTTCCATTTGCTTATATCTTCTTTAATTTCTCTCAGCAATGTTTTGTGCTTCCAGTATTGAATTTTTACCATCTTTCTTTCATTAACTTTGTTTCTAATTATCTTATTTTCTTACACTATTGTAAATGGAATTGATTTTTTAAATATCAGTTCCTAATTTTTTGGTAGTAATACATAGACATACAGTTGATTTTTTTTATATCTTGAGCTTATTTTCAGGAAGTGTTTTAGTGGAGTCAGAAAGAAGTAGTAAGAGAGGTTTAAGGGACCAGCCTGCACCGACACAGGAAGAGGAAAGGAGTGGAAAGGGTACTGACAGGTGTCGAGTTCTCTACCTGCAAAGCTCTTGGCTGGACGCTTTCCAGCTTGATCTTCACAGCAACCCTGTGAAGCCATTTGTTATCCGTGTTCTACAGATAAGGAAGCTGAGTGCTCTGAGCCACCTCCGGTAGCAAGTGGCAGCTAGGATTTTACCCTGAGCTTCTGAGCTCCAAACCCCGTGCTCTTGCCAGCGTGAGGTGCTGCCACAATGCCGCAGAGTGGTGGCACATCGAGTACTCAAAGGGCAGGTGCGTGAAGCTGTGTCGCCTCCTATCCGGCTCCTGCAGCCGGGAGACGTGGGACAGCTGGCAGGCAGCGCAGGGCCGAAGTTCTCCCACCTGTTCTTGGGAATAAACGAGCTGCTCTGAGCCAACAGGCCTGGATGCAATACCCATAGCAGCCCAAGGGTGCCAGGGGCGCCCCAGGCCTGACCACACTGGGGGGCGGGGCAGAGCCCACTGGGCCAGCACCGGGCTGATGGTGCCTCCCCTGGGGCCTGCCTGACTGGGCAGTTCGTGGGCAGGTGGCAGAGCTGTGAGGATCAGCCCCCGCTTGCAGCTGAAAGAGCACTCCAGGCCCAGGGAGAGCCAAGGCGCTGCTGCGCGTAGGAGGGGAAGGCGTCGCTGGGCCTGGCCTCCCCAACCTTCCCAAACGTGGGCATCACCTGGGGCGGTTTTTCCAAAACAGATTCCCAGACCGCCTCCCAGAGTAGGTCTGAGGTGGAGCTCAGGAACCTGTGTACTCCAAACACCTGCTTCCAAGGGATTCTTTTGAGAAACACAAAACCCCAAAAATTATTGCAACCTCAAAGGATTAGGAAAAAAGCCTGCAGGTGGGGTGGGAAGGAACCAGGATCACCTCCCAGAAGTGACGTAATGGTTTGAGCCTGTGCTCGGCAAGCGAGTTGCGTGAACGTCTAAAACGTGTAAGAGGGTCCCTCCTCGAGAGAGAACACGGACGGGGGCGGGAGGGGAGCGGGCCGTGCACGCAGCTGGACTCCTGAGATGTTGGACGGGGTCAGGGCGGGGCCCATGGCCAAGTCTCCCAAAGTCTTCAAGGAAAATGCCCCCATGGGGTCCCCAAGGTGTGACAGCAAAAGGCTCCAGTGGGTAACCGGAGAGGAACTGCCATGGGGGCTGTCACGAAATTACCGCCCAGGGGCCCATGTCTGGTGTTGTCCGGACAGGCCGAGGACACTGCTTTTGCCCTTTGGCAGCTGAGGTATTGCGGCTACAGGGTGGATCTGCCGATGCAGTCACCGTCATCGGCCCGTACGTACATTTTGTTTTATGTTTTTCTGTCTTTTGACGCTGATGGCCTCACACATGGAGGGGGAAAGGAGTCCCAGGTGAGGATGAGAGAAAGGGAAGAAGGGATTGAAGACAGACAAATGTGAGTGAGGAACACACAAAAAAAGAGAAGGCTCCTGAGGGCCAAGTGGACCCCTGACGAGGACGCAGAGGGATTGCAGTTGACATTTGGGACGATCGCTCCCAAATAGCAAGCCGAGCCCTCCCCTCAACCCTTTGACTCCTGAAGGCCGGTCAAGAGCCTTAAGGCCCCTTTGTGTTGCCCTTTTCTGCACCACTGGTTGCCATGGCAACAGCCGCAGCTGGCCCCGCTCCCAAAGCTCGATTGCAACGAGAGTCTCAGGTTTGTTCTGCTCTGCCGGCTTCGAGGACAATAGGTGGAATGCCGGCTCTCTGCTCTGGTTTCAGGACCTGTCCCCAAGGACACCCCCAAGTAAGGGGAGGGGACGGGACGTGGGAGGAGAGGTGAGGAGGGGGACACAGCACAGTTCAGCTGAGAGAAAAGGCAGCAGAGGACCTGGGAACGGGGCACTTCCCTGTCGCAGCCTGTGGGACAGATGGGCTGACCGAGTCCTCGGTTGGCTGCATCCACGGCCGATCGAAGAACAGCAAGGAAAGGAAGCGTCTCCACCCAACCTGTTCCTTCGCTGTTTTCATCCAGCGACTTGTGAGAAAACACGCTGACCCGATCCGCGGACGACCCAGAGCTCCATGGGAGGGCGGGTGTGCTTCAGAGCTGGTGTTCACAAGACAGGCTTTATCAGATTGCAATAACGGGCTGAAACCCGTCATTTTAAGAAATTTATAGGGAACGTTGGCCGAACGGAAATTGTCTCGAGAGTTCTAATCGTTCACAATCTCGGTGTCTGGCAACAGGGCCGTGGCGGCTTAGAAAGCAGATGCGAGCAGGATGTGGCCGTGTCCGCCGTCACAAGTGCCCCGACTTCTTGCCTCGCAGCCAGGAGCCCCTCGAGTAAAGTGTACGGGCCTTAGAGGTCAAGCTGGCTGGGGCAGGTTGAACTCCGGTTCCAGGGTGGTGTTTAAAATGTGCGAAATCGTGTAGCTCGGGGGCTGTGTAATGTCGTGGTTAAAAGCAAGAATTCCGGAGCCAAGCTGATTGGGTTTGAATCCCAGCTTTAGGATTGAAGCTGTGTGTCCTTGAGGCAGTTACTCAACCTCTCTGTGTGTCAGCTGCCCCATCTATACGATGGAGATGATGACACCACCGCCCACCTAGAGTTTCGGGGAGGACCGAGCCAGCTGCTCTAGGTGAAGCACTTGGAAGAACTCGGGCACGTGGTAAATGGCCCAGTGGCTGCTGGTGTGAGTGACTCAGCTGTTTCTTTCAAAAGGTCGATGAGCTGTTTTTGCCTGGAGGGCCCCAGGCTCCGAGTGGCTGGAGCCTGAACTCCTAGTTACCCTGGGTGTCGGGCCATGCCTGGCCACTCCCCGCAGGGGTGTGAGTAAGAGGGACCCATGACCCTCCCTCTGCCCGGGGCATCCTGGGGTGACAAGTACCAGCCTGCGCTGGCCCTCAGAGGGACCCACTGAGGAAGGGCCGTCCCTCTGCTGGGTGGTCCCCAAGGTCCGGGTATCAGAGGACCCTCAGCTGCTGGGCAAACACATCTTCCACCACTCCATGCCCGGCGTGTGCCGGAGCCACGGGAGGTCACCAGCCTCGTGTCCCTTCCTTAGCGAGGGACGCTTTCTCCTTCCCCACCGGGTCTCGGGAGGACCAGAGAGGGCGTCGCCTGCGAGGACGGAATGCTGTAGAAACACCTGCTTTTCTGAGGAGGAAAACCCTGCTCCAGCTGGTCCCCAGGGATCTGTCCGTGGGGAGCCCAGCACACCACGCAGACGCCACCATGCGCCGGGGCCTCTGCCGAGTTTCCTCGGTCTTAATTTGTTGATTGCAGAAGAGCCTGGAGCCTTCACGTCCACGCGGACTTGTCGGAGACGTGACTCACCCAGCGCTTTGCACGAACGTCGGCCCGGGCAGGCGAGGCCTGGCCTTCATAGCTTCGTAGCTTTCCCAGCCTCCTAGGTTTGGGAATCCTATTCTTTCCCCCTTTGCCTTTCCCACAAACCCCAAACGGATTCGGAGCAACTGAAACTATGCTTAAAAAACAAAACCCACGCTGGAAAGTGGCCACACCTCACCCTAAAGACTCAACGCGGTCTCTTCCCCGTTTGTCACGGGCCACGTTTTTTCCTTACTCGTGTTGGTTTGCAAACACCGTACACGTGTGCACGCTGGCCTCAGACACTCGCCGTCTGAGGGCTTTGCAAATAGTGACTCATCGAATCCTCAGTGACTCTGTAAAGTAGATGCTGTGGTCCTCTTCATCCCCATTGTCGGGGGGAAACCAAGGCACGGTACACAGTGAGTCACCAAGTCAGGATTCAGACCAGGCGGCCAGCCCCACAGCCCAGGGTCTTAACCCGGGCAATGTTGTCTTTCCCTCTGCCATGACTGTCGGCATTTTCCACGTAGACTGGGCTCTTCTAGAAAGCAGAGATGGCATCTTCCTAAGATATCGTACCGTACGTCCTGCAGGCAACGGACGAATGCCCTGTGGGGCGTTGGCAGCTGCCAGCGCAGCAAAGACCCCAAAGTCATTTACCTGCATCTCACCAGCCAGAAGCTGCAGCGCCGGGAGGCGGGAGAAGCTGGCTCCGCTCTGCTGGGGCAGCGGCTTCCACGACCCGCCAAGCGCCCTGAGAACGGCCCTGCGAGGGGCCAGAGACGATCTCAGGATGCCTGTTCTACCCATCTGACCCGACCTCTGACCTCGCTAAAATCTGCACCGCCCGCCACCCCCTTCCAGCTTCCCTGACTGCAAAACAGCACCTCCCCTTGCATTGTTCTTTGAGGAAATTTGGCAGCAGGCACAGAAAGTGTTCCTTCCAGGCCCCTACCTCGGCACGAAAGGCAGGCTGCAGTCTGCAGGGCCCCCAGACGCCCCCGACCCCCGGCCAGAGTGTGCAGCTGGGGGAGTGGCTCCATCTCTCTCATCGTGACCCCTCCCAGCGTGGAGCGGAGGAGGAAGGACAGCTGGCCCTGGCCGGGCTGGCTCCAAGCTGCAGTCTCAGCAGCTCGCCCGGCCTGAGCCCTGGGCTGGGCAGGGCGGCTCCTGCCTGCGCTGGGGGCGGACAGACGGCCAGGAGCACCCCTTCCTCGCGTGTGATGCACGCGGCAGGAGAGGCGCCCGGCTGGGGCTTGCTCCCCGCTCCCTCCCGTCGGGGCATCGACTTGTAGCCCCCACGTGGGAGTGTTGTTTGAGAGGCTGCCCGTGTGCACTAGAGCAGGGTCTGCTCTGAAGAACATGACGGCGAGACCCCACTCCTCCCGTGGACTTGGGGTCTCCCCCCACGGGCCCCCCAAGGCTGGCAGGGGAGGACTGCCACGTGACTCCACGGGAGGAGCGAGGAGGGGACATGTGCCATCCTTGCCATTTTATGACTGGCCTCAGCTGCCACTCCCCAGGGCGGGGCTGCGTCTGCCTCCCCGTCCGGACCCAGGGGGCATCTGGAAGGTGACAGAAACACCTCCTGCTCCCCGCTCCCCGGCAGGCATGGGGTCGTGTCCCCACAGCAGCCTTGCCACCTACACGGGGCGGGTTTTCATCGTGCCTGACAGTTGCAAAGACCCAGGAGCAGAGACGTGACCCACGGAAGGGCGTCTGTTCTGACTCCCTCCAGGGTCTTGTCACGTCCACGCACTGCTGTCGAGTGAGGTGACCCTCACGGGTGAGGCAAGCAAGGTGTTGGAAGGTCGTAAGGGTGCAGCAGAAAGCCCCGGGCCCTGCGGGAGGGGAGCGCCTCTTGGAATATGGGGCCATGCGGAGCCCCTGTGGTGGGCGTGGAGGCCACCCCCCACCCCCCGTTTCCATGCAAGACACTCTGACCGGGGGACACGCGGCGACCGTCAGCCCAGGACGGCGGACCCGAGGGCCCCCGGAGGTGGCTGGCGAGGACCAGGGGCTGCCTAAAAATAGGCTCCTGCCCGGGCCGCTGAGTGACAGCCTCTGCCTGGGCACAGCTGGGCCCGCGTGACCGAGAAACGGGGCATAGGAGCCGCGGAGACTGGGTGTCCCCAGGGGCTTAGGGAAAGCTATTTTGAAGCCGGTTTGCTGGGCAGCCAGGCTGGGTCCCACGTGCTTTCCTGGTGACCTTCGGAGGCACGGGACAATGGAGACGACAGCTCAGGACACGGTGGAGGTGGGAACAAAAGGGCTGCGAGAACACAGGGTCGGGGGGACGGCGATACCAAGCGGCAGGGGCAGAGCAGGTGGGACTCCCTGGGGGCCTTTAGCCCGACTACAGGGGCTCTGCCTGGGACGCCTCCTGGTCCCCGGCTGGGGGGAGGTGGCAGGTGAGCCCCGTCTCCAGCTACCTGTGTGAGACACGGGGGCCCAATGGTCCTGGGGGGAGCTTTCCACCCACAGCCGCGGGTCCCCTCATGGCGCCCGATACCCAGCCCTGCTTCTGGCTTAGAGGTTCCTTGACACGGTATTCCTTGGAAAACAATCGCACCCCAATATCTGTAGCAATTCCCAAGGCCCCAGCCCACGCCTGGAGCTTCCGATCCGCAGCTGCAGGTGAGCCCACATCACGTGGCTCCTGTCCATCCCGATTCATCGGGCACAGTCCCAGGGAGGTGATGCCACCCCCTGAGTCCTCTTCCAGCCCTGTTCCTGGCACCCTCGTGCTGTCCCTCGGCCCCCAGGACCTGGAATATCTGAGTAGGAAACACCAACAACTCGCGTCCTCTACCTGCTGCCTGGAGTAGATGTCCTGGGTGGTAGTTCGGCTCCTACTGACATCTGGGAATCGACACGTGCCTGCCCCAGTCTCCAAATGTGAGAGAGACACAGGCCTTGCCCAAAGTGGGAATCTCGCCAACGGAGCAGAATGTGTAGGTGAAAACGTCAGCGGCGTTCCAGGGTAACAGGCGCTGAGAGGCAAACCGGCATAGCCACAGTGACAGTGACGAGCATTCCGGGAAGGGGGACATCACAGCCCCCCAGGTCCTTCAGGCTGCATGGAGGATTCGGGGCATGAACCAAACAGGGCATCCCTCCGGCAGGGGCTCAGGGTGGGAGCAGGCAGGACTCGGCGGTGGGGACTCTAAGGGGGTCGGGGAGCTGCGAAGCCCGGGGACACCTCAGAGACAGCCTGGAGCGCAGCCTCAGTCCCGCAGGCCGTGGGGTCCTGTTGGAGGTTTCGAAGGGGGTGGGGGAATGGGGCTGGGGTGGGGTGGGCCAGGGCTGGACAAGCCGATGGCAGGAGGGGTCTCCAGGGCCGGCCTTGGAGCAGAGAGGGGTGGACCCCGCTCCAGAGCTCCCGGACTAGAAAACCCATGAAGCAAAGTTCACCAAGGACCCCTCGGATGACTAAGGGCATCTTTTTAAGAGGCTCCACAGAGGGAGGTGACGCCAAGAATTCTGAACACTGACAAAGCAGAGGTTTGGGGATCTGTTGTCCCATCGCAATACCCCCTTCCTACGCACAGGACAGAGCTGGGCATGGCCACCTGCAGCAGAGACACGAGAAGGGAAGGCCCTGGGGGGAGGGAAAAAGCCTTCCCCGCCCAGTGGGCAGCCCAAGCCCCCACCCTCCCCTTCCTGCCTGTGGGAGCCCTGGCTGTAGGGGAAGCCCCGTGCATGGGGTGCTGCTCTATGCAACCGGCCCCAGGCCTTTTTGACAGGAGTCAGGAACGTTACTGCAGGTTTGATGTGACGCCCTTGTCCCCCAGCTTTCTGTGATTTCCTGTCGTTGTGACCTGGAGGCCATGAGCCCTCCCTAACTGCCCCTTCTCCAAAATGCACCCCCGGTCCCAGACCTCACCGTGCTGCTCGTTCACTGTTAGGACTCTGTCCTCGTTCTCCCCCAGGGAGTCGTGCGGTGACAGGGCGGACTGTGGTGGCACTCTGCGGAGAGCGGGCCGCGCCGGGCCTTCCTCCCCAGGAGGGCTGGGGGAAGGGGGTCTGGGAGCCCTTCTATCGGCAAGACACGCACTGCCCCGGGGTGCAGACCACGCGCCTCACCCTCCTGGGCCCCGAGGCTGTCTCCCTTCTAACTCCCGGCCCTTTGCTTCTCGGTAAACGTGCCCACCCAGGGGGTGTAGCCCTGAGGTTCACAGTCTTTCTCTATCCTGTTTGGCAAACTTTGCCCCGGATGCTTCCAAGTCCTCGTCTTCGAGTCTCAGGATTTAGGCGGGATGCTCTCCGTGCGTTTGTTTCACAAGGCTTGATACATGTGCACCAAGCTGGGATATTAGACCTAACTTTAAAGGAAGACAAGAGGGGATTACCCCTCTGAAGTGGCTTGCTGGAAAGTTCCGGGAGGTGTGTCTGACAAATACGACCTGAAACACTCAACGCTGCAGGCTGCCCCACTGGGTGACAGGGCAGGGCGGGAGGTGGAATGTGCTCTCTGACCCCACAGCCCTCAGGGCCCCTTGCTGAGCTGGGGGGCGGGGGTGCTGCCTGCACCTGTGCCTGTATTTCCTGAGCCACCGAGGAAGCCCAGAGGTGGTGTGCCAGGCACAGACTTAAGGAACCCTCAGGGCCGGTCTGGATCGAGAGCTTTGCAGGCCCCGGGAGCCCCCAGAGCTGGCCTCCCACCGTGAGCAGCGCTGCGCTGGGGGCGTCTGCAGGCCCTGGCGGGGGGAGGGCGGGGGAGGACAGGCGTAGCTAAAGGCTTCCTGGGAACCCTGGGTCTGGCGGCTCTCACCTGTTCTCCGTCCAACAGCTGTGGGAGACGAGTGAGCCTGAACAGGCCGGCAGCTCCGGGGAGGCTGGCTCCAGCCCCGAGGCCCAGCGCCCGTGTGGCCTTTGTGCGCACACACGCCGGGGCAAATGTGTCCTCGGAATGCGACAGGCTCAGGCCAGAGCACTAGTGCAGGCCTCACGGTCTCCAGCCCCAGATGCCGCCACTGCTGGGAGCTTATGTCCGCTGAGCTCGGGCTGTGTTCTCACCAGTTGTACCTTGGGGAGGACCCTTCCCACCCCTTTCTTCTATGCCCAGGAAAACCCTGGGCTGCCCCGAGGGGGCCGTGTGGCCGGGCTGGGCTTCCCGTCAGGCTCTGCACTGGGAGACCCTCCGGGCCCCACCGGGGACAACTGCTCCTCGGCCACCCAGGGGCACGTGCAGACAGCTGACCCCAGACCACCGTGGTTGCGGGCCCTGCCCCTCCCATGTGCCTGCTGCTGCTGGGCGGGGGTGGGTCACACCCCAGACGCTCAGAAAACTTTCCCAGTCACGTTTGGCAAACTTGATGCGGGGTGCTTCTAAGTCTTCATCTTCCAGATTCTCAGGGTTTAGAGGTTATGCTCTTATCCCTGCGGGTCGGACACCATTGCATTTTGCATTTATTTCTCGAAGCTTAACATATGCGAAGCGCCTGGCGAGGCCATTAGGACTACCTGGACAGGAAGATGACGTTATCTCCACTCTGGGGTGGCTGTTGGACTCTCACCGGGAAGGGTGGGGGGCCCACAGTGAGAAACTCTCCCCCTCTATGGTTCTGAATTTACCAGTTAACTGTGATTAGGGTTTTCTCCTCTTACCTAAACAGTTCCTTCATGTTTGTGGTAGGGAAACTTGGCAGACAGAAGCGGGTAGGAAGGAGGGAACATAAATCATGTGTCTTCTCACCCTTCTACTCTTTCCTGTGTAAACATATTTTTGTTAAATTGTGATTCGTCGAACGAGAGCATTGATTCGGGGGATATTTATGCTAGGTAGGGGCATGAAGATGGATAAAAATAGCCCGTGCACCCAGGCAGGGCCCTGACCTCAAGCGAAGGTTGATCTTGGGAGAGGCAGGAGGTAGATTTAAAACACTCGCGTAGCACACGGTTAAATACATCCCTGGGCTTGCAGGGTGCCAGAGCTGGCAGGGGGCTTAGAAATAATCGAGTCCCTCCCCTCCACCCCTCCCCCTTTACCTTATGGATGTGGAAAGTGTTTCCAGAAACAGATTTATCAAACCCCAACGTGTTTGTGAGGCCTCATGTGATTTCTTAGTAGCCCCTGTGCCTTCTACTTTCGGGTACGTACACATGTGACACGTCCTCCGTGAGTTCAGAGTAAGTCACTGTGACTCTCGTGTCTTCCTCCAAAGGGCTAAACTCGCCCGGAGAAAGTTACAGGATTTAGGAACTTTCTCGGCCCCAAAGGGTTAACGGGGGCTGGCGGTCCCACCCGAGGCTTGGACAGGAAAAGGACTCGGGAGCTGTTTTTCTTCTCTGAAAGCCAATCCCAGTGGAGTCGCTGGGGTTTTTAAAACCGAATGTCTTTACAGCTTGAAATGAATAACTGCATGACCTCAGCCGTCTCGCACGCAGCCCCCGCTGTTATGCCTCGAGCGGGGCTGCGCAGGGCGCCCGTAAATAACCGCGTCTGTGAGGCACATGTGGGGCGGGGTGGGGGGCGGCTGCCACGGAATGGTTTCGGCCGGAGGGCCAGAGACTGACTCTCCGTGAGGGCGGCAGTCGTCCGTTAGCGATTTCCCCGTCCTCATTAAAGCCAGACACCAGCGCCGTTTGCGTTCTCGAAGACCGTCATACCGGGTTCCTTTTTGCTGCTTGGACGCCGGTCTCTGAACCACAGCAATTCCAGTCCTTTGTGTTACCGACGGGGGAGGGTGAAACAAAACCATGACAGTCACGTTGCCGCAGAGCCGTTCGCAGACTGTACGGAAACGGAATTCTGCGTTCGCTGCGAGAACAGAGGAAGGAAAAAAGAAATCTGGGTTCTAGGCTACAGAGACAAATCAACTCCCCCGTAATGTGAATCCCTAATCGATATGGGCTGGACCCTAACCTGGCAGGTGGTGGGCAACTGAGACCTCGAACCCAAACTGAAGGAGTCATTTCCAAAGTCGTAGAAATGTTATTATTTGCAATAATGCATGAAAACCATAGTCATTCTTAACTAACCTCGTGCAGACGTTTATGAAACACACATTGGACCAGCCGGACAGAACTGGGTTTTCTCCTGGTTCTCCCGTGACTTTGCGCCATGGCGTTGGGCGCGCCGTGCAGAATGAGATATGGTCTGACTAGATCTCTAGGAGTCCAAGCGCCTTTATGAACTGTGGAAATACCGTCAGAATGTGAAGTCGTGTGTGACTTGGAGAACTTGTCGCACCAAGTGGCGGACGGTGCTGGCCTGAGCACCACACCAGGCATGTTAGACAGAAAGGCCTGGGCCTTCCCTGGGCTTATAACCTAAGACAACCGTAAATGCAAAGGCAAGAATCCCTGGGCACAGGACCGAACTGGGGTTCCCAGCCAGTGAGGGCCCCTTTACGATGCCGCGGCCTCTCCAGGACCCCCAGGCAGGCCCCAGCAGGAAAGGGGCCGGGGTGGTTGCGCTGCAGGAGTGGGGGACCCTGGAGCACCCGGAGAAAGAAGGGCCTTTGCTCTCGTAGGGGACGCCTGAACCGGGCGGCAGACACCCACCGTGGGAGGCTCACTGGCCACGACAGCTCCGTCAGATCCGTCAGATCCTGGCAGTAAGGGGGTTGCACGCTCTTCTCTCTTGCTCTCTCTTGTTTTCTGCAAGTGATTGATGGATGTACTTTCAAGGAAGTCCAGCCTGATAAGTCATTTCCTCCTCTGAAGGCATCGGACTCACCTCTGATTCACCTCCCACAAGGCTGCTCAAGACCAGACAATGCAGGCTTTTCCCGGAGCTGTGATATATTCTGGCTTCTTGACTCAAACCCCACAGGCAGCACAGCCTGCGCTGCAAGCCCAGGCTGGGGCCAGCGGGGCTGTGTCCTAATCCTGCGTCTCTGCAACAAATCCAGCCTGTCTCCCGTTTCCGCGGCAGGAAAACGGTAGGGCGAGGCTGCCCAGACTCGCAGGGGCGCGGCGTCCGGCCGTAGCATCCAGGCAGGACCCGACGCCACTTCTGATGTCCACACAGGGGACCTCAGCCTGCTTTACCGGGGGGCTCAACGGCAGCTCTGGCCACTGAGACACCCAGCTGTGAACGTCACATCCCAAAGGAAACATGCAGAGGGTGCTTTCCATTGTGAAAAATCTTAATTGGCCAGCGGCGACCATGTGTCTTCTAGACTTACCCCCAGGCTTGACAGCCTCAGAGGAAGGAGAGAAGATTCTCCCATGCTGCGCCCGTCTTCTCTGCTGGGTGGCTGTGCATATGGAAGGCCACAGGCCACCACACACACGCACACACGTGTGCATGCATGCACGTGTATGGAGTACCGTGGGTGGTGACCATGTGTTAGCAGCCCCACAGGGTGGGCAAAGGGAGCGATGAACAGGATGAGCTGTGAGCTTTGGCGAAGGCGGATCTGCCCCATGGGCTGCAGAGGCCTTGGGGGAGAAGTGGCCACAGCGCCTGCGTTCCGGAGAGGATGCGCTCGGCTGCACAGAGAGGAGGTGTCCCCTGCCCGCTGGTGGCCCAGCTTCACACTCGCCATCCCGTGAGCCATCACTGACTCCCCGCCAGGTGCAGCTGCCATGGTTTGTGCGTCCCAAGATGCGGGTGAGCGCTCCCCAGGGGGACCAAGCCCCAGACAGGCAAGGACACGTGGCAGCTGATGCCCTGAAACTCCTTGGATGGCGGGTGAGTCACCCGAAGGAGGACCTAGAGGGCTGGAGGGGAAGGGCCCACCCCGGGCGTCTGGCAGAGGCTGGCAGCCCCCGCAGGGCCACAGTGGGCCGGGGGTGCCTGGGGGGCAAACGCTGGGGCCAGGAGGCCACAAAGACCCTGCTGTGCTGAGACCCCCAAGGATGCGTCCCCCCAGCTGGCCTGCCCAGGAGCAAGCTCTGGTCCCACCCATCAAGTGCAGGGAGTGATCTGGATCAGGGCAGGGGCCGAAAAGCAGAGGGGACGGGGCCGGCAGGGGGCGCCCCACCCTTGAGCACTGAGAGCGACTCGGGCACCAGGGCCACTGTCCAGGGACACGTGAGCTCCGGGGCTTCCAGAATTTCTCCCTTTCCTTTTCCCTGTTCAAACCTCGTGCCTCAGTATCCCCCCGTAAAAATAGCACACGTATGAATAGCAACACGTGTCGGGTCCTGCTGTGTGTTCTAGGCAAATTTACCATTAAGCCGTTTAATCCCGAGGGAGGCACGAAGCAGCCCGGTGCAGAAACCGTCTGCGTGTCTTCCTGGCTTCTGTCATCTCAAACCTGAGCCCTTGGAGAACCAGGGGGTGGAGCGGGCGGGGGCAGGACATCCCCAGACAAAAGATTCATCTGGCCCGGAAGGAACCAAGAGAGGGGAGAGATTGAGATTGAGATTGAGCACCGTGGATGCTGGCGGGGAGATGCGTGGGGGACCCGTGCCCACATTCTCAGCTCCTCTAAGGGAGAGAGAGATGGGGTGGGCAAGACCCACCACTGTCCTGCCTCCAGCCCACCGGGGAAGCACAGGGTCGTGGTGATCACCTGGCCAGACAGGGGCATCTCAACTGCTCCTGCACAGACGGAGCAGCAAGGGCCCCACGAGGACATAAGGGCCCCCCAAAAGCTTTTGCACCCTGCAAGACCCCAACGATTGCACCATAATCTTTGGTTGGGAGAAGCCCAAGGACTGAGCTTACATTTCCCAGCAGCCCGGCTGAATGTGGACTTGAAATCAGACGTTAAGTTGTTGTAGAAAAATAAAGGATGTTCTATTTGTTCTGCAGCTGAATTTCCAGACCAACATTCACATCTGCTAAATTCCCAGCTTAACCCTGGTAGTTCCTCCACAAATGCTTCTTGAAGGACTGTAGGAGCCAGAGTGGGGGGAAAAGTGTCATAAGTGAGACAAATATTAATAGAAATGTATAATCCTCCCAAGACGCTTTTTCCATTCTCATCTCCCTCGGTGGAGTTTCTGCGGCTGTACGACGTGTGACTTTGCATCTGACCGAATGCAGGAGACGTGATAACCCCGCCGTCTTCTATTAAGCCAGACATCAAAAAGATTTGCAAAATGTAAAATAATGCCCCTCTGATCGCTGAATTTTTTTGTTTTGGGAAATATAGTTATTTGTCATAAAAGTATTCTATGTGAACATGCAATGGGTTTATTCAAGTATTGTAAATGGATTAATGAATGCATAGTTTTAGAATTTCTCAGCTTTAATTTTTAATGCAGTATACATTGACAGGTATGCCCTGTATAAGCAAGAGTTCTTTGGGATCCTCAATCATTTTTCAGAGTGCAAAGGGATCCGGAGACCGACTGTTTGAGAGCCGCTGTGGTAGACAATGAGCAGCGTGGGGCGGGTGGTGGGCAGCAGATTCGCAGCCTCTGTTTGACTCGGACCGGCCGTCCAACCTCTCTGGCCTCACCTGCCAAGGGCAGTGCTGACCGGAGGGTTCCAAGGCCCATCCCCCTGACCTTTACCACGCTCTAGTGCTTGGTTGTTCCATGGCAGCGGCAGAGACCGGGAGCTCAGTGAGGCCAAAGGGGCCCTCCCTGGAACCCCGGCTCCCTGGACCACACTGTGGGAATGCCACGGAGGCTAAAAATACCTGCCCCGGGCCTGGGGTCAGAGGGCTCCTCCCCGGGCACAGGAGAGGAATGATGTCACCGCCCAGCAGCATTCCTGGGCGCTCAGGTCTGTGGGCCCCTGCTCAGGAATCCGCCCTCCTTTTATGCCGCCTCTAATCTCTGCCTGGGCCCCGAGCGCGTGCATGTCCCTGCGTGCGCGTCCGTCATCGTGAGAAGGGATCGGATTTAGGCTCTGCGTCTGTCCGTCCTTTTAGGGAAGACTTGCTGGGAAACAAAGCTCCGAGCCCCCGTTTCAGTAAGCCGCCCCCGCGTCGTGGCCTCAGCAGGCAGCAATGCAGGGGAGCGGGCAGGGCTGCCATCCCCAGCAGTGACCGTGTCCTCCCCTCCCCCGGCCCCAGGGCCCCACCTCCCCCTTCCCCACTGGAGCCCACGCTCCTTCGTGGGGTGATTGGAAACCTACTCAGAAACACTGTTATAAATACCCAATAATAAATAAACACAGGTTATTTCTGAAACGTACCCAGGAATAGCCAACTGCCCAAATAGCCAAGGCTGCTCTTCAGAGCCTGGGAGAAATAGAAACAGGGGTATGGTTTATTTTTCCATTGCCCGGAGCTGAATCATTGGTCAGAGATGTCTAATTTTAGTTTTCTGTTTCCATTTTTTAAAATCTTATCATCTTGTAGCCTGGGGAAAGGGGGAAGAGGGAAGGGAGAGACAGAATAGGAAGGAAAAAAGGCAGAGGGAAGGAAGATTCTTTTCTGCAACTCCGGCTCTTACAACAGCTCTCAGAAAAACGACGTAGTGTTGGCTTTAACACTCCTTGACCTTGTTCAACAAGAATTATAAAGATCCAAGACGATGAATGAGCCACAGAGGAATGTTATCAACTTCCAAAGCCCCCCAGAATCGGCAGTGAGCGGAAAGGTGGGTAGCTAGAATAAAAGAGAGAGGCCCCGATAAAGGCTGGCGCTCACCTGAGGCATCAGAAAACAGGTGATCAAGAAGGGCCTGGCGTTCAGACCCCTGGACCTCCGGGAATGGTTTCGTTTGGCATGTGCTGCTCTGGAGGAGAGCGGGACACAGTCGCCCCTGATAAATTCCCCCCAGCGAGCTGTCTCCACGCCCGTGCTGGCGTCTGTACCCGCGGGAAGGGAGCAGACCCCACTCTGACCAGGCCCCCACTTGCCAGGA
Source organism: Propithecus coquereli (assembly GCF_000956105.1). Taxonomy (NCBI): domain Eukaryota; kingdom Metazoa; phylum Chordata; class Mammalia; order Primates; family Indriidae; genus Propithecus; species Propithecus coquereli. The sequence continues at coordinate 3,386,855 of NW_012155729.1, forward strand.
CGAGGACCCGGGAGCCCTGACACCGGCCAGGTCTCGAGCCACCTGCCCGTGACGCTGGGCCTGGAACTCGCCGAGCAGGCACAGGGTCACCCGAACACCCCTCGTTGCTTCCCAAGCTGCTCTCTGCAGACCCCTCTCCACCCACCTGGAGCACCTGGCCGTCTCCCCCATACTGCAGCCCAGATGCTCGCACATTGAGGATTTGACCTGAGCTTTTTGGTTTTCCTGGTCTCAGCTTTCTCCAGAGGATCTCGTTTCTCAATGCACTCGGCTAATCCAACCCCAGCCAAATGGGCTCCCAACACCATCCCCCCTGAAAGAATGGGGTGCATGCATCCTGCTATTCCTGCAGCATCCTCGACACAGAACAGGCATCCCCAGGGGGGCCCGTTCAACAAGAGGTTACAGGAAGTCCAGACGCTGTTAGCACGTGGCTTGGTCATCAAATCCGCCAGCATTCTGAAAACATCAGACTCAATAAGGAGAAAATGCATTTCATGTGTTACCCAAGGCCTTCTCCAAAGCTGCCCTCAAGAATGACAAAGTCCTGACCGCGGCTAACGCCAAAGGCCGACTCGCCGGGACCGCAGGCGGCTGGGGCTCTGCGGGGGCTTGGATGGTGGGGCCCGACCGGCTGAAATTGGCAGATGATTATAGGGCGATGATGGGCTTGAATCTTCCCATCTGTCTTGCGCTGTCTGTGTTTCTCATATAACCCCGTGGCTTGTACAGACGAGCCCAGGGCTGCAGACCAGGAGGTGGCAGGTTCGAGTTCAGATTCCACCACTTTCTAGTGCTCAGTTTGGGGGTGAATCTTGCCCTCCCGCGAGGTCCCAGAGGCCCTTCGTATAAACTCAAAGGGAGATCAAGGATCGCTGTGGTCCCTTCTGGTTCTGCCGGTGTCTGATTTATTCGCCCTGGGCCAGTCCAATTCCAGCTGCAGGTGACCCTCAGCAATGGTGTCTTCTGGTTCAGACTTGCCGGGCCCCCAGGAACCCCACCGCTGTGTCCACAGAACCTCACACCCCTCAGCGGCCACCGCGTGACCAGTCTCAGTGGTCGAGGTGCGCACACGAGCTCCTCCCACCCACAGCGGCCCCCACGAAGCCCCCAGCAGTGAACAAAGGGCGTAGTTGCAACCGGAGCCCCGGCACCTGTCCCCGGCTGTACGGATGACGTGAGTTTTCCAACATAGGAAAGAGGTTGGGCTGGACACGGAGCGCAGCGAGGTGCCTTCCTGCCCATGGAAAGCGGAGAAGGTCACATGTCATCCCCACTGGGTGGGCAGGGCCTTTCCTGACCCCCTGCCATGAAGAACCCAAAAGCACCCCGACTCCTCAGCTCTGAGGAAACACACTGGTCAGTTTGGTCCTCCAGGCTAAGGCTGGTGTCTAGAAGCTTCCCTCGTGGTTTCCTGCTGACTCATCCCTGCTTCTTCCCTGAGGAAACTGAGGCAGGCAGGTGTCCCCTGCTGTGTGGTCACTCACGCTGGCGCTAGCGTGCATACAAAAGGAGAATGTCAAAACCCGCAGGAGGCGCGGAGAAAGAGGCAGAGGTGTGCGCCAAGCCAAGGCCGACCGCCGGGCGCTGCAGGGCAGACGCAGGACTTCGCCGCGGGGCCCCGGGGCGGGGTGTGGACCTGGCCCAGCTGTCCGCACTTGCTCCTTTGTTTTCCAGAGACATGATGTGTCCCCCAGAGCCAGGTTTGGACTCAAGTCTGACTGCAGAGGGGATCCTTCTAGAACCACCGTTTCTCCTTTGTTCAAAGAAAAATGGCTCTTTCAGAGAAGCACGCCCCTCCCCAACTACTTCTCAAACCCACCCCTCACCCGGCTGTGCCGTCGGGGGGCCAGGCAGCGGGGGTGTGAGCGCCTCCCACGCACACAGCGTCCCCTGCGACCCCTCAGCCAGCTGCCCCAACGCAGCTCCGCTGTGATGCGGTTCTCTCGATCTTGTGCCGTAGTGGACCCCGGCGGCCGCCCACCCGCGTCCTCTCAGTACTGGCTGGTCGAGTGGGTAGTTCCGACACAGCCCCGGGCTCCAGAAGGCTCCCGGTCACCTGGGGTGACTTCTTCTGGCCCAGCGTGGTTCAGGGAGGGACACAAGACCTAAATTAATTCACTCCTAGGGCAGCTCGGGGCTTCGTTCTTTGGGGGAAGAAGGGACCTCTCCCCACTCCTAGACGAGAGCAGGGATGCACGTGGCCC
>NW_012155729.1:3389336-3407867 GCF_000956105.1 Propithecus coquereli
GGAGGAGAGAGCGGGATCAGAGTGGAAATGACAGGGGCTCAGACCCAGAGTTTTCTGCTGGCTGCCTCCAGGGCTCAGTGGGGGGCTGAGAATGATCCCCCCCATCTTCCAGGGGGTGTGGTCCGTGCTGGGGGTCACTGAGAACGTCCCTCTTCTGTGGGCGGTGGGTCACCCGGAGTCCTGCTCGCAGAGCTCTCCCTGACCGGGAAGCTACCGGGTTCACCTGCCGAGTTGCTCGGTCACTAAGGAAGTGTCGGCTGGGGAAGGCGCAGACTCCGCACTCGCTGCGTGCCCACGGCACAGGCTTGGCGCCCTCGAGCTGCGGGGCGAGCACCTCGGGCCACCGGACAAGTCCTTGTTTGGCAGCTCAGGGACTCAAAGTCGAGCAGGAGAGAGAGGACATGGTCTGAGAAGGCTTTTCTGCGCAGTTGATGTTTAACACTCACGATGGACCCGCAGACCAGGGGCACTGAGACCCAGCCAGAGAAAAGAGCCCACCTTCTGGTCACATGCAAAGTTGCAGGGGAGGGACAGGGAGGATGAGTCTGGAAGCTGAGTCTGCCCTTTCCCTGACCTGGGCCCACCCAACCTCCACCTGGGGACGTTCTTCAGTGCCCCCGGACCCCAGGGAAAATGGGCCCTGATGTACCCTCAGCTTCTCTGCTCTGTCCCCTTCTCCACCCTGCAAGCAAATGGAAGGAAAGCCACACGTCTCCAGGGATGGGTGCGGGGAAGTCTCCAGTGCAGGCTGGGCCCCCAGCACCCCCGTCCCCGGCTCTACTGCAGGTGATGCATGGGGGGGGTGAGAGACATGCTGCCCGCCAAACCCAGCCCCCAGACGGATGGCCCTGGGGAGGCCAGAGAAGGACACAGGTCCCATCTGTGCCAGGCGTGAGGCTCACACTCCTGCAGGGGGTCTTTCTTTGGGAAGCCTTGTCACGTGACCCACCTCGAAGCTGCTGCTTCTCTTATGGGGGCTGGGAGGGGACTTGTTATGGCCTTTTATCTAAAGAAAATTTGGGACCACTTCATGGAAGGCTTTGCAGGAAATCGAGGTCTGCAGGGAACCAGGAATCCGGGCGTGTTCAGCTCTGCACACTGGGCTTGGCGGTCATGGAACAGTCCAGAAATACACCTCCCCGGCCCACCCCAGGCTCAGTGTTTTGGTTCTGTGTGTTTTGCAGCATCTCATCACTAACCCTGTGGTTTTCAAACGCCTCCTCCCTGCCCCTGTTCCACTGGGTTCTGCTTTCCCCAGAGGGGTCTGCTGCCTGGGGCCAAAATAAATATCGGGAATCGGAACACAGGGGGACTTTTCCAGGGTGTGGCTGCCGGCGCCTGCTACCCCGCAGCGTCGACACCCACCTCTCCCTGTATTTAGCTGCCCGGCCCGGCTGGGCTGAAGCATCCTGGCTCCCGGCCGCTGAGGTTCCCCCAGTTTCTCAGATCGCCAGCCTGGGGTGCCGTATTCCCTTCTCCCTTTCAGACCACAGAGCTCCACGATTCACAGAGACACAGAGAAACGGATGTCTTCCCTCTTCCACAGCCCCCCAAATGGGAGTCTGTGCCTGCAGGCTGGGAAGCAAGGAGAAGCAACTAACAGACGCTCTGATAGGGCGTGTTAACTGTGCGGAGTTCGGGGAGGGTCTTTGGTTTCCTTGGGTGAGAATTCTGCTTTCACCGCACCCATGAAGGATAAAATGCTGGCATTAGATTCTCATGGGAGCTCGGACCCTACCGTAAACTGCGCATGCGAGGGATCTAGGTTGCGGCTCCTTATGAGAATCTCATGCCTGATGATCCAAGGTGGAGCTGAGGCGGTGATGCTAGACCTGGGGAGCGGCTGCAAACACAGATTATCATTAGCAGAGAGGTTTGACACACAAAGACCACAATAAATCAATTGCTTGCAGACTCATATCCAAACCCTATCACTGAGTGGCAAGTAAGAATGTGATAATAATAGAAATACAGTGCACAATAAACGTCATGCCCTTGAATCATCCCCAAACCATCCCCCAAGCCAGTCCGTGGAAGAATTGTCTTCCCTGAAACCGGTCCCTGGTGCTGAAAAGGTCAGGGACCGCTGACTCCACTGACTTATTCCACTGTTCCTCGCTGACCGCCGTCGGCAGGTTCTAGCCAGGTTCTAACTTAGTTCACAGTGGCTACATAAACAGGCCTGTTTTCTCTCGGAAACATGAATGTCCGCACTCAAAAGCCTGAGGTCCCCAAAGACGTCCTTTTGTACTGACGTGGGAAGACCTCGAAGCCCAGCCCGGAATTTGCGGGAGAAACAGCCCCGCGGGAGGGATGACAAGACGCTGCCAGAGAAGGGGAATCACTAATCAAACAGGCTGAATAGTGACGTATTCGGTGGTGAATGCAGGCCACTTGCTAAGCAAGCTTATAAATTTTTATTTAATTTTCCAAACAGCCTCTGAAATAAGTATCTTTATTCCCATGTTCAAATCCACACTGAGGAGTCCGTGACCTCCGCGAGGCCACCCTTGGAGGCACAGCCCCGTCTCACCTGGGCTGTCCGGGGTCAAGGCTGGGGCTCTCCGGCACCAGGTCCTGGGTTCCGGAGCTCGCTCCCGGGTGCACGTCCTCAGCGACTGGTGGTGAATTACTTGACTTCCGTGGCTTCGACCTTCTTATTTTGCAGTGGACACCATGGTCACTGTTCACTCAGAGAACGTGGGAGGCTTGTGCCTGGCGCGGCTGTTGGGGACTTAAGTGAGATGACTGCTACAGACCGCTCAGCACAGGGCCTGGCGCTGTGGGAGCCAGCAGTAGTGACAGTGCCATGAAGCCTCCCGGGCCCAGCCCTGGCCACCAGACTTTCCCCTCTGCACCAACTCCAGGGCCTCGTTAGCCCGCAGCATGAGCGCCGGTCTGTCCCCCGCCCGCCGACACGGTCCGGCTCTGTCGTGCCTGGCACCTGCCAGGGCCCAGCAAAGCGCTCGCTGCTCGATCCCCTCTCCCCGCCGCGTCGCTGCTCCGACTCCGGCATCTGTTGCCAGAGCAGTCGGCCCCTTGGCACAGAAGGAAACAGTCCCCTTTGAATAACTGCTTTTTCCCCAGTTATTTTCGCCCTGAGGGAGCCAAGCATTTTTACAAACCCCCGAAGCTATCGGAGACCCCGCCGTCTCCAGCTGCGGAGCGGGGATGTCCTGGCGCCTCCACTGCCAGGGAGCACGCTTCAGGGCCTGGCCTCGTTAGGGAAATCGGCTGAGCCAGAGTTTTCTCTGAGACGGGGACTGGGCAGAGACCCCGGCCCTCGGTCCCCGGGGCGTCGTGGGGGAGTAGTGAGATCATGTCTGCAGAGGCCCCCAGCCCCTTGGAAGAAGATCCTTCTCTCGTTTCTCCGAAAGGCCTTCTCCTTCCAGACCCTCCTGCTCACACCGTCTCGGTTTTCCTGTCTGGCTGCAGCCACAAACGGCGGCCTGCGCGGACTTGCCGAATCTCCACGTGCCGCCCTCGGGTCTCTCCGGGCTGTCGGGCGCCTCCCTCGGGAGCAGGTGCACGTCTGACCGCAGGAGCCGAGTTCCACATCGTGGGGTCCCCACGGATGGCTGAATCCTGCAGGTAGCTGTGACGAAGGCTGTCGGGGGCGGTTGTGCGCTGTGTTTGCGTTTCTCTGCACCCCTCACCGTCTGGGCAGAGCAGGAGAGAAGGCAGGTTGCTTTGTGGGGGGTGCTCTGGGGAGCACGGTGATGCAGGCTTTGGGGACCCGTCGCCAGCCTCAGCTGTGTGTGGCTTCCGTCACTGGCCGTTGTTGTGTGTCCTTCTCCAAGCACCGAGGAGGACGTGGGTGGGGAAGCCCTGGGCCCCCGAACAGCCCACCCTGGATGCCACGGGACTGGGCTCCACTCCCGCCTCTCGTGTGGACTTTCTTGGTGAATGATGACAAATCCCTTTTCAGATCTCGTTTTGATCCTGTCCTCTGTGAGATGGTCATCCCTGTCCGGCCCCCGTGGTTGTCTGGGGAAGGTGACGATGTGTGAGGAGAGTGGCTGCCCTGAGGGCCTCCGGGCAGGTGGGCCGGGCTGGGCGCGTGGCCGTGGGAGCAGGGAAGGGCTGAAGCTGGGCGCAGTGGGAGGGCGGCAGGCGAGGCTGGACAGGTAAATAGGGCAGGTGGGCAGGTGGGCAGGGCCTTGGATACTGTAAGGAGTTTGGGTTCACCCTGAGGACCACGCACTGCGGTGCAGCGTGGTGAGGTGTAAGGCAGGAAGACTGTGCCAGCCCGTCCTGCCAGCAGTCTGGTCCCGCCAGGGGCATCACGGAGGTACATAGTGAATAGAAGACCCAGGGAAACCAGGTGACTCCAACGCCTTCAGGCAGGGACGGGCCCTGAGATCTCTAGACAAGGCTGGCGCCAGAAGGAAAACGTCTGAGAGCTTGCAGGATGCTACCGAGCAAGGTCCTTGCCCTACACCTGGGCAGTTAACCCGCAGCCGTTCACTATGGGCAATGACCTCAGCTCCATGCCCACACGTGGCAGCCTGAGGCCAGGGCGGGGCTCTTCAAAGCACTCAGCTCTGAAGGTGGAGCTGTGAAAGCAGGCGGCGGGGGGGCCTTGTGACCAGTCCTCTTCCCTCCTGGGAGGTGGCACAGGGTCGTCATCGAAAGCCTGGCTTCCGGCATCCGACACCCAGGTGGGGATCCCGGCTCTGCTGCTTACCAGGGGCGCACCTTGTGTGCGTTTCTCAGTTTCTCTGGGCCTCGGTTTCCTCATCAGCGAAGCAAGGATCACAGACTGTCTTCCCCGCGGAGACACTCTGAGGATGGACGTAACGATGCGCGTGGAACACTCAGAACTGCACTTGGCATGTTGTGAGACTGTGGTAACATTAGCTATGATGACTATGATGACCTGTTTCTCCAGCATTTTGCTTCAAAACCATCTTTGGAAAATTGAATAATAATAATAATTTGCCTTTTGAGAATGTTGCAACCACCCCCAGGCTCCTGATAAGGAAACAGCCTCGAAGTGTTGATGACGTGCCCAGGACCACCTGGCTGGAGAGTCCCGGGCGGGCTGCGGGGCCCTGGCTGCCCCGTCAACCCACAGGCCTGCATGTTTTCTCCTCAAGCTGGCCCAGGTCAGCCTGGCCAGCTTCTCCCTGTGGTCTGGAGCCCGGCTGAGCGGCAGCTCCAAGTTCCTGCCGGCCGAGCCCCGGGCACAGAGCCTGGGTCTATGTCGAGCCTGCGGTCGGAACCGCCCCCCATCAATCCGCAGAAAGACACCAGAACAGTGGGGGTGCCCGCCCACCTCTGGAATGGCCGGTGAGTGAATGAATGAGTGAGTGAATGAATGAATGCATCCTTCCACCTCTTCTCTCGTAAAAGACACTGTCGGGGCAGCGACTGCCTCAGCCTCGGGGGGCTTTTCCGGAACTGAGCTGAGAAGAAGTGAGCTGCTCAGTGTCGGGGACGCCCCCCAGGTCCCGCAGACCACAGGAGCAGATGGCCGCCAGGCAGCCAGACCCTTCCTCCTGCAGGGACCATGCACGGGCAGCAGCCATGCACCCGTCCCCGGACGCAGGGGCAGCAATGCCTCCAAGCCCACGCACAGGCCAGCGGCCGCTCCTGGACAGGGACACGGGGAAGGGGTCGAAAGGACGACCCCCCGCGGGAGGAAGCGGATGAATAGGCCGGGACTCGGGGTCCAAGCCTGGAAGGAAGGGGCTAGGCTGCACAGGCTGCAGCGGAACACGTGGAAAGAGTCAGCAGGAAAAACCATCACAGACCCTCCCGGGAGAGGCCGGGAGGAGGGGACAGGAGAGCTGAGAAGGCAGGACTGAGGCTGCCACTTGGAGGCGGAGACAGCCCCAGGGGGCTAAACCTTCAGTCCTGCTGGAGGAGGGGGCTGTCCCCTCCCTCCTAGCGCCGCCTTTCCCCCAAGAGAGACCCCTTCTGCCGGGGGTGGGGGTGGGGTGGTGGGCAGCCCCGCTGAGCAGAGCCCACAGCCCGTGCAGCAGGGCCACGTCTCCTGGCTGTTTTAAGTGGTTTGGAAGCGAATTGTCTCTGGGTTTGTGTTGAGGCCAAAATGCCTGTTTTTACATCGTTTCCCCTTTCGTTTTTTATGAATTTGTTATGACTGGTTTTGGAGCCTGGTTTGCGGGGGGTGGAGGACGGGCAAGTTCTGGGGAGGCAGCCGAGGTCCCAGTGAGGCCTCAGGACACCTGCCCAGCCGAGGTCAAGTCTGTTGGGCTGTCAGACAGGGGAGCCGGGGCGGCTCACGGACCACAGCGCCCCAGGAGCCGCCTGCAAAGCGGTTTAGGGTTAGGTGGTGGATGCGTGCGTGGGATGGAGGGGGGAGGGAGACGTTGGGAGGCTGTCCGATTGTGGGGGACGCACACTCAGGAACAGCCCTCGCCCTGCGTTCCAGCTGTGCTCTGAGCTCAGATGTCACTTCATCCACTCCGGCCGATTGTTTCTCCTTTCTTGTGCTAACTGAAAGGCAGAATTTAGGTCTGGAACTCCGGCGACCACCAGGACAAAAGAAACGCCCTGAGCACCTTGGGCCAGCCCTGCGCTTGGCGGTGGCCCCACCACCCTGCCCTTTGGTGGCCGCGAGAGCAGGCGTGAGCTGCCGGGGGCTTGGGGGGCCGGGGAATGTGCACCGCCACCAGCTCTCCAGCAACCGCAGCCCGGGAGAGGCCCAGACTAAACAGAAGACAAGGAAACACTGGTTCCAAAAATTGCTATTTTTACATCCCCCCTCCCAGAATTCCAACGTACTAAGATATGATGTAAAACAAAAAGAAATAAAAGAAAGGATAGGAGGAAAAAAACAACATTCAACACATTGCTACAGCATTATTTCACCTTGGTGGCGGGTAAAGAGAAGGCAGATTTCTGGGCCCCACCCCAGACCCACAAAATCAACCTGCAGCAGGGCCCGGGACTCTGCATTTTCAGTCTGCACCCAGCTGGCTCCTCTGCACCCCTGCTCAGCGGCCAGGAGCCTGACACCAAGACGGTTAAATGCAAGAGACGTTCTCGGCAGGGGAGGCGCTTTAAACAGCAAACACCTGCTCCAGCTTGTTCGCTGCAGGCGGGACCTGCGGGACCTGCGGGACCTGCGGGAGCCGCAGGAGCGCCATGGCTGCACAGCTGTGGTTGCCGGGTGAATGGGCGGAATCTGCACTCAGGGCTCCGTCCTCCCAGCTGTTTTTCTACCCGAAATCGGTTGTCCCTCCAGGCCTCAGCAGCAGGCCGGTGGAAGGCTCCAGTCTCTCGGTGCCAGGATCACCTAGCACCCTGCATCCAGCCCCCTTCCTCTGAGAAGCCAGACTTTCCTCGGCCAGTGTCTGGAGGGGAGAGGAAACGAGGTTCACATAGGCCCCCCTGCCGCCCCAGGACACTCCCTGATGAGCTGGCAACACACAGAGAACCAGAGAGGGAAAGCGACTTGCCTACGGTCGCCCAGCCGGGGTAATGTCAAACAGGTGTGGGAAACATAGGCTCCAGCCCCGGTGCATTTCCTGCAGAATTAAAATCCGATCTGGTCGGAGGCTGCAGTGTTTCAGTAATGCACAGTGAGCGGGTTCTTTGAGATCTAACGTACAGCACAGTGACTATAGTTAATAACACCGTATCATGCCCCTGGAATTTGCTAGAAGACTTGATCTTAAGCATTCTCACCACACACAAAAAATATTGTCACTGTGTGAGCCGATGGGTGTGATCGGCTTGGTGGCGGTAATCATTTCACGGTGTGCACATGTATCAAAACCTCACATCATACACCTTAAATATATGATATTTGTCAATTATACCTCAATAAAGCTGGAAAAAAATTTTAATTTTTTTTTTTTTTTTTTTTTTTTGAGACAGAGTCTCACTCTGTTGCCCGGGCTAGAGTGCCGTGGCGTCATCCTAGCTCACAGCAACCTCAAACTCCTGGGCTCAAGCGATCCTCCTGCCTCAGCCTCCTGAGTAGCTGGGACTACAGGTATGTGCCACCATGCCCGGCTAATTTTTTCTATATATTTTTAGTCGTCCAATTAATTTCTTTCTAATTTTAGTAGAGACGGGGTCTCGCTCTTGCTCAGGCTGGTCTCGAACTCCTGAGCTCAAACAATCCGCCCGCCTGGGCCTCCCAGAGAGCTAGGATTACAGGCGTGAGCCACCGCACCCGGCCAAAATTTTAATTTTTTAGTTTAGAAAAATAATTGAGGGCCAAAAGTGACCTTGCAGATCTTCCCCATCCAACCCTAGTGTTTCAGGTAGGAGTTCAAGGTCCAGGGAGGTGACACTCCCCCAAACCACCAACCCAGAGTGACCTGTGACCTGGGCAGCCCAGCTCCACCCAGATCTGGTTTTCCTGGAACTGAGCTGCCAGCGTCCCGGAGTTGCAGGGTTTCTGAGGGTTGGGGGAGCAAGGGACTGTCGTGATGACACCCTCCCAGGCCCAGGCCTCAGCCCAGGCGGGCCCCAGATGTTCTGACCAAGACCAGACTGGCGCAGACAGATCCAGGCTGGCGCGTCGGTGCCCCCATGCGGCCAAACATTTAAACACCAGGCTGGGTGCACGTGTGCCTGGGCTGCATCCCCGGAGCCTGGTCCCCGCTGCACCTATTACCAGGCAGGGTCGTGGCCAGTGAGGTTAAGGACGTCTGTGTGTCCACAGCTCAAGCCATAAATCTGTGCCTGACCAGTGACTGACAAATATTTTGGGGTGAACCTCGGCTCACTCATGAAAACTAAGGGCATGCAGAGGACCCGGAATTTCAAGGAGCTCAGCGGTGACATAAAAAGCTAACTTCAAGAATGTCCCGTTTTGTCCTGGCTCCAGCAGTCACAGAATTCCAGAAGGAAGGAGCATCATCAGCGATCCATTAAATCCGTTAAATGTCTCTTGATGTGAAGGAATGCATTGTCGTAGGCTGGCCTGGGAACCCAAACACCACTTACTGCATTTGTTCCATGAAAAACTGTGTTCAGAGTGAGAACGTGCTCCTACCGGGGGTCGCGGCTCACTCGTTAGCAACATCACTGGGCTTTGTTGAGTCTGAGCGACCATGTCGCCCTGTTCTGAAGCAACGTAAAATTGATCCGTGGGTTAGTCAGATAGTCGAGGGAGGCCGGTACAAACCAGGCTGTCCAGCCTCCAGGGCGCAGGAGCCGCGGGGGGTGGGAGGATGCAGGCTGCGGGCCGGGCCGGGGTCTGGGCTTGTGTCTTCTGGCCTTTTGGGCACCATTGCTCTGACCAACGCTGTATCTGACCAACGCCGCACCTAAATCACATTTCGCCTGTACATCTTGAATAAAGTTGTATACTCTTTGCTATTTTAAAAGAAGCCAGGAACTCCTCTGACCCCAATGAAGAAAAAAAAAAACCACTAATGATTAGACCCTTTGAAGACAGCTTTGATCTTTTTTTTTTCCATGGCCCAGTTAATTTCAATTTGTTAAAATGACCCATTCCTGTGATTCCCACGCGCTCGCAGGCAAAATCCCACACTCTGGCCGGCCCCGTCCTGCCCTGTGTGATCAAAGTCTCTTCCAGGGATTTGGAAACCGTAAGCATAAGAAGGGATTCCAGGAACCCTATGACACAAGTAAAATTCCCCGGGATTAAGCCTCGTTCCCATTTCCGTGCTTGGCAGAAAAAGAATGAAAGAAGAGAGAAGCCCCATCAAGTCCTCCGTAGCTTTGCGCTGGCCCTGGAAAAGCACTGCGGACGGTCGAAGTCCCTGCAAAGCTTCGTGAGCCAGAGAGCCCCGTGAATGCAAAAAGGAGCTTGTTTTTTATGTTATGTAATCGTCTCTGCTAACCCGAGACTTTAGAAACAGGGTGAAAGGTCACCTCTTCTTTTTTTCAGTAGTGTCCCCGGCAGTTTAGGGTTAGTTGTTCCTTTCCTGTCTGGGCCTCATACCTCGTCTTAGTCTGGTCGAGCTGCTGTAACAAATACACAAACCAGTGGCTTTTACACAACAGAACTCGATTCGCACAGCTCTGCAGGCTGCGAAGTCCGAGACCAAGGCGCCTGCAGATTTGGCATGTGGTGAAGACCCGCTTGCCGGTCCGGCGCCTTCTGGCCGTGCCCACGCATGGTGGAAGGGGCGGGGTCGCTCTCTGGCCTCGGCTACGCGGGCGCTGATCCCACCCGTGAGAGCTCTGCTCTTCCAGCCTCATCACTGACCCCCCAACACCCTCACCTGCGGGCTGGGATTTCAGCAGGCAAATCTGGGGGGACACAAACGTTTGGACCACAGCACACCCCCGCCTGCCACATCACGGATGCAGTGCCGGCTTCCGCGCCTGCTCCCCGAGAAACAGACCCAGAAATCCTTCATGGTCAGGATGGGTTTTTACGTTTTTTGTATCCTTAGTGCCCAGCGGGGAACCTAAAATAGAACCACTGGTAAAAAGGAAGAAAAGAAGGACGGGAGGGATGGACGGGGACGTGGGCTGAGGAATGAGTGAGCACTGCCACCCCCTGTCCGGTCTCAGCCTCTGTCCCCCACGGCAGCACGGGCGTCGGGACTCGCACGGACACCAAGAGGCTGCGGGCGGTTTCTGTGCTGATCACTCGGCCTGCGGACGCCGCAGTAAGGGCACATCCAGGCTCCGAGTCCAGCGTGAAATGCTCCCCGGACAAAGAGTCCGTGTTCACAGCATCCGCACACCTGGAGCCCAGACGCTGGAAAGTGAAATTTTATATAAACAAATGAAATAAGCATGTGTGCGCGTGCACGCATGCGAGAGAGAGAGAGAGAGAGAGAGAGAGAGAGAGAGAGAGAGAGCGAGCGAGCGAGCATGCGTGCAGCAAGCACCATCATAAACCTTTGCTCCCTTTATTCAAGGTTTGAAGACATCAGGCTTTTTGGAGGCGCTCTGTTTAGATTGAGCCAACTTAAGACATTTTCATTGAATTTGCTGGAGATCACAGAACTTTCATGCCAATATAACTGGAGCCTGGCTGTCCACACCACGTGGTGCCAACGTGGAGAGGAGGAAAGGCAGGCTCCAGGACCTGGAAATACTTTCCCGGCCATTCCAGGGGGCACAGTAACGGCCCCAGGCGCACAGGGCACAGCCGGCCAGGGCCCTCCGTGGTCCCGCCTTAATCTCCAAACGGCACAGCTGCTCTCCAGATGCGCCAGCTGCGGAGCTTTGTTCTCAGAGCCGGTTTCACGCTCATCTTTGTGAATAAAGGAGCTCAACTGTTTAGAAGGAAAGGGAGTTGCCCCCTGGAAGGAAACCACAGCTCTGACAAAGTGGCGCAGGGAGGGAACAGACGTGCGAAGCCATTCCCTTGGTCCCAAATGACTTCAGAGCTCCCCACAAACTCAACCTGGAAGCAGGGACGCAGCACCACAGGTAGCGTTTCTGCGTACGGGAGACTCCACTCCCTCCCTGGGGTCCCACCAGGCCCCTTCCTCTGCCCCTCGCCTGCCCAGGTGCTCCTCACCTGCCCAGGCCTCCCCCTGGCAGCGGGCGGACAGGCTGGGGACAGCGGGTGCACCTGCGTCTCCTCACTGCGAAACGGCCCCTCTGTTATGAGGAACTGTTTTTGACCTCCCCAAAGGGGAGGGCTGGAGGCTGAGGACTTGCTCCAGAGCCACACCTAGAAGGCGTCGCAGGGAGAGGGCCGCGCCAGGGCGGGCGAAGCTGAGCAGTGAAAGGCCTTTCATCCCGCACCTTCCTGCAGGTGGGGGGAGGCTCTGCGAGCCAAACGGCACAACCGCGGGCTTTCAACGTGGAGCTGGTCTCAGAGGAGCAGTTCCCCAAAAAGTGTCAACAGCCACTGTGGAATACGAGACCTCACAACCAAAACCGCAACCTTGCAGCCAGCAGGAAGCTGAAAGGTATTTTTGAGCAGAATTTCATTTGTAATGGACACACAGATCTCTTCCTTTTTTTTTTTTTAAGAACATTTTTGCCCTTTGTCACTCTGTGCATTCAATTTCTATTATGAAAAAATTAAATATCAAAACACGTGGAGAATAATGCCCGTGTAGCTATTTGTCACCCTACAGGAATAGTAGCATTCTAGCATGTTGCTTCATATCCATTGAGAAACGAAATGTTACAAAGGTTCCTGTGTTCCCACCCCCAAGTCACACGTGTGCTCCATGATGCTGGCATGTGGCTTCTATGATTTCGTGTATCCACTCCATACACAGGTATCCTCAGATACTTAGGCTGGTTTTTAATTTATGCAAATGGATTCATACCACACATAGGTAAGGTTTGGTAACTTTTTTCATCTACCACTTTATTTTTTAGATCTATTTGTGTTAAAACGTGTAACTCTAATTCATCTTAACTTTTACGGGCTGCAGGCACGATACAAATACATTCTACAACTCATCCCTTGCAGATGTGGACTTAGCTTCATTGTTACAAATGTCGCTGCACCAAAGATCCTCAAACGCGTCCTCATGTCTGAGCATTTCTTTGGGGTATATGTATATAAAAGGAGAATGACTGGGGACAGGGGTGCACAGTTTTTACTGCAGCAGGTATCAACCAACGGCTCTCCGGAACAGACGCGTCAGCTCATCCCGGTAGCTGCCCGCGCCTTCCCATTTGCCCAGATGGTCCGTTATGAAACCATCCGACCTCTCGATGGTGGTCAAGGTGATGGCGCAGAATGTACCACGTTGTTGAGTTAGATATTCACCAGCCCGCATCCCCTAACCACCGCTGAGCATCCGCTCCTGTGACTGGACATTTGCAGATTTCTCCTTTGGAAAGTCCCTGTTCGTAGTCTCTGCCTGGGTTTTTTCCTACTGGGTCATTAATCATGTTCTTAACGGTTTATAAAAAGATCTTTGCATTTTGATTAGCAGTTGTTTGCCGCAAATGTCTGCTCCACATCTGCCAGCTGCACAATGAGTTTCAAAATGCAAACTGGGAAGCCGTCTGCCTACAGGACCCCTGAAATGTGAAACTGGGGTGCCATCCCGGGTCCAAAGAGAAGAGGTCGCATAGCTTCGCGAGCTGCAAACACCACCAGACCCGTGCAATCGTCACACCACGTAGGGGGCACCTTACACTCTTCAAGGCATCTTTCAGTCACCTCATTTCAGCCTCGCAAAAGCCTGTGAGTCCCACTTCCTCCCCTGCGGATGAAGGGACCAGCCAGAGGTGGGTCGTTAAGATCTTGATGGTCCAATTCTGACCCATCATCCTGATTTTGCAGCTGGGACCATCTAGACCCAGAAGAGCAGACAAACATGTCTGAAGGCACAGCCCTGCTCATGGGTAGAGAAGGACCTGCAACCTTGTCACTCGGTCCCTCGAGTGGTGTCTGTCTCCCCAGAGAAAGTCCACACCAGGGGGGCAGCCCCAGGAGACGGGGGTGGAGGCGGGAAGGTGCGGATCCCTGGCAGCCACAGTGCTGTCAAACGACCTTCCAGAACATGGGACGGTGAGAGCAACCCCTCTTCACCCATGCAGGTGAGCTGCCCCAGCGTCTCCTCCCCCGACAAGAAGAGGCCATGTGAATGCAAGAATGAACTTCATTGACCACTTTTATTGAGCAGTGACCGTGGGGACCCCACGCTGCACTGAGCGCCGCATCGTGAGACGTTACCAGATGTCACTGCTAGAGGCCCGATTCTGTCACAAAGTGAAAGGGGCAGAACCCAGTGCTTTTTAAAATTATCATTCCATGCAGAAGCATTGACTCAACCAGACGTTACATCTGACACTGTAAGCGAGGGGGAGTGGCTCTCCTTCTCCGTATCAGAGAAGCCTGACTGTGGCACCACTGGAACTAGGACCCCTGAGAAGGAAGACCCGTGGCAGCCAGTATGACGTTCTTCGCCAGCCATGTGTCCCCAAGCCCCCAGCACACAGCCACGTGGAGACAGCCCTCTGGTTGTGCGGCACGATCAGCAGCCTTGGCCAGCTCGGGCCACTGTGTTCCTCACGCTCTGGGGGCAGGTGGAGCCCTGCTTACGGGTGGAGGAGGACCTACAGCCTCATCACCCGGTCCCTCGGGCGGCATCCATCTCCCCAGAGAAAGTCCACATCAGGACAGTGGCCCCAGGACATTGGGCGGAGGCAGGAAGGTGGGAGGCTCGGGCAGGCCCGGGTGTATCTGGAGACAACCACGTTCCCGTTTCTGGGCACACTGTCTGCCAGAGGGACAGGCCCGACCCTCAGGGGACACCTCCGTTTCCCCCGGGGCCCGGCCTTCCTGAACTTCTTGTGTTGAATTCCTTCGGTTTTACTTCCTTTTGTTGGTGGTTTTTTTTTTTAAATGAAAATACAGACTCTTAGGAAGGCCAGTGCAATCTGAATATGCCCTTAATATTTCGCCCTGTGGCTTATAATGCAGAATCGCTTGTCTCTGTGATTGCAGGACAGGATTGCGAAACATTTTCTTTTCTTGCCTTGGCTGAGGAGTCACTGCAGCTCAAAGAGCTGGAAGGACGCCTGGCGCCCGAGAGATGTTCCACGAGCATCTGTAAAATGAATGAACAGGCGGCGGCCGGTGTCCGGTGGGCTTGGCAGCCTCTCCTACTAATGCGAGAGCTTCAGAGGGTTAGCAGAGTTTAGGGTGGCTGAGGAATTCACTTGGCAGCTGCAGGACAGATGAAAACCAGCCCCAAAGAGTCCCGCGGCAGCCCTCTCCGCTGCAAATGCTGACCTGGGCGAATGTGCTCAGACACACCCTGGCGCTGCCGCTTGTTTGAACGGCTCCTTAACGAAACCTCGGCGGACGGCCCGCGTGTCCTCGGAAAGGTTTTTCTGCTACATCAACGTTTTACGAGAGTTTGAGACCGAACACTGAAGACAAGCTTCTAAGAAACACCGTCTAGCTGTGGGGAATACAAAGCCGGAGCCTTTCCCCACGAAACCCGTATAACGCCCCTGAGTGACAGATACGCCTGCACACAGGGGACCTCGGAACGTGCCAACTGCTGCTCCAGGAAAAGCGTCCAAGCGGCAGGACGTCAGCAGAGCAGCTGCCCAGGCCACGTGGCCGGGACCTCTGGAGCACAGCCCACGCCCGCGAGCACTGAGGGTGGCCCTGGTGCTCACGCGGAGGTGGCGGCCGGTGCCTGGGACACGGTGCGTCTGTGCAGGCTGCCCCGAGTCCCCAGCCCGGCCAGCTTCCTCCGCGCTCCCTGAACTGTCTGTCCTGAGAGTACGTTTGAGGATGGTCCGTGAAAAGAGGAAAACAGGACGGCCGGGCTCATGGGAGAGCAGCGGTTCCAGAGAACCAGCACATCCACGCTGCCACCTGAGACGCAGCCTTCCCAGCGCCTTGGGAATACTCTCCTGCATGCGGGGAGAACAGGACAGCCGACAGGGACTCAAAGGAGCGTCTTTCTACCTACGGCGATCACGCCCTTCAGACAAACAGGCAGGACCCCCTCCAGCCTGCCGGCCGCGGCGCCCACGCTCAGTTGTAGGAGAGGTAGTCGATGAGCCGGGGTGGGATGTTCAGCTTGGCGATCTTCTCCAGCCCGCGGACGCCGGTGGCCTTCCGCAAGCTCACCCTGCAGAGCTGCGACAGAGTCAGAGGCGTCTCTGCAACCAGGGAGGGGGGAAGCACGCGAGGTTAGTTTCAGGAAGGCGCACAGCACCCTGCAAGCTACACCGAGTAAGACAGAGCTGGAAAAGCCTCCCTCCCCTGGAAATAGCGTGCACCCCGCATGCCTTCTCGGCAAGGACAGCGGGGACCCAAGGAAGTGACACCAGGAAATGGAAATGGGGTGATGTCCACTGGAATTTCACTGCATGAGTTTTGGGGGTTTGTTTTGTTTTCTTTGTTTGAGCCACAGCGTTATAAAGAAATACCGTGTGGCTAGCAGGCTCCTTTGCCAGATGTCTGGCCAGAGGAGGCACGCGTCCAAGGGTGGTGCTGGTGGCCAGCTCCTGCCGCAGCCCACAGGGACCCCAGCACAAAACAGCCCAGCAGACAAAGCCCTCACAGACACGGGAGCTCAGGACTAACGACGAAGCCCTCCGCGGAAGCTCAGGGAGACCCAGCAGAACGAGGGCCCGGCTGTAGGACGGGGCCCACGACTGGGGCTCAGGGACACAGACACCGCGCGGCCACTCACTCTCGTAGTACTCGAGGCACTTGGCGGGGGCGGTGCTGCTCCATGTGTAGTCCGACGGCTTCTTCCCGCGGTTGTCCCGGGCGTAGATGTTGCCTCCAAATTCGACGAGCATCTCGATGAGGTCGACGTTCTTCACCTTGGCCGCGTGATGAAGGGCCGTCTCGTGAAGTTTCGCCGCATTCACGTTGGCCCCTGGAGGTCCAGAGCGGAGAACAAATGTCACCAAGGAGAGAACTCGGAGCCAGGAGATCAATCAGCTCGCGCTTCTCGCCGGGCACGGTGGGTGCGCAAAGGTGACCCCCACCCAGAAGACAAAATCAAGACGGACCCTGCTGTAGCTTTCTCAAAAACGTTTTCCAAAATCCGAAAGCAGTAATGACTCTTTCTTTTTCCTTATGAGAAGAGAGCTAAGACAGGTGGCAATAATAAAGACCTAGAACTGGAAATAGAACCAAAAAGAAGAAAAACAAAACAAAAAAGTTCCTCAAGAGTTAAAGGTCAGCGCTAGTGCCCTAGGCAGTCTGCTTCGGTCTCCGGAAGCCCAGGCTGGGTGACCCAAGCCTGGCCTCGAACACACACACCGCTTTTTCCCAATGTGGACACAGGACAGAAGCCCCAAAGATATTGGTTGAATGAAAGAATATTCCTAAAATACAAATATTCTTGTACAGAAGGAGAGAACAAAGGGAGAGCAGGTCATGTGCCCAAAAGGACATGAGTTTGGATTAGACATTAAACCTCTTAGCCGTGAATTCAGCTCTGCCCTCCTCCTCTTTCTCAGGATGACAGCAGATATTCAGAAAGATGCAAAGAATTAGTAGCTAAATAGGGCATTTTTCTAGGCATTAAAAAGATGAAGATTTTGATAAAAACACAATTTGTGTAAAACACCATTCTTAGGGCAGGGCTATCACCAATTCTAAACGACCCGATCTCCTGGGCCCTCGGGATTTTTTTTGTTTGTTTTGGAAGAAAATACCGTCTTCTTTGAAGTCTGCTCCTTAGTAGACAAGAGGTTATAAGAGAAAAGTATTTTAAAGAAGCCAAGCAAACAGCCCGGCATCAGTAAAGGAATCCCGCAAATAACAGGTTCAAATCACAATCGTAAAATGTTATCAAAAGTGGGGTTTTTAAAAGTCAGACCACCAGTATGGCTACCACTTAAGGATAATTTTAGAGGGTCGAAAGAGAAGAAAATGAGGGGTATGAGGCTATTACATCTTCTAGTCCCTCTGCTCAAAAAGTATCTGAAAAATCCTGCTTTCTGCTTCCTGATTTAAAATATTTTTAATCTCCTAATACGATAGAACGTAAGACCCACGTTCATAACGGTGCTCAGGGTGTGACCCTAAGCGTGCAGCCAGCACAACACGGGACAACACGCATGAGGAAAGGTCCTTTCGCCTCCCGCAGCCAACACTCGGGGTGCAGCTCTGGAAAAAGGATCCTTCGGTCAGGAAGAAGGCCAGACTGCCTAATTACTGACTCTGGCAGGAATGTATTCCAAAAATAATATTAAAAACCAATAAATCAAATACCAGTAATATTTCCCCCACAATCCGACCACTCTCTCACATCAGGGGTTCTCTTGCCATAATTGCCTATAGGAATGAGTCATTTTATCGTGCTGCAATCATAATGCAAACATAAATTTTAAGGCCGGGCGTGGTGGCTAACGCCTGTAAATCCCAGCACTTTGGAAGACTGAGGCAGGAGGACTGCTTGAGGCCAGGAGTTCAGGACCAGCCTGAGCAAGAGCGAGACCCACTCGCTACATAAAATAGAAAAATTAGCCGGGCGTGGTGGCACATGCCTGTAGTCCCAGCGACTCGGGAGGCTGAGGAGGGAGGATCGCTTGAGACCAGGAATCTGAGGTCGCTGTGAGCTAGGCTGACGCCACTGCTCTCCAGCCTGGGTGACAGAGCTGTCTCCCAATAAATAAATAAATAAAATTTAAGCTAAACACACACTTGTAATGACAAATAAACCGCAACGTCCACGGAATCTACCATCCAAGTAGCTTTCACTTAGGTCATTAATCCTGGCCATGTTCTTGCCAGTCGGGAAGGAAAGCGATTATCTCTATCTGAACCGTGGAGACAGGCCCAGGGGGGCAGAGATGCTCTCTCACGGTCGGAGAGAAAATTGCAGCTGAAATGCACCTAAACATCTCCCCTCCCTGCGTGCTCCTTGGCCTCGGGCAGGGGGCTCTTTCAGAGAGGAGCCTTCCCGGGAACACCAGGGGTTCCTTTCAAAGTATGTGCTGGGCACCGCCGGACTGGGCGTGACAGGGAGGGAATGGGAGTCTTCCGCAGGCGACAGAGACGCCAGACCAGGAGAGCCCACGGCAACCTGCTGATCTGGAAAGTCCGGAGCCGAGTGAGGAAGGAAGAAACAGAGTAAGTCTATGACGCGATCATTTATGTCCATTAAAAACATGTGCCTCGGCCGGGCGCGGTGGCTCACGCCTGTAATCCTAGCTCTC
>NW_012155729.1:3408097-3414225 GCF_000956105.1 Propithecus coquereli
GTGCCTCAACTGATAATGTGCATGTTCCAAAAATACAAAAAGATAAAACACACAGAGACGCACATTGTAAAGGGGGAAGGTGAACAGAGACAGAGGGAGGAAGGGAGGGAGGAGGAAGGAGAGGGAAAGAAGGTGGTTTGTGTAGAGCGAGGCTAGTAACATGCCTGGAACTCAAGGGGATGAGGGACAGAGACAGGGACAGAGAAGAGGGGCCAGAGAAGCAACCGGTGCCACCGGAGCATTAAAAACTCTGAACTTCATGCTTCAGAGAAAAGGGGTCACCATCAGCTCATTACCGAAATCCTGATTTCAAAGCAAAACAGGATTAAAGCGAATTCGGAGAACCCAGGGCCAGCGAAGCGACAGGACCGTTAATACAGCTTGGCGGGCCCAGAACCAGCACAGTCCCAGACGTAAGCACAGGTAGCTCAATTTGTGCTTTCTCAACAGTGAAATGCACGATGCCGGGCCAAGGACTGCGCTGGGAAGGTGGACGCACAACCATCCTCCGTCAGCCACCTCCGAACGCTCCCAGCGAGTTAAGTATTTATTGTCAGTTGAAACCCTAACAGCTGGACTTTCCCCCCCCCCAACCCTTCTCCTTTGCAAACGCAGTCTGGTTCCTCAGCTCGCCACATGGTCTGCACGGAGAACAGAGAGGACAACTGCCTCCGTGTCCCGCCCCGTGGGGGACACGTGTCCACTCCACAGCTCAGCCACTCAAGCAGGGCCTGGGCCCCGCCTGCAGTCACACGCAGGAGTGCCGTGTGCACACTTTCCTAACACGTAGGCCCTGGCTTTCCTTAGGTTTCCCAAGGGGCCTGCAGCCCGACCCCATAAGTTCAGAATCTACTTTTAAAAAAATCCACTGGTGAGGACACAGGAGTTCGCAGTGTCTCCTCTTTGCATGCCTGAAATTTCCCAAGATGGAAAAATAGTTTCTAAGAAAAAGCACGACAACCCACGTGCTTTCCTAACAAGGGCTGTTGTGGGAGCCCGTCTGAGACCTGCACCGTGATGGGAACGGACAGCCTGAGGCTACCACGGGCACCGAGCTAGCGCTGGAATCCCACCAGCCCAACGCCCCAAGCAAACTCCGTCCCACTCTGGAAACTCCCACGGAGCACTGCCAGGACCCCGGGAACCCTGCTTTGTGGCTACAGGGGACATCGCAGGTTCCCCCCCTCTTCTGTCCCAGGCCCCCTTGCTGCCACCTTGCAATGTATGTGTGTCGGGGTGGGGGGGCCTGACTGGTTCAGTCCCTCCCCTGACCACAGTCATTGGTTCAAATGCCCCAGGCTTGAGCTGATCGGAATATGGCAGAGTCCGGGACAAAGAGATTGGCTTAGGTTTGGACGTGGGCCCAGCCTGGCTGGAGGGGACACAGGGGAGGGTGTCCGCAGTGTAAGCCTGGATCTGCTGTGGCCTGGTCACGCCCACCCACCTGCGTTGAGCAGCACCTTGACACAGTCCAGATGCTCCCGGGCACAGGCGACGTGCAGAGGGGTCCCGAAGTGGCAATCGTGGGCTTCCAGGTTGGCCCCCACGTCGATAAGCAGCCTCACGCATTCGGAGCTCCCTTAGAATAAACGGAAAAGGGCGGGAAACGTCCCGAGTGCACACACTGGAGTGGCAGGCACAGCAGACGTGGCGGCTGGAACGGGCCGCCTGCACCTGAGCAGCTCGCACCCCACGAGGAAGCCAGGAGACGGGCTCCCCTCCCGGGGGGCTTCACGGCCCATCTGGCAGTGGCAGGAAAGGCCTGGCTGGCCTCCTGCCGCGAGACACAGGCCTGGGACCCCACCCCAGCACTGTGCCGGCACCAGGCCCGTCTCCTGGAAGAACTCCCCTCGGACTTTTTTCTTTTTAAATATTTTTGTAACGATCATGGGTACATAACGTCTGTGTGCGTTTATGGGGGGACTTTCTCACGCCAGGAGCAGCCTCGCTGCCTCTCTCCCGTCTCCTCGTCCAGGTCTCTAATGCAGGTTTGGCCCGATGCCCAGGCCCTCGGCCCTCGGCCCTCCTTTCTGGCGCGCTGCGTCCCGGTTCCAGCCTCTCATCACCGGATCACCGCTTCGCTGTTGGCAGCCACCAGCTTGCACTCGGGCCTGAACCCAGCCCCACCCACGGCCGTGCGCTGGCGGCTCCCGCCTGCTGTCTCCACCACGGAGCCCCCCACCCCGCCTTCCCGGGGCCCTCCCAGCTCACACCTGACCCCCCAAGTCCCTCCCTCACACCAAATCCCAGGGATTCTTCCCCAAACCTAAACGAATCCACCCCACGCCACCAGCCCACTCTGAGTGCTCTGCACCCGGATCCCGGCGACGGCCCCCAACTCATCTCTGCTTCCAAGGGCCCCCGACCCCCCAGCACCATCCCAGTCTCTCTGTCCATGGAGGGCCACCAAACTAGTGGCCCCAAATTCTGTTCCTGTCACTCAACACCTGCTCAGAAACCTTCAAGAGCACCCCGGAGCCAGCGCCACGCCTGCAGGTGTCGGAAGACGACCTAACTACGGGATCAGAGGTGAGCAGCGGCCCCACATGGCGCCACGGAAGGGCACACCCCGCTCCCCACACCCAGGGAAATGCACCCAAAAATAAACAGCACCCTGGCCAAACAGGATACAAGCCGCGATTTGCAACCTTTGCTCAGAAGAGTGTAATAAAATCCACTCCTTAGGCTGTCATTTAAAAATGTTTCTGCCAGCTGGCCTCGCCCTAAAGTCCAGTCCTAAATACATGAGGAGCTCCTGACCCAGTGAGACTGGACGGAGATTTTCCCCGTGCTTGGAGCAGCCTTCTTGTGCTCCCACTGTCCACGATCTGCCTGTTCTTTGATGGCCACTGAAATCCCACCTGCTCCCCGAGCCCGGGGGGCCGGCACCCTCCCCAGAGCACTGGTCAGAGCGCAGCTTCTGGCCCCGGCCCTCGAGACGTGTCTGGGTCTCCCCAAGTCTGGGACTGGGGGCCTACAGGGCAACCACCACCAAGACCCAGCGAGCTGCTACGGCTGACCGGGCCCAGCGCTAACGTGGACAGGCCCGGGAGCCTCAGCCTAGAGGTCGAGCCCGACACAGAACCAGCCGCCCAGCCCCGGACGGAGACTGTCCCTCGACAAGGGAAGACTCAGAATCTCCACAGCGGGGCCTGCAAGAGCCAGAGACAGACTGGGAACGCTCCCCCCATGTCCGTGGGCTTCCAATCCCAGCTACCCTGCTTCCTTCACGAACCCTGGCATCCCAGGATGGAGGAACCTTCTGGAGCCTGGCCGGGCGGGTGCAGCGGCCCAGCAACTCACCGCTCATGCAGGCCTCGTGCAGGGGGGACGCCGTGTAGAGGGGCGGGTTGACCTTGGCCCCGTAGGACAGCAAGAGCTTCACGCACTCGATGCTGCCCGAGGCGCAGGCGTCGCAGAGCGGGGTGCTGCCATCGATGTTGCGAGCGTCCACCTCGTGGGGGAAGAAGCAAGTGTCAGAGGGGGGAAAGAGACGACACGCCACCTGCTTTCTCAGCGTGGTGCAGATGCGTCTCTGCAAAGACACTTGTTAGAAGCACCGGTTCGCTGTTATGTGCCCAGGCACCAGCGAGGCAAGGACGTTCGGGGACAGACACCTGCCTAGGGGATTCGGTGGCCTCCTAGGCAGAGAAGCCATTCCATCTGGGGCTCTTTTCTCTCGGGGCAGGATAAGCTCAGCCTGCCCCTTGACATCCCCCAAACACTTAATTAGTGCAGGAGAGCGTTGGTTGCAAGCTGGGGGCGGCAGGGTATGAAAACGGGTTTTGACTCAAGCTTCAACTGGAAGGAATGCCTGGGCCTGCTTCCCACGCCTCCTCGGGCGCGAACACCGCGGGCCAGGAAAAAGACGACTCCCCGAATTGCCAAATTCTACCTAGAATTTGTCCAAATTCTGCTTCTATTTGGGTACAGGGTGAAACTCGTTCCAGGCCAGGCCTCTGGAAAAACAATACACCCACCGTCTCCTTTTCTTCCCCAGCCCTCGAGCTCAGACTGGGCCCCGCACGCTCGTAAAGTCACTCGCTGGTTTGCGCGGGGCCAGCCGCAGCTCGCCAGGGCTCGGGGCTGAACAGCCGGGAATTCTGTGGGCCGGAAACCACTGGCAGCTTAAAACCAGCCAGGGTGTGCTCACACCAGGGAAAGCAGCAAGTCGGACTTTTGTTTTTCTTTCTTTTCCTTTTTTTTCCAGACAGCTGGTCTGCCAGCGTCCCACTCAGCCATCGCAGAGATGGGACCTGCTCTCTGGCTCACATGGCAGCCCGGGCCTGGCTGTCCACCAGAGAGGGACGAGTGTCCTGTGTCCAGGAGGTGGCTGGTCCCCTGCCCACCGCAGAGCAGTGCTAAAACTGCCTTCTCTGGGGCCACCGTGCACTCCTAATAGCCGAGACCAAGAGCACTTCCCGGCCCTCGGCTTCCCAGTCGTCACAGGCAGAGGACACAGTTCAGCCTGTCCTCCCCTGGCTCCCGGCACACCCCGTTCTGTCCCCTGCTGCTTTCCTCCAAAGTCCCCTCGGTGCCCTCCGGTCAGTCCGCGTGCATGTGTGTCACAGAAGGCTGAGCCCACCCACCTCCCTTCCTCCCTCTGGACCTCTCCTGCGTCGGCCTCCTCCGCTCCTGTGGCTGCAGCCAGTCTGGGGGTCTGCCCCGAAGAGCCACTCACCTGGGCCCCGGCCGCCAGCAGCAGCTGCACGCACCGCGCCTGACCCTGCAGACTGGCCGCGTGCAGCGGCGTGATGGAGTCCACCGTGACCTGGTTCACGCAGGCGCCGCTCTCGATCAGCTGCTGCAGCTGCAGGCTCTCGCCCCGCTGGGCTGCCTCGTGCACGGGGGTCCGCTCCACCCAGAAGCCTGGAAAGGAAAGGACCTTGCGCTAAGACCCTGCCACTTCCATGCAGGACAAACGCCCATATGTAAGACTCCAGGGCGCCCTGAGGCCACCGTATGTGATCATGGAGCTGTCCCAACACTCCTACTAAGACCCCTGAGCCACCCCACTGCCTGAAAGCTGGAGTCCAAACCCCTTGGCAGGCCACGAGGGTCTCCGTCACGTGGACCCTGCCCACCTCCACGACCCCCTCCCACCACGGCCCCACGGAAGCCCTGCTCTGCGGGTACACGCAAGCTCAGCACTGCCCCTGCGGTCCGCACCTGCGCCTCTGGACATCCGCTGCTGGGTCCGACGGCCCCATCTTCGCCCCCGCAACTGTCCTCTCTGCTCCCCTTCAAACTGTTTCCTCCACCCGGACCAGGCGAAGCAGCTCCTTTGGGAAACACTTCCCACAATGCTCACACGTACACACTCCTATTCCGCATGTACAGGGTCCCCTCCTCGCCTGGGCGTGCCTTGAAAGGAGGGACTACATTTTGATATCTCAGTTGTAGTGGCTTCCTCAGGACTGTCTATGTACAAGGCCAGGTCATTTGCAAGTGGAGATAGGGTTACTTCTTCCTTTCCAATCTCGGTGCCTTTTATTTCTTTTCCTTGCTGAATTGCTCCGGCTAGGACTTCTAGAACAATACCGAAGAGACATAGTTCGTAGGGGGACAGCTTTTGGGTTTCCCCTCCTTTAAGGATGATGTCAGCCGAGGGTTTGTCACAGATGCTTTTCATCAGGCTGAGGAAGTTCCCTTCTAGTCCCAGTTTGTTGAGTGTTTTTATCATGAAGGTTGCTGGATTTTGTCAAGTGCTTTTTCTGTGTTTATTATGATGACTGTGTGGGTTTTTTTTCATAATTCTACCCACACAGATTACATTCACTGGTTTTCAGATGTGAGGCCAATCTTGCCATCCTGGGATAAATCCCCCTTGGTCATGGGGTTTAACCCTTTTTATATGTTGTTGGGTTCGGTCTGCTAGTGTTTTGTTGAGGATTTCTGATGTCTACGCTCATAAGTGTCGTTTTCTTGTGATGTATTTGTCTGGTTTTGGTATCAAGGTAATCTTGACCCCATAGAACAAGTTGGGACATATTCCCTCCTTGTCTATGTTTTGGAAAAGTTTGCAAAGAAATGGTGTGAAATCTTCCTTAAATGTTACAGCTCATCTGTAAAGACGTCTGGGCCTGGATTTCTTTTTTTTTTTGAGACAGAGTCTCACTCTGCTGCCC
>NW_012155729.1:3414623-3438344 GCF_000956105.1 Propithecus coquereli
GTTATCTCATTTGTTAGCACACAATTTGTCATGGCATGAATTGCGTCTCCCCAAAATTCATAGTTTGAAGCCCCTAACCCCAAAACCTCAGAACATGACTGTATTTGGAGACAGGGCCTTTAAGGAGGTCATTAAGGGAAAATGAGGCTGATAGGGTGGGCCCTGACCCGACAGAACTGAGGTCCTTTTAAGAAGGGGTTAGGACAGACAGCCACCAGGGCTGTGCACACGCAGAAAAAAGACCTCGTGAGACACAGTAGGAAGGCGGCTGTCCGCAAGCCAAGGAGAGAGGCCCCGGGAAAAACCAACCCTGCCGACACCTGGATCTCAGACTTCCAGCCTCCAGAACTGTGAGATAAAAGCCCCCCAGTCTGGGGTGTTCTGTTACGGCCGCGCGAGCAGACCAAGACACAGTTGTTCACAGTGTCCCCTGATAATCCTTTTTATCTCTGTCAGGTCCAGAGTAACGTTCCCCTTGCATTCCTGATGTTGGTGAGCTGAGTCCTCTCTCTTCCTTTTCCTGCTCAGTTTAGCCAAAGGTGTGTCAATTTTGTTGATCTTTTTCAAAGAACCAGCTTTTGGTTTTGTTGATTTTCTATACTGTTTTTCTATTCCCTATTTCATTATTTTCAGCGCTAATCTTTATTATTTATTTCTTTCCTTCTGTTTTCTTTAGGTTTTGTCTGTTCTCCTTTTCCTGTGTCTCAGGGCATAGATTTGGGACCTTTCTCTTTCCGTAATCAAAATGTTTACAACTATAAGTTTCCTCTAAACGCTGCTTTAGCTGAATCTCCTTAGTCTGGTACGTTGTGTCTTCGTGTTCATTCACCGCACAGTATAATGATTCATTTTTGCATCACAACCCGGTAAACGTTCAACAGATGTTTGTTGATAAATAAAGGCACCACTCCTCTCCCGAAACGGAGTACGATTCTCCGAAACCTCCCCTCTGTCTTACACGATGGCTCACCTGTCCTCAGCCTCCCTTCCCGCCACCCTCTCAGAGAAGGAGGATCGTGAAACGCAGCTCGGACCTCCCCACCTGTGGCCAGTGGCCCTCGAGCCCAGGCGGGCATCAGGGGCTCCTGCAGGGCTTGCTCAGGCGCACCCAGAGCCTCTGAGTCTGCGGCCGCAGGTGCGGCCCGAGAACCTGCCTTTCCAGAGAAGTCCCAGTTGAGGCTGGTGCTGCGGGCCCGGGGACCACACTCTGAGAACCACTGCTTCAGACGCTCCTCCCTCTGGGTAAAGCCTCCTCCCTGCTCGGCTCTGGGCTCCTCCCCCGGCCCCTCCATCTGAGATAACTTCCACTGTGTCCGTCGGGATGCAAAGATGATCATTATCTTGCCAGGCCCACCTCGGTCCCCTCTGCCCCTCACACGGGTGTCACTGCGCTGTGTGACCGCCACCTGTTTGCTTGCTCTCGGCTGCACAGGGAAACAGACCACAGAAGGGTCTTCAGCTGGTCCCCGCTCCCGTGTGCCTACGTCCCACAGAACACCTGCCCCGACTCTAGCTAATGAGGGCGGGAGGCCGGGAGGGCTCCCAGCTTCAACGCCGGAAGTGACCGTCTCCCTTCCTCCTCTGCGTGCTGCCTCGACGCGGATTCGGCCCTGCTGCAGCCGTCTGGCTCCCTGCTTGAAGATGGGACCCGCAAGAGCGGCAAGGCCAGGAGTCGGAAGGGACCAGAGCCAACCACCAGCAAGATGCGGCGCCCAGCTTCCCGGCTGGTAAGTCACGTTTCGTTATCGTCTGAGCCAGGTGCAGACAGACTGCAAACGCCCCAAATGTAGAACCCGTGCCCGTGTTGCCTCAGCACCCCTCTCAGGCAGTGGAGTCTTCTAGACACTTCCATAACACGCCGCACATGACAACAGTGCTGGGTTAACGCTGACACAGCCTTACTGACTGAGGAGGGCCGGACCGTGGAGGAGGATTTGATCCCCGCAAAAGGTAAAAGCCGAGCTTGAGGAACTTCCTACTTGCGCCCCCCCGGCAGCAAAGCACAGTAACCCCACTGCCGCCTGGGGGTAGTGACAAGTGGCTATGTCACTTAAGGTCAGTCTGGGGCAGCAAAGTCCCAAGGGAAGGATGAGAGGGTGCAGCTTTAAGAAGAGGAAGGCAGGACGAGGCCTAGCTCTCGCAGCCAAAACTGAAAAGTGCATCCCGGGAAGGCCCCGGGCTGAGCCGGACGTGCAGCCAACGGCACATCTGGTCGCGGTTAGCGTCGTCCGCGGCCAGGAGGTGAACAGGATGCGGCCACGGGCAGTTCACAGTCAGGGCCGAGGGGGTGTGCAGATAATTCATTCCAGTAAGACAATGTGACATCTGCAGTCGTACAGGAACATTTCCAGTGACGGGACTAAGGGCGAGATCGCCCTGCACCCTGGGCTGGCCAGGGAAGCGGCACGGAGCACAGAGGCGGCGGGGCTGCAGCGGCGTCCACGCCGGGCGCTGCTTGTCCGTCTCTGCACTCCCCGCACCTGGCACAGGCCGTGGCTCCGTGAAGATGCTCTAGCCCCTGGCTGAATGAGCGAGTGAGTGAACGAAGGAATTACTAAAATGAATTATAAAGTCTGGACATACAATTTTTAAAAGAAAATCTAATTTCTTTTTTTTTTTCTTTTTTTTGGAGACAGAGTCTTACTCTGTCACCCAGGCTGGAGTGCACTGGTGTCAGCCTAGCTCACGGCAACCTCAAACTCCTGGGCTCAAGCGATCCTCCTGCCTCAGCCTCCCAAGTAGCTAGGACTACAGGTGTCCACCACCATGCCCGGCTGATTTTTCTATTTTGTGTAGAGACGGGGTCTCGCTCTTGCTCAGGCTGGTCTAATTTTATTTCTTTATATGACCAGTCTACAGAGGAAATGCAACTTACTGGTAACTGTATTTTCTGGTGCAATGAACCTCAGCCGCAGTGACCTGAGCAGTAGTGATTGAAGGCAAAGGTCAGAAGCAGCAGATGTAATTTAAAAAAAATGTCTGTACAGCAAAGGGCACAATCAACAGAGTGAAATGGAAACCCACAGGGTGGGAGAAAATATTTGCAAGTCATATACCTGATATGGGGTTAATATCTAGAATGAATAAAGAACCAACAACTCAACAACAAAAAAACAAATAACCCAATCTCAAAATGGCAAAGGATTTGAATGGACCTTTCTCCAAAGAAGACATACAAACGGTCACAAGCACATAAAAAGGTGTTCAGCATCACTCATCGTTGGAGAAATGTAAATCAAAACCACAGTGAGACACCACCTCACACCTGTTGGGATGGCTACCATCAAAAACCAAAATATGTGTAGGTGAGGATGTTAGAGACATGGAAACCTTTGTGCACCGTTGGCGGGAATGTAACATGGTGCAGTTGCTGTGGAAAACGGTATGGTGGTGGCTCCTCATAGAACTAAACATAGAATTACTGCATGATCCAGCAGTCCCACCTCTGGGTATATACCCTAAGGAAGTGGATGCGGGGTCTTGAGATATTTGTATGGCCAAGTTCATAGCATCATTCACAACCGCCGAAACGTGCAACGACCCAGGTCCCCCACGGCTGGTGAAAGGATGAGCGGAATGTGCTCTGTCGTTGCTTTGGACCTTCTTTCGGTTTTGGAATTGAGGGAATTCTTTTCCCTTGTTCCACGTTGGTTGAACTTTCCTTTTTTTGGTTGAATTAGGCCGGCCCCAACGGGCCCCTTCCGTTTTGGTTCCCTTTCGTTGGGTTCCTTGGACCTTCAACCTGCCGGAGGCGGGGGTTGGACGGTTTTTTGCCGGGGGTTGGGGGGGGGGGGGGGGGGTTTATTTTTTACCGGGGCCGGGTTTTCGTTTTTCCAGGTTGGGAAGTTTTTGGGGTTCGTTTTCCCACCATTTTGATTTTCTTTTCTTGGGTTGGTTTTTGACCTTGTTTAGGTTGGGAATTTTTTTTTGCGTTTTTTTTTCCCCCATTTAAAATTTTTAAACTTTTTTTTGGAAAAGGGGCCGGTTAGGTTGGTTCCCCCTTTTAACCCCGGCCTTTTGGGGGGCCAGGTTGGGGGGTTGGTTTGGGGCCGGGATTTCAGGCCCGGCTTGGGCACCTTGTTGGGCCCTTTTTTTTCCAAAAAATAGAAAAAATTAGCTGGGCGTAGTGGTGCACAGCTGTAGTTCCAGCTACTCAGGAGGCTGAGGAAGGAGCTCAAGGCTGCAGTGAGCTGTGATGCACCACTGTACTCCAGCCTGGGCAACAGAGCAAGACCCTGTCTCAAAAAAGAAAAGAAAAAGTAACCAAAGACAGCGGAGGACCTCCTGGGCGTGCAGGAGGCTGTCACAAAGGCTGTCCTCCACGCAGAGAGCGGTGCAGGGGAGTGGAGGGGTCAGGAGACCAGCAGGCAGCAGACCCTGGCAAGCCTCATCGCCTCTCCTGACACCCCCAAACCGCCCAATGACCCTCCGGGGGGACGGGAGAGCCACGCTCTGCACAAAGACCGCAGCTGACACCCCAGGGCCACGGGACTGGGCCCAATGACGGCAGGGCCAGCTTCCCCCATTGAAAAGGTTTGGGGACGGACAGCCGTTGTTACCTTTCCTTGGCCCCCCAGGGGTTTTGGGCGGGCCCGGTTTTCCTTGGGAAACTTGCCGGGTTGGGCTTGACCACAGGCTGTTCCCAGCTCCCACACCATCTCCCTCAGGGGAGCGCCGCCTTGGAAACCTGAGACCCCAGGCTGTTCTGGAAATTCCCTCTGGGACTAGAGTTCTGCCCTAAACCCCTGCCACGTAATTCGTCTCCAGCCGCCCCCTCCCAGTGAAGATGAATCACATGTCGGTCCAGGGGGGCTGCCCCCAACCCTCCCATGGCTACTTTCTCCAGGGTGAGATCACAGGCCCCCGTCCCTGGCTTCCCCCTCCCTGCCAGGCACACGACCTCGGCCCCAGGGACCTCCGCATGGTTCACAGAGGGCCAGGTGGCTTCATGTCTCCATCTCCCCTCCCACCTCCCTCTGGCTGAACTTCCTCCTCGGCCCCAGAATGGAGTGCCTGCTCCTCCAGGAAGCCCCCCATCCACGCCCGTCTGATTGACCTCTGGCTCCAGCGCAGGCCCGACACAGGTATCAGAGTGGACAAATGCTTCCGAGAAGCGCCTCCCCCTTGTCAGACTGAACTTCCTACCCCGGGTTCTGTTCCTGCTCCACTGAAGCACAACGACCTTCCAGCCCCAGACAGTGGCCTGAGACCCAACTAACGTGGTCGTGCTCGCCCGCCCTGGCCTGGCCAGGGCTAATGCGTCCCTTTACGTTAGAATTTGTGTTGCCACAAGGAACCAAGGCTGCAGCCCCTAGAAGATGGGGCATCTGGTGACTTGTGATGCCATCCCGATGGCCAGACTCTAGCTCACCCCTGCATCCTTCCGTCCCCTGCTTCAGGCCAGGGTCACGGCGATGCCTACACGATTCCTCGCGCCTACCTGCTGCTACCTGCACGCCCAAGTCAATGAATGACCAAGCAAAACCTTTGCCTCCACAACTGGAGAGTTTCACAGGTGTTATCTACGTATCTACTGCTGGATGAAGGCAGAGGTCACCTCCAGAAGGAATGTCACGTGCCTGAGAAGACTGTCCTGCCTTCTGCCCACAACACGACCTGACTGACTCAGCCCAGGTGCCAGGTGTGGACCTTTCTGGCCACATGCTCCTCTGCTCCTCCCTCGCCCCTGAGCTGGGCTCCAGCACCCCCCACCTGAGGCTGGGCCCCGTCCCAGGCCCGCACCTGTCCTGCGAGATTAAAAAGCCCTTCTTTTGGGTGTTTTGAGCAGCTCAGCTTTACCCACCCCCGGAGCGGATGTCTGTAGCGGCAAACCCCCGGGCTCCAGCCCACAGCTCCAATCCTGTCCCTCTCACACCCAGGTCTGCCCCCTTGGGCAGCTCACCTGTCAGAGCCTCGGTTTCCTCCCTTGCAAATGAGGTATTCATGTCCACCCCGCAGGGTGCCGTGAAGACTGAATGAAATCATGCCTGGCCAGTTGTCAACAGTCAGTGACAGGCACCGTGATGACTGTGGGACATTACTGTCATCATTACTGTTTCTAGGAGTCCTGTTGGAGGGAGTGTGCCGGTTCTACCATCTCATCTTTGTCCCACAAGCCCCATCTTGCACTCTGGTTCCGGTAACTCGATGCTTAATCTAAGTCCCCAGAGGCTGACTGGGTCCCCGCCCGGCTTCCCTGCTCAGTTCCTGGGTCCTCTGAGACCAGGGCCCCACATCCCCTGTAAGCCGCAGGGGTGTGCCGGGCCAGCTGCTATACAGCCAGGAATTCTGCTGGCCAGAGACCACCAGCAGCTTGCAGCCAGCTGCAGTGAGAGTGTTTACACCAGGGAAAGCAGCAAAGCAGTTTTGTTTTTGTTTCTTTGTCCTCTTTTGCCCCCAGAGAGCCAGCATGCCAGCATCCCACCCAGTCATCCTAGAGCTGGAACCAGCTCTCTGGGCCCCAGCAGCAGCTCTGCGCCAGGGCTGCCCCCAGACAGCTGTGTCCAGGAGGTGGCTGGCCTGCCGGCCCTGCCCACGGCACAGCCCAGCACCCCTGAGCCCACCCTCCTGGCCAATCTGTCTGCACCCACTCCAGTGGGCCCGACTTCACCCTGATGGCAACTGTGACCAGCTGTGACCGTGCCCCACGCTGCCCCCTCCCAGCTGGTCACCTCTCCCCGCAGCCAGCAGCCCACTCCAACAAAGAGCATTTTCAAGCGCCACTGAGGCCTTCAAGACAAAGTTATCCAGCCTCCTGGCTCTGAATCGGGGTCAGGTACCCAAGGCGCACTCTGACATCACAAAGGGAGTCTGGGCCGAAAACAATCTGCAGGCCCCGGAACAAGCCCTTCCCCGAGATGCCCCAGCAAACACTGTGTGGATGGTGCGATGGCCTCCACCCGGCCCCATCCTTAACCTCATGCCAGAGAGACAGGGACGCTGGCCACACACGGGGAGAAACCACCCTGGAAGAACCACAAACAGCTGTTCTCATGGGTTCACGTTCAGCTCTCAGGGAAAAGCTGGGGATCCTGAGTGACATACCCCCCAGGGTCCCGGGAAGCTAAGGATGTGGGTACCTCTGCACCCAAAGCTAATGGCTGTTGGAGCTGAAAAGACCCTTAACATCCTACACAGCCAGGAAAGGAAGCCGCGTGCACCCTGCGTCCACCTCTGCCCTGCGCCAAACCACACGAGGATGACCGAAAAGGAGTAAGTGGGTGGATAAGCCCACAAGGTCAGAGACCACAGAGGTAAAGACAGAGACAGAGGATGGTGACATCAGCTCGGCGGGACAGCTCTGACAACTACAGGTGATCTAAATGACAAGCCCGGCACAACATGGGGTACACGGTACACACGGTATTCATCACACCACCAAGCGTTAGTGGCGCCGTCTGATTTTACACGTTAGCGCGCTTGAAATTCTCAGTCACCTTGATTCCTGAGGGGAAAAAACATCTTTATAGGCACAAATTCCCATTTAAAAGTTTGGGCTGAGCGTCGTGTTGCTTTACAAGATACTTTTCAGCCATGTCTTTTTAAATGTTTTAATTATGAATCCCCAAAATATTGCTTGTCAATAAAACTACGCAGATTGCGTGGTTTTAAGACACGTTCCAAGAGGCGAAAAGTAAATATAAACTGTTTGCCGCCTTAGAGGGCCAGAACAGTCAAAAAGAGTGGGGAAAAGAAAGTGAAAGAATAAATGGAAGCAAAAGGCAAAGAGAAAAGTGAAAATCGGTTGCCTAAGATGGGAGAGAAGACCAGGTGTCAGGAGCGCAACTGCTTAGTGAAGACGGGGTGTTTCCTTCTGCGGTAGCTCCCTAGGCCCATCGACCTTCGGCCTTTCCTCCCTGACCCACCATTCGCCTGATGACCTGCTCCCCCACTCCCCTTGCCTCTGGGCCACCCCAAGACCTCATGACCCAGGGGCCTGGGGCGGAGGGTGCTCCGGGTCCCAGCCACAGAGCCGGGCTCTGACTCGGGAGCCCTGAGCACCCGCCCACCTCTCCCCCTTCTCACCTGGGGGCTTAAGGGACCATTTTTATCGTAAATCATCTAAGCCTCAGTTTTCTTAGGATCAGAGGTAACAACAGGGCCGTTGTACAGAGAAAGATAACAACGTTCCCTGTTTCGCCCATGAAGTGCTCAGTAAATGTTTATAATGCACGATGATTTCCCTCGACACCTTCGTTGGCCCTAAATAGGCTCTTACGGTTTGTCCGCACGTTTGTCCTCGCTGAATTCCTATTTTCGGATGACCCCACTCTAGGAATCTCTCTACCCCTAGAAAACACCCTGGACCACTGCCCTGTTGGATTCTACTGGAGTCTCCCCACAGGGCAAGGGCAGGGGGATAAAAATCAACCGGTGAGGCCCATTGTGGATGTGGGCCCCTGAGGCAAACACATTCCTCCCGGTAAGAAGGCGATGTGGCTAAGGCAGAAATGGCAAACACAAGGGGACGTGCTCCCAGGGCACCTCGGAGAAGCACAGCAGCTGTGTGACCCATCCCAATCACATGGCCATTCCAGCCCTGCAGGGAGCCCTGCGTATCCATTAGAGCCTAACCTATTTGCTGGGAAGAGCATGAGCCTTTTAGGGTACAACAAACAACGATCAAAAAGCAATCAGAAAAAAAAAGAAATCACGTGCATTTAAACTCAGCTTTGCTACTTTCTAGCCATGTGACCTCAGCTGCATTTCTAAGTTATCCAAAATGACGCTCGTCTTGCGGCTGCATCTTGGGCTTGTAGCTAGTGACACATAACCCAGCAGCTATCCCAGGAACCATCTCTCCTTTTCTCACCCCACCTCACGTTCTGCACACCCTGTGTTCAGGGCCCTGGGCGGAGAGTAGCTGAAGAGCATAAGTAAGAAGCTCTTGAGTACAAATGCTGAATATGGCAATTGCTTTTTCAACTTTGAAAATAGACACTTACGTCGGTTCTATAATGATCTGTCTTATATTTGCTAAGTTATCAATATTGGATTCATTTTAGGGCGTGAATCTTCCTAAATTCTTTGTACTTACTGAAAAGGCCATATTGTAAGACTCTGTGATCATTAACCTCTGTGCGATGTTATATTTGAAAACGGAAAAACTAAATGTTTTTGTTGGAATACACCACACATACAGCATTTGAGGTCAGAAGGTAAAAATGAGTTAGAGCCCCTACGGCCGGCCTCTGCTTCCGCCGGGATAGCAGTGTTGTTTTGGAATGTCAGCAGATCATATTTTTAGAAAAATATATTCAATGAACTAATGACAATGTCAAAAATATCCATGAACCCCAGAATTTGTACATCCATTAGTTTAGAATGAGCTTTTCTTCTACAGATACATTCCTTAATAAACTGTGCAGAAGACATGATCAGAAGTGACGCCAAGCCAGTGGACCCTCCACATGGACAAAAATACTCAGATACACGTTTAAATAGGCTTCAGCAGTTAGCTGTTCATTGCTTATTCAGCTGAGCCAATCAAACAGGGATCTCAGCGTCAGGGCCAAAGACCAGTGCTTGCCTGGGGTGGAATGCCAAGTAAAAACAGACGCTAATTATAATAAGTGCCTTTAATCAGGCTGAAGGTGGTTGTTTCACAAAATCAGTTAAAATCTTTGCCTTGCAATGATTTGCAACTTCCTCTTCTGTTAAATTTACCCTTAAGACTTTTCCCTTTTATTTGCATTACTGTTTTCACCAGTGTAAATATAGCTTAGATTTTTTTTTTCTTTCCAGGCGTTCAAAGTGCTTTCGCCATTCATTTCATTGGCAATATTGTTACTTCATCAAAAAAAATTGCTTCCCCAATGTCCTGCCCTCGAACCCATTCTATTCGTGGGCTGACCAAATGGTGCAGAGGATCGCACGCAGAACTGATGTCGCGTTTTTCAGGGTGGCACGGCGTCCCGAGGGCGTCCTCACTCTGGAGCGGACGCCCTGTCACAGCAGGTGGGGGCCTCTGCGGGATGCTCAGGTCACTGCGCCACCGCCGAACGCGCCCCCGTGAGCACCCGCAGGCTCTGCCCCTCTCGGCTGGGGAACCCCCTGCCCGCGCCCGCATCCCCCCCCCCAGGGCGCGCGGGTGGGTTTGCGGTTCCGAAGCCCCGCGCCTGGGCGTCCCACGGATGGCAGCCCCGCAGCGCGCTGGCCCGGGACAAGGTGCCCGACCCGCCAGCCCAGGAGAGGTGATGGGGGGCCCCGGTACCCGCTCCAGCCGCGGCACCCCCAGCGCCCCTGACGACGCGCCCGGGGCAGGGCGCAGCGCTGTCCCCCGGGCGGGGGCATCGGACGCGCCTCTGCAGTTCCCAGCGCCGGCGCGGGCGGCCTGGCTCCTCCGCCTGCCCAGCGGCGCCCGCACCTACCCAAGTCGCCCAGGAAGCGGCCGTCCGCCGCCGGGGGCTCCATGCGGCTCCCTGCCCGGCCCCGCCGCCCCGCGACTGCCGGCGCCCGGCCCCGAGCCGGACTGGGGCGGGGCCACCTGCGCGCTGTGCCGGGAGTTGTAGTTCCCGTCGCCGGCCTGGCGCGGTGCCCAGGTTCCCTGCCTCCCCGCTCCGCTGTCGCTGTCGCTGTCGCGGAGCTTGGCCGCACCGGCCGAGGAGTGCGCGTGCACAGGATGGAAACGTGTGCTATGCACGCACAGATCCGAGTGTCCCTGTGCAAAACACGTGTCCCGTGCATGTGTCCCGTGCAAGCATGTGTGTGTCCGTGTGCAGAACGTACGTCTGCGTGTAAACATGTGTCCGTGTGTCCATGTGCAAAACATGTGTCCTGTGCACGTCCGTGTGCAAACCATGCGCCCATGTGCAAACACGTGTCCCATGCACGCACGGATCCAAGTGTCCCCGTGCGAAACGTGTTTGGTGTTCAGTCCTGTACCCACGCGCAAACCTGATGTGTCCACCTGCCAAAACTCACTTCCACCCTTTGCGTCGATGGCGCCCATTAAGCACCCAACTTCCTCCAATGCTTTAACTCCCAAGAAGCTCTTTCTACCAAAGCTGGTGTTCATAATCCCTGTTTCTTTCGTCTTCGGAGATAAATTATAGATTTAAAGTCGTTGAAATCCATTAAAAAAAAAAAAGCCTTTCATTTACGGACGGTTTTTAATCCAATGTTGTCCTAAGAGGTTTAGCAGATGGAAGCCGGGGCGAGGCCTGGCGTAAATGAAGAATCTGTTCCCTGCATAATTCCAAGTCAATAATTTAATCAGGGATTTTTTTTTTTCCAAAGTGGCTTCCAAAGTTCAGAAGATTTAGCTTTGAAAAAGTTCACTGTAGCCTCATCAGGAGATTCCTCACTCACGCCGACCTGTACTGAACCTAAATGTAGAATTTAGTTTCGGCTGGAAGGTAAAAATATCAGGAATCATCCCGTCTGGGAATAGGTACCCACTAGCAGAGGGCAGACCGTTTGGTCTCTCCCTCCTGCAAGCTGCGGCCTGGAATCTTTATCTCCAGTCGGGACACAGGCACTGTGTTTAGGAGGCCCTGGACACACCTGTTGGAATCCAGAACTCAGGGGAATTGAGAGCCCCAGGCCTGGGAATGAAATTTCAAGACTGTTAGGAGTGTGTATTTATCCTTTTGGCTGCTGCCTACTAAAATCTGGCTGTTGCATTTTTCCTGCAAGTTTTCTGCTTTTTTTTAATTAAATATAGTAGATACTTCTATCAAAATATTTGCCTTAGAATATTATGTTTTCCCTGTGACAATGTAGTGTGTTTGTATGTTTGTATTTTCTTCAATGTTTCTTCCTTGACAAAGTATCATCTAGGTCTGAGTATAGATCATATAGAATATATATTTTTTCATATGTGTATATGTGTTATGAGAGTGCTAAATATATTAGAAAGCAAGCATTTGCTTATCATTTGTTTACATTATGTTTTTTCTTCATTCTGTTGCTTGATTTCAATATTTTATTGTAAAAAGGCATTTTAAAGTTTTTATATATTCAGAAATATATTCCCTGAAAGTATTTCCTTTCTCTTCAATATTCAGAATCTATTTCCCCACCAAGAGCCAGAGAGTACGTTATTCTATTTTGTTCTGTTCTCTTGTTGTGAAGTCTATGACCACGTGGGATTTGTTCCAATGCATAGGATGAAAATATAGGATCTAAATTAATTCTTCCCTAAATGGAAATAGAATTGCTTCCAAAATATTCATTAAATAGTAATCCATTTATCTATTTTTATGTTACTACTCTCTTTTCATTACGTTAGGTTTCAATTACCTTTTGAATCAACTGTAAGAACTTCTATGATACTAAAAATAGTTCTATTACTTATTTAGCAAATATTTACTGATTACCTAATCTAAAAGTAGGTAATTTTTAAAACTGTTTTAAAACTTTGGCAAGGCTAACTCTTCTGAACTTTGGAAGCCACCTTGAAAAAACAAAATTCCTTTACTAAATTATTGACTTAGAATTATGCGGGAAACAGATATGCCAGTTTTAAAATCTGATAGGATAGCTATTTAGAAAGTGGTATATTAGGGACTCCCTACACATCATGAATTGAAATGTGCAGAAGAGTTAGATTGCCTACCAACTGTAGGAGTTTAATTGCCTACCAATTGTAGGATTTCATTAGGTTATGCAGCAGATCTAAAGCAATAATAAGAATGGTCTGGCCGGGCGTGGTGGCTCACACCCGTAATCCTAGCACTCCGGGAGGTCAAGGCAGGAGGATTGCTTGAGCTCAGGAGTTTGAGACCAGCCTGAGCAAGAGCAAGACCCCATCTCTACTAGAAATAGAAAAAATTAGCCAGGCATGGTGGCATGTACCTGTAATCCCAGCTACCTGGGAGGCTGAGGCAGGAGGTTCACCTGAGCACAGGAGTTTGAGGTTGCTGTGAGCTAGGCTGACACCATGGCACTCTAGCCCAGGCAACAGAGTGAGACTCTGTCTCCAAAAAAAAAGAGTGGTCTGTCCTCAGAGACCTTTGACATTGATCAGTTGACGAGGGTGTTCCTAGAGCTGAAATACACCGGCAGCCTGCTGATGCCTTATTCGATTGTCTAAGCAGAGAAGCTCTAGGTCTGTCTATCAGAATATGGAGTTTCAGCCTCCCAGCCAATCCCCAGATTTGAGCCAGTTCCCAGACCCAGAGCTCCTTTAGTGAAGGGGAGGCCAGGTCCACTTGCGGAAGGACTTTGATACACAGAGTTTATACTGTAAATCTTCCACCTAACCTGCCCAAAGAATTTTATGGATATTTATTGGGTTATATATCAAGTATGCCCAAAAGAAAGGGAAATGATGAGACTATTCAACAATTATTGGTCACTGGCTCTGAAATGACATTACTTCCTACAGAGCTAAAATGCCACTATGTCTATCAGACAGAACAGGAGCTGATGGAGAACATGATCATGGAGGGTTTGGGGTCAGGTCCATCTCAGGTGGGCCCAGTGGGTCCCTGAGTCCCGTGGCTATTTCTCCAGTTCCAGAATGCATAATTCAAGTATAGATACATACTAGAAACTAGCAGAGCCTCTACATTGATTCTCTGAACCACCAGGTGAAGGCCAAGTGGAAGGCACTAAAGCTGCCTCTAGCTACTAAAATAGCAAAAAGCTGTCTCGAATTGCCAGAGGCATTGCAGAGATTAGTGCCACCATCAAGAACAGGAAAGATGGCCGGGCGCGGTGGCTCACGCCTGTAATCCTAGCACTCTGGGAGGCTGAGGCGGGCGGATTGTTTGAGCTCAGGAGTTCGAAACCAGCCTGAGCAAGAGCGAGACCCCGTCTCTACTAAAAATAGAAAGAAATTAATTGGACAACTAAACATATGTAGAAAAAATTAGCCGGGCATGGTGGCGCATGCCTGTAGTCCCCGCTACTCGGGAGGCTGAGGCAGAAGGATCGCTTGAGCCCAGGAGTTTGAGGTTGCTGTGAGCTAGGATGACGCCACGGCACTCTAGCCCGGGTAACACAGTGAGACTCTGTCTCAAAAAAAAAAAAAAAAAAAAGAACAGGAAAGATGCACCCGTCCCCATTCAGCCTGCATATTCAGGCTGCGCAGAAGACAGATAGATCTTGGAGAATTACAGTGGATTATCATAAAATTGATGATGAGTGACTCCAACTGCAGCTGCTGTTTCAGAAATCATCTCGTTGTGTGTGCAGCTCTCAGTCTGATGAAAGCTTTCTCTAGTGACGCCCTTGGTGTAGACCATGAGGGACACTTTGCTTCCTGGTCCTGGGGCAGCGACTCACCGTTATGGTCTCACATCAGAACTTTACCAACCTTCCAAGCTTACATCATAATCTAGGCTTCGGGTATCTCGGCTGCCTTCCCGTTCCACGGGACATCACTCTCGTCTGTGATTTTGATGATATCGAGCTGATTGGATCTGAAGAGCAGGAAATTAGCGGCTCCTCTAATCATCTCGGTAAGATGCATGCATGACAGAGGGTGGGAAATAAATGCCACAAAAATTCAGATGCCCGTCACCTTGGGAAAATTTCTAGTGATCTGGGGCATGTCAAGCTATCCCCCCACCCCCGCCCCTAAGTGAAGGTAAAGGGCTGCGTCTGACGGCTCCAGCCACTAAGAAAGAAACATGGTATAAATAGGCTTCCTCAGATTTTCAGTGCGACATAGACCTCATTTTAAACATTTTTCCTATTCCAACATAAGCAGCAACTGGCTCTCACTGGCTCTCTCACTTTAGCTTCTCAAAGTCCTGGACCAGGTGTGTGTGTAGCTTCGTGGTGAAGAATGCAGATTCTTCTGTTACTTAGCCATGCCAGTGCTGTTGGAGACTGATAAAATGTACACATCTACAAATTTGCCTCTAATAACTGCTTTAGTTGCAACCCACAAATTTGATATGTTATGATTTCATTTTCATTCAATAGAAAATATTTTCTAGTGTCTCTTGTGATCTCTTGGCTAATTTGGACATGCGGTTTATCCTTTTCTTTTTTTTCCCCCCTCCTGCTTTCCTGCTGAAAATGTGTGTGGCTTAATTTCCTAATATTTGGGAATTTTCCAGATGTCATTTTGCCATTGATTTATAATTTAATATAGAATATATACATAATATACTCCAAATTATTTCAATCCTTTTCAATGTATTAAGATTTATATGTCTATCTTACTGAATGTGTATTTGGCAGTCATTGGGTGAAATTTCTACTAATTTTACTTAGGTCAAATTGCTTGACAGTGTTGCCCAAGTCTTCTGTATCCTTCTGATTTTCTATATACTTCTATCAATTCCTGAAAGACTAGAGTCAATTTCCAACTATGAGCATGGATTTGTCTCTTTCAGTTGTATCAGATTTTTCCTTATGTGTATTGAAGCGCTCTTATTAAATGAATACACTGTCAAGGCTGTATCTTCTTGATGAATTGACCCTTTGATCATTACTAAATGTCCCTCTTTATCTCTGGTAATATTTATCAGACAATCTGCATTGTCTGGTATAAATATGACACTCTAGCTTTCTTATGATTGGTGGTTGTGCGTATGTATTTTTACATTCTTTTGTTTTCAACTTATGTTTTTATATTTAAAGTATGTTCCTTCTACTTAGCATATACTTGACGTCTGACAATCCCCACCTTTTTTAATTTTTGTTTTTGTTTTTTGGAAACAGGGTCTCGTTATGTTGCCTAGACTAGAGTTAGTTCAGTGTGTATTCACAGGCATGATCATTGGTGCACCAAAGCCTCAAGCTCCTGGGCTCAAGTGATCCTCCTGCCTCAGCCTCCCAGGTAGCTGGGACTACAGGCGCCACCACACCTGGTTAATTTTTTCTATTTTTAGTAGACATGGAGTCTCACTCTTGCTCAGGCTGGTCTCAAACTCTGGACTTCAAGCAATCATCCTGCCTCAGCATCCCAGAATGCTAGGACTACAGGCGTGAGCTACCATGCCTAGCCAGTAATTTTTAAGGAAACTGAGTCATTAACTGTGGAATTTGCCAATTCTAGATTTTGTTGATTACATGCCTGTGGTGTCATTTAACATGTTCTTTGTTCCCTGCATTTCCCGTACACTGGAAGCTGGATCTATCTAGATGCTTAATTTGATTCAGGTTTTTCGGTTAAGAATATCTCACAGATTATAAATTTCCTATTGCATCAAATCAGGAAGCTTATGATATCTAGCTTTCCCTTTTTTGTGATTAAAAAATTGGATCAATTGGTCTAGGGGCTGTCAGCTTCATCCATCCATTAAAATAACTTTTTTAAAAACTCTTTATCATATGCCAGACTGTGCACTAGAAATTGTAGTATATACATAATCACATTTGATGATATCAATCCTATGCGGTTGGTCCCATCACTATCTCCATTTTACAAATAATAATACTTAAGCAGAGAGAGACTAAATTACCTGCCCAAGGACACCCATTAGTGAGTGGCAGAATTGGAATTGGAACCCAAATGGCCTGGCTCCAGAGCCGCCTTCTGTTCCCTGAGCCATGCACAACGCAGAAACAAATGGAGGTGAGTGAGTTCCATTTACAAATACAAGCAGCAAGCGGATCCGGCCTGGGCACGTAGTTTTACAACCCCTGCTTCACGGCATTCATTTGGCTCT
This sequence comes from Propithecus coquereli, assembly GCF_000956105.1. Lineage (NCBI taxonomy): Eukaryota > Metazoa > Chordata > Mammalia > Primates > Indriidae > Propithecus > Propithecus coquereli. The sequence goes on from NW_012155729.1 coordinate 3,431,195, forward strand.
AATATGTTCCATCAATGTTTTCAGTTCATCTTTAGCACTTAAAAGTTTCGCTCTTTCTTTTCATATTATAGCAGGTTACCTTTTTACATTTTATTTTATTTTTAATTGACACAGTAATTGTACATACTTGTGGGATACAGTGTGATGTTTTGATACATGTGTACAATTTGTAATAATCAAATTAAGGTAATTAGCACATCCATCACCTCAAACATTTATCATTTCTTTGTGGTAAAAATATTAAAAATCCTCTCTTCTAGATATTTTGAAACATGCAATGTATTATTGTTGACTACAGCCAGCCTACTGTGCAATGAAACACCAGAACTTACTCCTTCCATCTGGAACTTTATACCCACGGACCAATCTCTCTTCATCCTCCCCTTCTCCTTCTCCTTCCCAGGCTCTGGTAACCACTATTATTCTACTCTCTACTTCTATGAGATCAACTTTTTCAGATTCCACATAGGAATCTGTGGTATTTTTCTTCCTGTTCCTGGCTTATTTCATTTAATATAGTGTCCTCCATGTTCATCCATGTTGCCCCAAATAATAGGATTTTGTTATTTTATATGGCTGAACAGTGTTCCATTGCACAAATATATTATACCATATTTTCTTTATCCATTCATCTGTTGATGGACACTTAGACTGATTCCATATCTTGGCTGTTGTGAATAATGCTGAATAGTGTGAATAAATATGGGAATGCAAATATCTCTTCAACATACTGATTTCTTTTCCTTTAGATATATACCCAGCAGTGGGACTGCTGGATCATATGGTAGTTCTATTTTTAGTTTTTTGAGGAACCTCCACTGTTTTCCATAGTGGCTGTACTAATTTACATTCCCACAAACAGTGTATAAGAGTTTTCCTTTCTTTACATCCTCACCAGAATTTGTTGTCTTTTCGATAATAGCCATTCTAACAGGAGTGAGATGATATCCCATTGTGGTTTTCATTTGCATTTCCCTGATGGTTAGAGATGTTGAACATTTTTTCATATACCTGTTGGCCATTTATATTTCTTTTGAGAGATGTTTATTCAGATCTTTTGACCATTTTTAAATCAGATTATTTGGTTTTTTTGTTATTGAGTTATTTGAGTTCCTTATGTATTCTGAATATTAACACCTTGTCAGATGTGTAGTTTGCAAATATATTCTCTATTCTGAAGGTTGTCTGTTCACTCTGTTGACTGTTTCCTTTGCTGTGGAGAAGCTTTTTAGTTTGATGTCATCCCATTTGTATATTTTTGCTTTTTTTGCCCTATTGAAGTCTTATCTAAAAAATTCTTGCCCAGACCAATGTCATGAAGCATTGTTTTGGGTCTTACATTTAAGTCTTTAATCCATTTTGATTTGATTTTCATATATGGTGAGAGATAGGGTTCTAGTTTCATTCTTCTGCATATGGATATCCAACTTTCCCAGCAGCATTTATTAAAGAGATTGCTCTTTCCCCAACGTGTGTTCTTGGTGCCTTTGTCAAAAATCAGTGGGCTATAAATGCATGGACTTATTTCTGGGTTCTTTATTCTGTTCCATTGGTCTGTGTGTCTGTTTTTATGGCAGTACCATGCTATTTTGGTTACTATTGCTTTGTAGTATATTTTACAATCAGGTAATGTGATGCCTCCAGCTTTGTTCTTTCTGCTCAAGACTGATTTAGCTAATTGAATTTTTTTTTTTTTGGTTCCGTACAAACTTTGGGATGTTTTTCATATTTCTGTGAAAAATGTCATCAGTATTTTGATGCAGATTGCATTGAATCTGTAGATCACTTTGGTTAAGTATGTGCCTTCTTGGCTGGAATTTCTTCTTTTTTTATATATTAAAAAACAGTTTTGCTGCTCTTATATTGGTTTGATAGTATTGTAGTCATTAATGTTGAAGATAAAATAGTGTCTCTCATCTAATTTCAACTGCAACAGAAGACACTGGTAAGAAAGAACGGTTCCTGGGCCCTGACCCTTACCTAATTAAAAAGAAACTCCAGGTGTGGGGCCCAGCATTTGCGTTTTTAGTAAGCTCCACAAGGGTTCTGGTTGGGTTGTCTGGGAAGCAGATGCTGAAATGAGTTAGGGTTAGGACTGCAAACGTTTTATTGGAGAGTGTGTCAGTTTGGGCCCTCCAAGAAGTCGACACCAAGATGGGATAGACGTGCAATAGATTAGAGAAAATTCCACGGAAGCTAAATTGGGAGGCACGGGGAGGGGGGAGGGGAGGGAGAACCTACAGATGGAGATAAAAGCCTAACACCTGTGAAGGAAGAGCAAGAAGGATGCTTTGGCTGTAAGGAGTCTGAGATCACAGCTCAGGTCTGATGGTAGCTTGGCCAGGCTGAAGGTTGTCTGTTGGAGGACTCAGGCAGGAATGGGCCAGCACTGGCGCCCTGCTGCACTCAGCTACTGTCTGGGAATGTCCTGGAGGAAGCATGAACGCCATGGTGGCTCCAACAGGGTGGCAGGTGAATCAACTCTGCTCACAGAGCAGCTTCTCTTGAAAAAGATCCTTCCGTTGCTGCCACAGTCTACCCCCTTGCACCACGTAAGTCCACTTCTCTGCACACATTTGGGGAGCAGTTTCTCTAGGGTCTTTTAAGGGGGAACCCAGAAATGAAGGTTGGTGGGGCAAACTGCAAGCTCTGTCTCTGTAGCTAGTCTCAGGGCCTCCACCAGCATTCATCCTCCTCCTCCTCCACCATTTTAAATTGCCCTCAGTCTCGGCCATTGCCTCAATGGGTCTTTGGGGCTTACCTGGTGAGGTGACTCAAACCTTGATGTTGGAGGGGTCTGACCCCATAGTAATCACATGTGTCTAAGGATGGAACTGCTGCACATGTCCATTCACAGTTACAGTGGGGCAAGGAGTACCAAAAGGCAGCCAGGTGTACCCCTGGGTCGTCCAGATATTCCTTCCACGTGTAAAGTCAGCCCTACCTTCTCCCACCAATCAGCAATAATCACTGCCGTCAAGGTGGCGACTCTTCCCACCTGTTGCTACCTAGACGCAGGAGTCCGAAGCCTGCTGACAGCAGCCTTAGCTTGTAATTTAAGAGAACATGTTGAGTCTCTGGACGAGAGGTCATCTCTTAGAGACAGCTTGGGATGTCCAGCCTGGCGGAACCTAGATTTGTGGGAACGGGCAGTATAAACCCTCTAGAGGGTCACTGGGAGTGACAGGAAACGGGGCCATTTCTGCTCCCACCGTCGGGTTCCCTCTCCACTGCTCTGGCCGCCTCCCATTTGTAGGTGGTGTGTAGAACACTACTAGCTGCCCGTTTATTTCTGAATCCACAACTCCCTCAGGGCCAAGCCCCTTGGCTGGCTCTCCACCTTTTCGAGCATCAGAGTAATTGTGACCTCTGGCTTCTGTTGTCACTGGCCTTGTTACATCAGAGCCCACCAGCCCATGGTTACCAATGAGCCCAGCTCTGTGACCACCACTCCTGCAGTCCACACTGACCTGCAGAGTCATCACCTTCCCTAGGTTACCACTGGGGACATCTCCAACAACTGGGCCACCGCTTTGCGCTGAGGACGGCCCTAGACCTCACATTCCACTTGCAATGTGCTCCTTCTTGCCGCCGGCCGGGTGAGTGAGCCAATCCCAAACCCCACCGATCTTTCTTTTTTCTTGGATCATTCTTAGTGTTTCAAGTTAAAACCAAATATACTGTTAACAAACCCACAGGGGGTTCAGTGTTGCCTTCCGCACAGAAAGCCAATCACTGAGACAATGAGGATTGTCAAGGAAGAAAGGATTTATTTCAGTGGATGGTCAACTGGGAGGGGGAGGTATGAACTGCCTCAAATCTGCCTCTCCGACCAACAGGGTCAGGGAGGTTTTCTGGGGGGGAAATGAATGATGCATGAGGGGAGTGAGCCTCATTTTGTGTTTGGGATGGAGCGCAGGGCACGCGAGCACAGTGAGAAACATGCTAGTACATATATCCCATGATAAGGAAAATGGTGGGTAAGTCCCTCCCAGGGCGGAGATTTTGGTATTATAATGAGCTAGAGGTTAATACTGGTCATTCTTTCAGCCATGTGTACAGGCTCAGTGGGTTGCTGGGCATGGTCTGTGGTGGGTGTCGCTTGTCTTCTCCAGACAAACAGGTGGCGTGAGGCTTTGTAGTTGTCTCATGGTTTGCAACGAGGCTCTGCCATTTTGGGGAAAGAAACTCAGAATAGCGTCAATGCAACAGAAAATTACAAAGTTCTGGTCAGCCCATCTTACTGAGAGTTCTCTATCTGTTTTCTGCCTATTTTGAGACTGTAGCTACCTAGCTACCAGTGCTGAGATAGATCTTATTTCAAAGTAACTTAGAGCTGCCAGCTCCAGCCATAATGTGAAGCTGAAAATTCATTTGAAATACGAGGGAACTAAAAGTATTGAGAAAACATTTTCTTGCTTATGGAGCCGGTTACAATATGAGTGATTTATTGGGGGAACCGCCTGCAAAGCACAAACAGGGAAAGAGCAAAGGTAGGCAGGGAGAGGCTCCAGGCTGTGGTGTGGGCTGGACACCTCTGAATGGAGAAGGGGAAGGAAGAATTGGGTAGGAAGAGTCTCAGACCGCCGTGAAGTTCTTAGAAGGTCTCAGCTGGGCGATATGGAACCTCCGGGCAGAGGTTCTCCATGGGAGGAGTCCTGCTCTGGCCAGAAATGGCCTAACGCTAGTTCCCTAGTCCCCTAACCAAGCTCTGTCACTGGCTGGGAACAGCCTGAGGGCAGCACCGGCTCAGCCTGAATGCTCCGGAAGACTCGGGCAGTGGAGGCTGTCAGTCAGCCATGCTCCCCACAGCGGGTTCTCTTGAGGGAGATCAGAGCAGAGCATGTCCGTGGCTGTCACGGGAAGTAACTACTAGGAAGGGGACAGGGAGGGAGCAGAATTAAAGCAGGAGGAGAGAACAGACTGTATGCAGTGCAGAACTGACAAAGTCTCTGCCAGCCCAACAGGGAGCTCTGCGGCAAATTAGAGGAATTCCCCACTGGGCCAAAAACGGCCACCCCTGTGCCACTGCCTTGTTCAGACACTAGTCAGGGCTGATGGAACCACAGCGGTATTAAGTAACTTTCTTCAAAGTCACACATTTCCAAATGAAAGTGACCAAAGAAAGAATATCTAGTAGGTATTCTTTCTGCAAGTAAAAGCCAATATTCACTGCTATTGCCCTACTGTGATCATTTTTTGAGTGCTTGCAGTTTTTTAAAGGTCTTGGGTTATCAGTGATATAAATGTCAGTTTACACACACACACACACACACACGTATTTATATTTGTGTGTCGATATATCTATTATTCGTGTTACTATTACGTTTATCATTTATGTATATTTCTCTGTGTATATACGTGTATGTGTGTATAACTTTTCATACTGCTCTCAAGACCAGGACCTATCAAAAGGAAATGGAAAATTGATCTGGTCAGATCAGCCACTGTTCTGATGTTTGGTCACATCTGGCCAGAGGGTGTCTTTCACCACAGCACTGTAAAAAGGAAAGCCCCGGAGCCCAAATTCCATCCTTGCAAACAACTTGAGATGCTGTCTCTTCGATAAACAACTTCAAAAGAAAAAAAAAGTGCAAGGAAAGGGAGAATGTATTTTCTTCTCAGTTTCTATAGTTATGAAGAAAAATAAATCATTCTTTCTAGCACAAAAGGTTATGCAAACGAGCTTAATGAATTCTTTTTAATTTCTTGGGATGATGGCTAGTAATTTCATAGTGGAACAGTTGCCCAACAAATTGAGAGTATTTTTTTGGTCAGTCCCCTTTTACATTTTTACAGTTTTTTAGGATTGTATAGGTTGACTGATGACATAATTTAATACACAAAATAATAAACTCAGAGGAAAAGTTTATCTTTTTTTTTTTTTTGCCTCAAATATCTGGCAACCAAACTGGGGATATGTATACAGGGAACAACAAGAAGCAGTGCCGGGGTGATCATGTTAACTCTTTGAAGGAAGTCTTAGATTAGTGAGTTAAATGTCCCCAGTTTTGTTTTTTGGTTTTTTTTAGTAAAGATTTGATGGTTGCATTTATTTACCAGACACTGACAGATCTTGTTAGTCTCTTGTCACCTACCAAATACCACTAATCATTTTTGTCCAGCTTCCAAGGCCAACCTATAAAGTATTGGTCCACTTGTGATCTTCCTGGATACTATGGGCCACCCATTGAGGTTTTCCTTCCTCAAACTACTCTCTCTCTCTTCCTCTCTGAAATCACTTCCTGATTTTATTTCTGCTTGTCTAGATCCTCCTTTCAGGCCTGGCATAAAAACCGCCTGCTCCAATAAACCTGTCAAATTCCTCAGCCATAAGTATGGGACTCTTTCCTCTGACCTCCCATAAAACTGTATCTGTTCATCTTTAATGACACCTATGCTTTTTATTGTTCATTGTTTAAATATCTCAAACCTTTGCCTATAAGAGTTTTCTGTTGTTTGCTTTTTTAAGAGACAGAGACTCTGTGTTGCCCAGGCTGGACTTGAACTCCTGGGCTCAAGTGATCCTCCTGCCCCAGCCTCTTGAGTAGCTGGGACTACAGGTGTGATGGGCTTTAATGTTGGGGTCTTATTTATCTATGTATCCCTTCTCAGACAGTAGCACGATGCTTTGAGCATAATATGCGCACACAAATTTATGTTAAAATATCAATAAAATTAAAACAGCATGGTTGCTTTTAAAAAGAACATATTTATTTAATAAAGTACTGCTTTTAATAACACACACTGAATACTAATTTCGCTTTGTGCAAACTATTTTATCTTTCAACAAATTGTCTTTTTTACAGATTTACTCTCTTAATGGTTCTTATCTATGTTTTTCATAGCATTTAAAAAGCATTTATTATGGATTTGCTTCTTCGAAGAAATGTCATCTTAAAAACATAATACAGGATCGATGATTCTGAATGTCCTTTGCTTTTTTTTTTTTTTTTTTGAGACAGAGTCTCCTTTGTTGCCCAGGCTAGAGTGCTGTGGCGTCAGCCTAGCTCACAGCAACCTCAAACTCCTGGGCTCAAGCAGTCCTCTACCTCAGCCTCCCGAGTAGCTGGGACTACAGGCATGTGCCACCATGCCCGGCTAATTTTTTCTCTCTATATATATTTTTAGTTGTCCAGATAATTTCTTT
>NW_012155729.1:3439118-3444159 GCF_000956105.1 Propithecus coquereli
TGATTAATATTTGACTATCTCCAGGAAGTTTGAACATGCTTCTGTTTTAATAATTTTGACATATTATAAATAAAATCAAAGTTCCCCTTCACTATCTCCCTTCTTTCTTAATACAGGTATGTACAGGTATAAATTTCCCTCTAAGCACTCTTCAGCTGTATCTCATCTGGTTTGGTACGTTGTGTCTTCATTTTAGTCATCTCAAAGTACTGGGGGCTTTTTGTTTATTTTGTGTGTGTGTGGTGTTATTCTTTCCATTAGCTATAGAGTAAAATCAAAGTATTGTTTTTATTTCCCTTTTGATTTCTTCTTTGACCACTTGGTTATTTAGGAGTATGTTAATTTCCATATATTTGTAAGCTTCTTAATTAATGTTTTTCTAATTTTGATTGCTAATTTCATTTTATTATAGTCAGTGAACATACTTTGTGTTATTTATATCCTATTAAATTTATTGAGGTTTGTTCTATGGCCTAGCATATGGTCGATTTCATAGAATGTTCCATGTGCACTTGAGAAAAATGTCTGTTGTTAAATGGAGCATTCTATAGAGATTAGTTAGGTTTAGTTGGTTTATAGTATTGTTTGAGTCTTCCATTTACTTGTTGATCTTCTGTTTAGTTGTTCTATGCATTATTGAAAATGGGATACTGAAGTCTCCAAATATTATCATTTAATTGTCTGTTTCTCCCTTCATTTTTGCAGTGTTTGCTTCATGTGTTTTGGTGCTCTGTTATGAAGTACGTATGTAATTGTTATATCTTCCTGGTGGATTGGCCCTTTTCTCATTATACAGTTTCTCTCTTCAGTTTTCTTGTGGTTGCTGTCTGTGTATCTTTTTCCATCCTTTTATTTTCAATATATTTATATCCTTGAATCTTAAAGTATGTCTCCTGTAGATAGCATATATTTGAATTATTTTTTTCATCCTGCCAATCTCTACCTTTTGATTGCATTGTTTAATCCATACACACTTAATGTTACCATAGATATAGTTGTATTTATGCCTGCCATTTTACGTTTTCTTTTCTATGTTTCATGTCTTGTTTGGTCCTCTCTTCCTCCTTTACTGCTTTCTTCTGCATTAAGTGAATATTTTTAATGTAGTATCTTTATTTCTTTAATGATTTTTTCACTACATTTTTGAGGGGTTTTTTTTTTAGTTGCTGCTCTATGGTTTATCATAGACAACTTACCAGAATCATATATATATGAGTGTGTATACATATATACATACATATATATATATGTATACACATACACATACATATATATATATGAGAGACACTCTAGCCTGGGCAACAAAGCCAGATGCTGTCTCAAAAAAAAAAAAAAAAGACAGCATCTCATTCCATTGTTCAGCCTGGAGTGTGCAGTGGCACAATCATAGCTCACTGTACCTTCAAATTCTTGGGCTCAAGTGATCCTCTTGCCTCAGCTTTCCAAGTAGCTGGGACTATAGTTGGGTGTCACCATGCTTGGCTAATTTTTTAAAACATTTTTTGTAGAGACAGGGTCCTGCTATGTTGCCCACGCTGGTCTCAAACTCCTGGCCTCAAGCGATCCTCCCACCTTGGTCTCCCAAAGTGTTAGGATTATAGCTGTTAGCCACTGTGCCTGGCCAGTTTTATATTTATATTATGTTAATTTCAATGATATATAGAAATGCTACACCTATACAGTTCTATTTCCTTTTCCCTCTTTTTGTGGGATTATAGTTATACATGTTGCACCTATTAAGGTTACAAACTCAAATGTATTGTTATAACTATATTTTACCATCTGTGGTAATATCCTTAGCCAAAAACAGCTTGATTCTCACCTCCCTCTTTTGTCCTGTTATTGGAAAGTATACTACTCATGTGGTTCATTTTTCTGTGTTAGGCCCAGCATTAGTAAGAACGAAGAAGGACAAGCGATTTGATGAAAAGAAAAGAAAAATATTAATTTGCCAGCAAATGAGGAGGGCGGTAGGCTAGCATCTCAAGACCACTATCTTGTCTTTAAGCAAAAAAACAGGGATTTTTAGAGGGGCTTTCCGAAGTTGGGCTCCCATCTGCTTGACTGTAGATAGCTGTCACATGTCATGGCTTTGGACTATTGTTAAGTGTAATTGGTGGTTTCAGTTGACCTTATCTCCAGTGACCATGATCTCCTGACCCTTGTCCAGACAATTCCGTTCAGCCGTCTCCTGTGGTTTTAAGATACTAGAAGAGAACATCTTTCTGCTTCGTTTACTGGCCTCAGGAAAGAATGCAGGTTTTAATTCCCAAAAGAGGGTGGGGGTTTTAAAGAGACAACTCGTAAACTCGTAATACATTTCGTTGCCTTTTCTCAGACCTTTACCTGTTACAGTCACCGGAGCACTCTCTGAACAGATTGTAAATTTCTAGAAGTGTTTTCCTAGGGATAGTACAGCGACACGTGCTACAGTGGTTTAACATTTAGTAGATTAAAACGAGGGCAAGATTTCAAAAACGTTGCATTTGGGCCAGACAAACCAAGCACCCTCATGATAGCTGCAGAAAAACGCAGAGTTTCCCGCCTGCAGCGAGGCCCAGAGCCACAGCAAGCGCAGTTCCTCCACTGGGGTATCTCCCGCCTCTTCCGGTGCGCGCCTTCCGCATCCGCCGGACGCCAGCCTCGCGAGACACTGCGCGCGCGCCAAGTTCGACCGTCCAATCGGGAACGAGCTGTGGCTTGGCGCCTGAGCAGAAAGGAGAAGCGAGCGCCGCGTGGACGCTGACCTCGGCCCGCGCCTGCGCCTTGGCTTCTCCCCGTGATTGGCTCCTGATTGGCTCCTGTCTCTGAGGGAGCCGCCGTAGTTCAGTTTTCACTTTCTTTCTCGCTCTCTTTTTTTTTTTTTTTGGTTCCGCCCCCGCACACACCATTTTCTTTTCCTTTGGCCGTGAGGTTTTACTTCCGGTTGCTAGCGTCAGTCAGCGAGAAAGTCGACATGTTCCCTCCCGTGTCTGGGCGTCGCGGGGCTGGTTCTCGCCTGTGACCCTGACGGGAGACGGGGCGCGGTTCCGAGGCCTGGAGCTCGGGCACCCCGGCCAGCGCCCGGACCGCTGGCCCGCGCCCGCCGCACCCGCCCCCCCGAGGGGCTGCCTGCGGGGCGGGCGGGGTCGGCGTCCTGCGGTGTCCACGTGTGTCGGGGGCCGCGAGGGCCGGGAGGACGCAGCCGCACGGCCGGGGACAGCATGGGAAGGAGGCTGAGCAGTGACCGGAAGTCCTCAGGGGCGGCGGCCGCGCGGGGGACAGGTAAGCTCTTCCTAGCGTCCGGGCGCCCCGACCGCGGATCTCCGCTGACACCTGCGCGGACGGAGCCCAGGGCCGAGCGCTCGGGCTTGCGGGTGCTGCGGGGCTCAGCCGCCGGGGCCGGGTTCGCGCGCTCGCTGTGGAGCGGGGGGCGGCCCGCGCGTTCCCCCCGCCTGTTCGCCCTGCCCCGGGCTGCGTGGGGCGGGAGGGTTGGCGTTGCCTGAAGCGCTTTCTGCGTGGCCGCTGTTGGGGTGGCTCGACCTGTGTGGCCGGTCTCGGTGTCGCCGACTTCGAGACCTTAACCGTGCTTCAAGTTCCTGCGGGGCTTCGAAATCCATGTTGCCCGTTTTCTAGAATGCTTTAAGCATTTCGTTTGCGTCGTCTGTCAGGGGACAGCTTCATCCTCAGGGATATGGTGATAGGTTTTTGGCTGAAGTTTCCCCCACTGGATTTGGACCGGCTGGGAAGGCATCTGCTAAGGGTTCTCTGGGAAGCCTGCTGCTCACGTTTCTTTCTGCCGAGACTTCGTGGCGGTGCGTGACCTTTTCGTTTTAAAGTAAAAGACGCCTGTCCATAGGGAGAACCATTTAGCCGCGAACTCAAGTTACGCACGGGGAGTGTTACAGTAGGTCGGTCCATGCGAGCCAGCAGTTTGTCTGAAGGCGGCGCCAAGCAGCGTTTTGTGGGAGAAAGTGGTTGCTTGATCTCAAAATTTGAGGAAGATTAGTTTGAAAAGTCTCAGGTTTCTCTTCATCACCTCTTTTGTCTGTTTAAAATTCACAAATTTAAGTAAGCTGTTTTTCCCTTTTCCTAGTCTCCCTGTAAGGTAGAATCAGAGTAGTAAGGTTTCTGAAAACGTATCCTGAACTTAAAGTGTTGTACAAGTTTATGGTGTTATTGTTGTAACATTATCTAACGGTCCGTAGTATTTCCCTGAAAAAGCATTAAAAGGAAAGAGGGGTGCGTGTGTGATGTTTAATATTACAGGATGTGAGGCTGGTGGTACTCCTGCCTAGGAGGTTGATAACAGAGCAAATGTTCCTTGATAGTGTAAGAATACTCTTGTGTCTCCTAGGCGTGGATAGCTTGCCGTGTCTCCAGTACTGTACATCAGCAAATGACATCCAGGCCAGAAAAAATAAAAGGTGACAGAGTATACACAATTATTTTAAGGAAAACAGTGTTTGAAATTTTGTGTTTTCAGGACATTTACCCAAATGTAACAAGTTCTCTTTAAAAAGAGATGTCATGACCATCTCCTGTAATCCAAACGTAAGTGCTTAAATGGGCTGAAATCTGCAAAGTCCTTAAAAACTTGCCTGAGACAGTGTTTGTGAAATGTAGTATAATAATCTATTTAGTATAAGTAAATAGATTCAGGTGAGTCTGTCGTTCCTCTATTGGTAGGCATTCAGGTTATTTTCAGGATTTCCCTACAGCTAACAGTGCTGCAATGATTATCCCTTTTGCTGTTATAAACAGTGCTTCAGGTGCTCATGAGAGTGTTTCTGTAGAATTGAGTCCTTCATGAGAATGCTGGCCAATAATGGTGCTAAATTGCTCTCAAACGATTGCACCCTTTTACATTCACTCTCTCAAAAGATGTGTTTTTATCTCCCACTCTAGCCAGCACTGGATGGTAACAGTGTTTTAAAAATATTTTACCTCAAAATTAAAAATAATTTTTATTTATCTTCCTTGATGAATAAAAAAGTTAAACATTTTTGACTGGGTCATATCCTTTGCTGATGTTTTTATTGGATCCAAGCTTTCTTTGACC
>NW_012155729.1:3444791-3448247 GCF_000956105.1 Propithecus coquereli
AGCTCAGTAGAACATCTTAAGTACCTTAGAAACTTTTGTGTGTGTCTACCTATGAAGGAAAGCATTCCCTGCCCTCATCCCCATGGTCGTTATTAATTTTGTGTTAATTATTCCCTTGCCTTTCCAGTTTTATCACTTGTGTGTCCTTAACCAACATATTGTTTACTTTTACCTGTTTTTGAACTTTGTATTTAAATAGACTCGTACTTTATATTCTGTGAATTACTTTTGTTAAACATTATGTTTCTGAGATTCATCCATGTTGAAGAATGTGCCTATAGTTTAGCAATTCAGAAACTTCAGTTTCAGAACTCCTTTATACTTTTAAAAACTATTGAGGAACCCAAAGATCTTTTGTTTATTGGATTATATCTGTTGATAATTACCATATCAGATATTAAAACTGAACAATTTTAAATACATGTATATTTATTGTTACCTTTAAAAATAATAAACCCATCATATCTTAACATTTTACAAAAAGAAAATATTGACAAGAGTGGCATTGTTTTACATTTTTGCAAATATTCTGAATGTCTCCTTTAATGTCTAGAGTCTCATGTCCGCTTTTGCATTCAATCTGTTTCAATATATTGTTATGGTTGAAGCATATGAAGAAAATCAGGCCTCATTCAGCTGAATAGTTGCAAAAGGGTAGAATATTTTAATAACTTTTTCAGATAATTATGTTTTTTGATCCTCATCAAAACCTAACAGTTCTTAAAGGTTAGCTGCAATGTAGAATTTGAAACCGTATCAGTGAACTCTTCATACTCCGTGATGTCAAAATCCATTGATCTATTTTGCACTTGGAAGGGCACCTTCACCCACACATTGGACATGTGGAAAATATAATGGTTCACTGAATTATACAGATCTTGAAAATAATGATACATTTCATTATATAACATCAAAAAATCACATGCATTCATTATCACCGTTTGTGGGAACCACTGCTGTAGCTCATTCATTTTCATTGAAATACAGTAATCTACCATAAAAATATATATCCATGTTATTCTTTATGAACATATTGGTTATTTCCAACATTGGGTTATTAATAATGCTGCCATAAACGTTCTTATTCATGTCTCCAAACAATATTCCAGCATATAGTAGTGGAATTGCTGGATCCAATGGGAGGGTATGTGCATGTTCAGCTTTATTAGATACTATCTGACTTTTCCAAAATGGTGGTTCTGATTAATCCTCCAGCAGTAGTGAATGAAACCACCCTTTGCTCCCTGCTCTCCAAATATGGCATTGTCCAACTTTTTAATTTTTGTCAGTGTGGTGAAAATTAAATGATATGTTTTTGTGGGTTTAAAATGTATTTCTCTGCTTATTTAAACATATTGAGGATCTTTGCATAGTTTTTGGCCAATTGAATGTTTTTTTCTATGTTTAGTCATGTTTTCCCCACTTTTCTTATTAAGTGTTTTTGTAGTTTATAGGAGTTTTTTTTTAAATGCAGTTTTATGTGCAAGTTCATCTTTTCCTGTTGCTAAAAAGTGATTAGAATCATTTAAACAATTAAAAAAATATGCAAAGGCATAAATTGAAAAAAACCTTTCTTCCCTGTACCTATCCAACGCATTCTCCACCTCCCTAGCTCTTAGTATCCTGTTCTTCCTTTAGTGCTTTTTGAGTGTACGAGTATATATTTTTATATTCCTTCTTCTTACCCTAATTTTTACTACATTATGTTTTTTTCCTCCCACATGTCAATATATCCTGGAAATCTTCACAAATCAGTATATGGGAAACTTTGCTCTCCTATAGCTTAGGAAACCATAATTTTCCATTGTGTGGCTGTAATCAGTTTATTTACACGGATTATTTGGTTGTTTCTAGTCTTTTGCTATTAAAAACAATGGTACATGGAATAACTTCATATAGTTGTCATTTTGTATGTAAGCAGATATTTCTATATGATTAATTTACAGAACTGTGATTACTGAGTTGAAAGATAAATGCTTTTGAAATTTTGCTAATTATTGCTAAACTGCCTTCTATTAGGATTTTGTACTTATCTGCTGTGTACTGGGGTGATTGTTTTTCCAAAGGCTTCCCCAGCTGAATGTATTGCTGGAATTGTGGATTTTTGATAATCTGGTAAGTGAAAAGGCGTATCTCGGTTTAGTTTAAATTTGCTTTTTATTATGACTGAGTTTAAATATCTTTTCGTGTTAAAGACCCTTTTTTCCTTTTTCTTTGTACCAGCTATTCATATCTACTTTGTCCATCTTTCTATTTTTTATTGGGTCATGATTCTATGAAATATATATTTTAAATGGTCTTCAGTCCTGCTTCCTGGCGTACAATTCCTAAAATACTTGGATTTTACAACTCCTAAAATCTCTGAAGTGATGGAGCCTTTTTGTATGCTAATGAGTTGATGGCTGGCAGACCCTAGGTAGCTTCAGGATTGAGGCTGGCCACTGGAAAGACCAAGCCTTGATTAGAGCGAGTAGGACTTTGAACCCCACCCCACAACCTTTGCGGGGAGGGAACAGGGACTGAAGGCTGAGTTGATCGCCAGTGATTTAATCAATCATGCCTTCATATCCCGAGCTTCCAGACCACTGAACTTGTGGAGGTTCCTGGAGGTTGGCATGCCCCGGGAGGGCATGGAACCTCTGCAGCCCTTCCCACATGGCTTGCCCTACATATCTCTTCATCTGTACCCTTTGTAATATCATTTATAATAAACTGGTAAATGTACTTAAGTGTTTCCCTGAGTTCTATGAGCAGTTCAGCAAATTAATTAGACCCAAGGAAGGAGTTGTAGGAACCCTGATTTATAGCCAGGTCTGTCAGAGATAAAATAAACTGGGGCTTGTGATTGGTGTAGGAACTGAGCTCAGTCTTGTGGGACTGAGCCCTCAATCTGTATGATCGGACACTCTTCTTCAGGTAGATGGTGTCAGAACTGAATTAAATTAGGGGACATCCATCTGGTGTCTGGGGAATTGATTGATTGTTGGTGAGGAGAAATCCCCACACATTTCTTGATGACTGTTACAGAAGTCTTCTGTGTTTGTCGTTGAGTGAAAGAATGGAAAAAACTTTTTTCTTCTCAAATGGGTTGTTGGACTGTAGGATGTCTTTACATACTGTGGATACTAATCTTAATAATTAAATGGGTTGTAATTACTTTTCTCTGTGGTTTTTGATAAGCAGAAACTCTTAATAGTTGAATTTTTCGGTGTTTTCTTTGTAAAGATATTCTATAGTTTCAGAATATTTTAGAGATTTTCATTTTACGTTTGTATACTTGGAATTGTTGTTTGCATTGTGGGATGTAGATATAATTTAATTTTGTTCTCATGTAGGTAGCCAATTGTAGAATTTGCCATTGAATTCACCTGGGCCTGAAGTTTTGTTGGTGGCAGATGTTTGGCTAGTGATCTAATTTCTTTAGTGGTTATAGGACTACTCAGATTTGTTAAGAAA
>NW_012155729.1:3451427-3453217 GCF_000956105.1 Propithecus coquereli
TATATGTTCTATATAACACTAATAATAATGATTCATAAGATCTAATTAGGTTTTCTTCTAGGAAATCTGGATATCTTAGGTTACATAGTTAAGACATAACGTTAATTAGTTGGGAGTAAAGATATCTAGGTCAGCCCAGATACTTCCCCTGTTCGATGTTATATTTGGTGAATTTTGTTAGGGCTGCAGTGCACAGCTTAGTGTGTGTTTGGGGGAGGTGGTGCGGAGGCAGATCCTATCTTAGGTACTAGTGTCAGCGCCTACTGAGGATGTGTGAGGATTCAAAACCATTTCCAGTAGTCTTTTCGTTTTTGCAAATTAAAAAATAAAGCCCCATAAAAAAAACCGTAGCCAGTGAGGGTGGATAGACAATGGCGGAACAATGAGCTGTGATTACTTGGGGTCACTGTAGTTAAAGGAACATGGACTTCGGATTAGAAGCGATTTGCTGTCTGCCATCATTACTGGGTGCCTGTGGGCGGGACACTTAGGGAAATTGGAGCTTGGAGTGATCCTTGTAAAATAACACTAAAACCATACCGCTAGCGGGGTTACTGCGCGACATCGGAGAAACCGAGGACCAAGGGCCCTCTGCTGTCCCGTCCTTCTTTCTGACGACTAAGCCCGCCTGGGTCAGCGGGGTCCGCAGGTGTGTGGGGTCCCCCGCTCTTACCAGCTCTTTTGGGGCTGCAGAGTGTGCTGGTCCCGGTCCTGCTTGCTCTGCAGGGTCCCCTGGCCCTACCTGCTGTGTTGGATCTGTCGAGGGTGGGACGCGGTGGTCCCGACCCGGCTGGCCCTGTAGGGTCAGGGGCACTGAGGCTGAGGCGGGCGGTGCCTTCCGCACTCAGCTCGCGGAGCCGCCGCCACCCTCGCTGACTTTTAAAAAGCGCCGCCCGCCCCGCGCCCCTGCACGGGGTCGCCCTGCCCCGGGCCCTATGGCCTTCGTGGGACGGAGGGGCCCAAAGGGGCTGCTGGCGGGGCAGAGGCACAGCCCGCTCCCCCACACACCATGAGGTGAGGAGGGAAGGGGCCCCAGTGTCCTCCCTGCTGCTATGGGACGCCCCAAGACCCGCGTGCTTGGGGGAACTCACCTCCTACAGCGCTGGGTGCGAAAGAGACGGATTTTGCGTAACGTTTTACCATCGACTGGGGGTGTGGGGCGTGAAGCTTTGTCAGGGCCAAGCCAGGGCCCCCAGCCCACCCGACTCCAGCCGGCCACGGAGAGCCGGTGATGACTGACGTTTGTGTGGCACTCGAAGGTTTACTTCACCCCTTTTCTTGTTGGGGTTTTGGTTTTGTTGGGGGGACCCTTGCAGAGCTGCTGGCCAGGTGGTGCCGCCTGTGTGTGTTCCGTGTAGACCCACCGTAGTTCAGCTCCTCTTTCGAAGTGGAGAACAGTGATTCCAAATGGACTTTGTGCTTCGAAAATAACAGCAAGGGATACCTGCATTTTTATTCCTTTTGTGCATGATTGCCTTGACTTCGGAAAATATTTAAACTTTTGTACATGGAAGAACTTTTTAATGAATTTTTAAATTTATGTGAAAATTGTACACTTCTCCATCTGTAGTGTTTTCTGTTTTTTAATAGCTCGCTTTGTTTTTTGGGTCTATTATTATTTTGACTTATGGGAAATGCTGTATTTATTTTCTCTACTTTTTCTTCACTCAGATAACTATAACTTGCTACTACTTAGGGCTGTGAGAGATTTTTTTTCCAAAATGAAAATATCTTTATTTCTTCTCAGATTGTATTTATGTTTAATGTAAAGTTTTGGATAATGTATTAAG
>NW_012155729.1:3456092-3506036 GCF_000956105.1 Propithecus coquereli
ATACAATGGGAGGAAACTAATCATCGGTATCTCAGAACTGAAAGATGGGAGTTTCTACGTTGAAAGGGTCTGTTTAGTGCCCTGATCAATAAACCAGGAAAAACAAAACAAAAAAGCCCCACCATACTGAATGTATATTCCAAAAGGAACAAGCCCAGATGAGTTCTTAATCTTTCTGCTTGTGAAAACCATGGAATGGGGGCGAGGGGATAGCTCTCAAATTACATTTTTGACCAATCCAGGGAAAAAAGAAACCTTGTCAACTTCAAATTATATGTAAGTGCTATTAGGAAGCCCTGATGGGAAGTTCTAACAGTGCTGTGAGAAAGAGAAAGTTGTGCAGAGGAAGCATGTCTCAGACGTCCCCAGCAACTGCGATCCCAGAATCAGCCCTGTCCTGTGACAGAAGTGCTGGAGTGTACCAGGTTGAGACTGAACAGCCACACAGTATCCATTAAGGAAAGTGCCTTGAGGGCCCCAGTGATCTTAGCTCATGCTAGCAAAATACTCCTGCAAGTGAGTGTATATAACCTTGGAGATCAAGGGTTGTGTCTCCTAGTGACGGCCATCTCTAAGAGGAAAGCAGAGCTGTGGCAGTAAAGGCCCTCCTGAGCCAGATTACATTTGGAAGTTCGTAGAGGAGCAACAAGGCACCATATTATAAAACAACAATGCTCAGATGCAGGAAGAAAAGAGGAAACCCTAAAAGAACCTGACAACTGCTCTCCCCTTCCTGCACCCTGAATCTTCTGATAACAGTCCAGGATAGTTCATCTCATTCACATATATATAAGAAAAAGAGCATGTACAACAGCCCTACACTGACACCAGTACATTATATTTTTTCTTATTGGTTTTTGTTCTTTTAAGATATTATTTTTTATTATTGAGATATAATCTACCTACCATAAAAATCACCATTTAAAACTATAATTCTGAATTGGTGTGGTGGCTCATGCCTGTAATCCCAGCACTTTGGGAGGTCAAGGCAGGAGGATCACTTGAGGCTAGGAGTTCGAGACCAGCCTGAGCAACATGATGAAACCCTGTCTCTACCAAAAAAAAAAAAAAAAGGAAAAAACTTAGGCATGGTGGCACCTGTTTTCCCAGCTACCTGGGAGGCTGAGGCAGGAGGATCACTTGAGCCAGGGAGTTGGAGGTTGCAGTGACCTATGATGATGCCACTACACTTTAGCCTTGGCAACAGAGTGAGAGCCTGTTTCAAAAAAAAAATACAATTCCTTGGTTTTTAGCATATTCACAAGGTTATATAACCATCACCACTATCGATTGTAGACCCCAGTGCTTTATTTCTCCTTTTCTCCTTGTATTCATTCACTCCATGACCCTATGCAGTTCCTCTAGATAAGGGGACAGAGTGTATTTCCCTGTCTTTTGACTTTGGGTTTGGCTGTATGACTTGCTTTGGGCAGCAATATAAGGTAAACATGACGGCATGTGAGTTTTAAGCCTAAGCCTTAAGAGCCCTTGGGTATTTCCATTTGTTCTCTGCACTTCTCCCCTTTCCATGAGAGACATGTGTGGCCAGGGCCATCCCGGCTGAGCTAAGCCAGATTCAGCAAACACTGTAGAAATGTGAGTAATAAATGATTGTGGTTGTAAACCACTGAATTTTCAGATGGTTTGTTACTGAAAAATTATATAAGAAAAAAGTTAAAGGATCACAGTTTTCTACAGATGATAAACAACAACAAAAATATTGGCAGAATGTATATCAGGGGTGCGTGAGCTACTGCCTGTGGTCTTGCCTATTTTTGTAAACGAAGTTTCATTTATGCCTTGTCTGTAGCTGCCTTTATGCTTTACCAGCAGAGATGAGTAGTTGTGGCAGAGACCATGTGGCCTAAAATATTTACTCTGTGACCCTTTATGAAATCTCAAGAATTAACTAGACGGTATTACTTGGGATTATTGTCTTCCTCATTTTAAAGGGAGTATTTTAATGTCCCACTGTTGTGTGTGTTGGCTGTTTTCTAGATATCTGTTTATCAGGTAACCTATTTACTAGAAATTTTCTTTTTAATCACAGGTACCTATTTGATGTAGTACTTCTATACTAGGTCATAGGTTTTTCTTTAATCTGTTGGTGTGGTGAATTTCATGAATGAATTGTCTAATGTTAAGCCTTCCATGAATTCCTGGCAGAAACTTCACTCAATCATGTTGTTTTGTATTGTGTATATATTTGCCAGTTTAGGTTTTTTAATGTTTTTATTTAAGGTTTTTGCATGTATTTTCTTTCTTTCTTTCTTTTTTTTTAAGAGACAGAGTCTCGTTCTGTTGCCCAAGCCGGAGGTGAAGTGGTTCTATCATAGCTCACTGTAACATTGAACCACTTGGGCTCAGGCGATTCTCCTACCTCAGCCTTCCAAGTAACTGGGACTACAGGCGTGCTACCATACCCAGCTAATTTTTTTTAATTTTTATTTTTGTAGAGACAAGGTCTTGCTGTGTTGTCCAGGCTGGTCTCAAATTCCTAGGATTACAGGAGTGAGCTACCATGCCTGACCCAAAATTTTCTGTAGATGTTAAAGACTCTTGGAGGAACAGTATTTCAGACTGTGTTATTCCTTATAGAGCAAATTTAGTCTTTAACTATCGAGACTTGTCAAAGGAGGTAAATAAACATGACAGAATCATTCCTAATACAAATTACTCAGTAAACATTTATTTATGTAGGTAGATATGCTGTAAATAGAATTATTCACTTCATGTTTTTTCTTCTTTTTTCATTTTAGCATTTATGACATTAACAAAGAACAGGACTGTGCCAAGAACTCTGTGGGTATACTTGGTGAAAATGAATTAAGATCACCTTCCCAGCCATGTTCTTTCTTAGAGAAGATCAAGACAGGGTTCATATCAGAGAAGAGTGGGTATTAAACTAAGTGCTGTAAGTTATAACTAATGCATCCAAAGTAGAATGATAAAAAAAATTTTAGTTTTAATTTAGATCATGTAAAACAAAAGGACTTTTAGAAAATTGTAATTTCCAGTAGTGTAGCTTTTTTATAATTACTAGTCCAAAATTAATACATGATTAAGTTTTGAAATTGCATCATAAAAGGTATATTCCTCCTTTTGTATTTCTTTGAAATTGATTCATTTTTATTTGTTTTTGAATTGAAGTATTTTAAATGGTAGACAAAAATAAATGCTTGTGCAAGAAAAACCTAAATGGGAGTAATGTGTATACGGCAAAAAAACAAGTTCCCCTTTTATCCACCTCCTAATCTCAGAAACCATTGGTTTAGTCATTACTAACAATTCAGTTTCCTATCCTTCTAGATCTTTTTCTGTACACTTTCAGATAGTTTTATTTATGTATTTTTTTTTTACCAAATGGCATTATATAGTATATGTTGTTTACTCAGTAGTATATAATATATGTCTTTATATGTCAGTGTACACAAATTTACCTTGTTTTTATTTAATAGTTGGAAGGTATACCCTGTTGATGGCAATTTAGGTTATTGCCAGTGTTTTTGCTATATAGATGCTGATCTACTGAACACCCGTGTGTGTGTGTGTGTGTGTGTGTGTGTCCTGTATACTTACCCTAGTATTTCTCAGGAATAGATTGCTAAAGATGGGATGGTTATTCGGTATGTACATTTAAGGGTTTATTTAGGTCCTGCCAAATTGTGCTCTAAAAAGTTATATTTATCTTAAACCAGCTATCCTTTAATATCTTAAAAGTAAAGGTAATACATTTAGGATTAAGTAACAGTTGTTCCTTCAACAACTGTCAAATGGCTTACTAGACTACATAAACTATGTAGGTATTTTTAGTATTGACAGATGTAGGTTTCAATCCTTCCATAGGGAGATGTGGTCATGAAAGTCGTTGGGAGGTGTACAAGTGGCTAGTTTTTTGTTAGACTTATTGTGACACCTAAGATGTTGACATTAAGTTTATGTCATCATATGCTTTCAGACTAAATGTTTACAGAACAGAAAACAGGTACCTGTGACATAGCATCAGAAGTTGGTTTATAACTTTCTCATTCCTATTATCAGAAGTTAAAAAGAGAAAGGAGTGTCTAAAACCAGTCTCACTCAGTATCTTTGCGATAGATTTTGAGAAAGGGAGGAGGTTATTACAGGCACTTTGACCAGAATCCAACCTGTGTGAAGCTTGACTTAACATTTAAGGCTGAACACAAAAATAGAGAAGTGTGTCAAAAGCCAGATGCTACAGAAAAACTTAAGTTTCCAGAGCCATTGTCATTCAACTTAACCTTTTCACACATGGCTCTTTATTGGTCACTTAAGGCCTAAGGAATACTCTTAATACTTTACAGACAAGCACTTTCAAGTTACCTCGTTAGATGTTGCTTTAGGTTTCTTTGTGGAATAGCCTCCTCTTCTTTGTTTTATTTTATTTATTTATTTTTTTTTGAGACAGAGTCTCACACTGTTGCCTGGGCTAGAGTGCCATGGCATCATCCTAGCTCACAGCAACCTCAAACTCCTGGGCTCAAGCGATCCTCCTGCCTCAGCCTCCCGAGTAGCTGGGACTACAGGCATGCGCCACCATGCCTGGCTAATTTTTTCTATATATTTTTAGTTGTCCGATTAATTTCTTTCTATTTTTAGTAGAGACGGGGTCTCGCTCTTGCTCAGGCTGGTTTCGAACTCCTGAGCTCAAACAATCCGCCTGCCTTGGCCTCCCAGAGAGCTAGGATTACAGGCGTGAGCCACCGCGCCCGGCCCCTCTTCTTTGTTTTAAATACACTGATAACCTTGCATGTTTAAAGCATGAGCATTGCTCAGCCAAAATGAGGCCATTCATTCACAAAGTGTTCATATTGTTTGGTGAGCTAATTAGACCCTTAAATGAAAGTATATTGTGTAAAGAAGAGAGAGTGTCAAATAATTTTCTAGATAAAAATCCATCTCCTAATTTACAAAGCAGGAAATTTGTGCTTTCTTGAGAGTGTCATTGAGGTTGTTAATGTGGAGCCATGAAAGACTGAAGATTAGCTATGGTTTTTCCAACAACTTTGCTTTTGACATACTTTTCCTTCTGCTAACCATAAAATTATTACTTTTATAAATATACTGGTATTTGGACCTAAAGGGGAAGCATTTGTAACCATAAATAGTTCTAGAAATAGAAATATATAAGCACAGAATAATTTATTTGCTACTTGTTCCTCTTTGTTTTAAATCATTAGCTTTATTTGTAGCTTTACTGGCAACAGTATTCCCCATACCCATATTAATAAATGTTCTCTGAGCACGTGTATTTAGGAGACACGGTGTTAAATAGTGTTTTTAATTACACTGTTTCTCACAGTTTTCAGCTTATTCTTGTGCATTATGATGCTCAAGAATGGGGGTGTATGTAGTATTCAGTACTTCCCAAATTTAAAATCTGTGCCTGCCTGTTAATGTCTTGTAGAATTTAGAGAAGTTGATAATCACAGAGTCATTTCCAGGGTTCCTTTTTTAAAACTTTTATTTCTTTCACTTTAAACAGTGTTTTTCAAATATTGAGCCTCAAAGTATATCGAGTTAGATTTTTGAAAATTATCTTGCTTTTCAAAAATACTAAATGCAAAGTTTCCGAAATTATAGTTTCCTAAAGGATTCTTGATTTGTGTTTGGGCTACTAGGACAGGTTATTTGTAAGGCGAATTTGAAGATGCACAGGATGCCCAGTTTGTTTTGAGTAATGCAGCTAATAAGGCTATAATTCTAACTATTGTCACAGGTGTTTTGCTGTGTGACTCTATTCAGATGGCCACGTTTTACAGCACTGGTACACTGACAGTGAAGGGGAAAGTGAAACTGAGCAAAAGTGATAGTGAAGCTTCGAAGAAATACGTAGATCAGGTGCACCAGCTGCAGAATAGGCTTTTTTCTTTCCTATTCTATTTACAATATTTCATTCAGATACTAGGAAGTTTGTTGAAGGATTTTTGCAATACCTTGATAATTGAAGTATTAGGACAGTTTAGTCCAAATTAAGTTTACTGAAATGTTTATTTTCGTTCTTATGATAGTCTACTTTTTGTATATCTGTTATTCATAAGTTAATTAAAAACCTTTTTGCTCTTTAACTTTTGAGCTTTAATGCATTGGGCAGAGTTTTGGTAAAAGTAGGAAGCCATATTAATGTACTTATTTATACTATATGACCAAAACTTCCAGTGCTGTATAAATCATTCCATTATTATTTATAAATAACAGGTTTATAAACCCCCAAGCTTGATGAAGGGAATATAAAGAATACAAATAGAAGAGAGTAAACAGTTCAAATGGTTAAATGTGAGGAGCATTCATTAGGCTTGGTTCTTGCTGAAGTGAAGACTTGTAAAATCAAAAGGCACAAAGGGTTAATCAGCAGAACTACTGGATCCAGGCAGTGCTTCTCAGGTAGGAAGCATGCCTCTCATAGCAGGGGCATAGCAGTCTCTGGGGTAGCAGATGGGTATCACTGGAAAAAAGCACTTTCAAAAAATGTAATATAGGTTTATTTTGTAAAATGGAAAAAATAATTTTATAATACAACCCATAGGAAGTAAAACTCAGTAGACTCCTTGGCTGGTAAGGAAACCCCAGAGACACAGTGATTCTTGTCTTTGGTGCAGGGGCAGTAGTAGGCCCCTTCAAAGGAACCTAGCAGGCATTTGATGAGAAGACGGGGAGGGTAACTTTACCAGCGTGTGACATGGGTTAAAAAAAACTCAAAGGGAAAAACGCTAAAGAATGAAAAAACTAAAGGTCATTTAGCATTGAGAAATTTGCTAAAGGTCTAAGCAATTGCTGACCACCATTTGACACTACAGTTACCTCTGCTTTTGTCAGCTGCGGTTATGGTGGATAGCTTTCAACCAAAGGCATGAGGGGTCTGGCAGGGCATATTTTAGCTCCTGTATTAAAAGTAATTCACCTTCACTTGTAATTTATTTAGGTTATTTTCTCACATGGCAAGTCTTTTAAATTTTAAGACAGTACAGATATAGTAGCCACAACACATTACAAATTTCTCCAGTTGTACAGGAAGGGAATATATTGGTGATGTTTTGAGTGATATTCAGCATGTCCCTCTTAACCCCATCCTTTGGTATCTTAAACAGATGCGTTATCTTCGTTTGTGTCTTACAGTTTTTGAGACAGTGTCCTTGAGTTCAGACTCTCTCTTCCAGAGGGCAGTTTCACTCCTCCACACTTCTTATTTGGACTCTGCATCTGAGCATGGTTTTCAGTACAATCAAGTGACTTTGGTGAAAAATGACATTTTCTTAAATGAGGTGAGGTATTTGGTACACACTGTGTGATGGTTTTATTTTAGTTTTAAAAGAAATAGACCCATCATCTTTGGTATATAAGCCTAGTACATTTTAGGTATCAGTTTTCAGACATGATGAAAGATCCTTGGAAATAGTCACTTGGACGGTTATATATTCTATTTTTTTAATTTTTTTCTTTTTTATATTTTTTTTCTTTTTGGGCGTTTTCCGGTAAGGACCTGAAAACCTGCTAGACAAATTCTAAAAGAGCTGTAACACTAATATATTCTGAAGAGTCAAAAAATAATACCTTTAATTAGTCTTACAACAGAAGGAATTCAGATGCATTTAAAAAATTAATTTGCAAAGCTAAATAGCATGTTTATAGTATTTGGTTTTTCTCTCTTTATACAGTACAAAACTTTTTACCAACAAAAAAAAGCAAGTAACTATACTCAGGAAGAACTTCAAGAAACTTATGGGTTTCTTCTGTTTGAAACTGAAAGTCAGGTAGGGGAATTAGGTTGTAGAAAATTAATTTTGTGGTATTAATGTTCAAAAATTAATAGTATCATTAGTCTTAAAATTGGTGCTTCAGTTCTGTAAGATGTGTCAGATTACCAGTTCATCAGTGTTTTTCGTTACTTAGTTTGGTAGCAGCGTAAATGACAGTGGTGAAAACCAGTCATGAAAGAGATTTGATGTCTGCAGCTTTATTTTTTTAATGAAGACTCAGATCCAAGTAACCTTGGATATGAGTTCCGATATCTGCAACTTTTCATGTTTTCTCTTTAATTTTATCTTAAATACATTTGTAAGTTTAGGGTGAGAGTTGGATTAATACAGGTTTCTTCAGTGTCAGTAACGCCCTTTAGTGGCGTGAATGGGTATTTCTCCATTCTGGATCATTGCTTGCATAGATACATTTTGTTTCCTTGAGGTTTTTCAAGTGTAAATTACATGGTTAGGGGATAAGATGAATATTTTAAGCATTCTAGGTGGTTGGAATTATTTCATTCAATCTTTGACGATCAAATATCCGTATTGTTGCCTATTCCTAAATTGTGGGAGAAGGGAACTACTGTATACAGAGTATGTCTCCAAAGATACGTATGGCTTCCTAGATACAACTTAAACAATACCAGAGATCTGTCATCAAAACTTTAAGTAATTTGGCTCACGCCTGTAATCCTAGCACTTTGGGAGGCTGAGGCAGGAGGATTGCTTGAGGCCAGGAGTTTGAGGTTGCAGTGAGCAGTGATGAGATCACTGCACCCCAACCCCGGGAGACAGCAAGACCTTGTCTCAAAAAAAATAAAAAAACTTAAAATAATTCACAGGTAATACTTTGGTTGGGTTAATGGTTTATAAAGAATAAGGGCAGATTTGCTTAAAGAATAATTAACACTGACATATAAGAATTGTATAGTAACGCTAGAAGAGCTTATCCCTTTTTAATTTACTCATCTAAATTCAAATAAGATATGCTATGGATTCACACCAAAAATGACATTTGAAGATAAGGCATTTTTGAATTTAGTGGTTTTAAAGCCATAATTGGAAAAGACATCTTCAAGAGAGGCTTTATCTGTGACCTTGTTTAATTTAGTTTTGCTGGTGACGTTTTTGTTAGTAGAAGTGGTAAAATTTTATGAACACTTTGCACCATTAATCAAAATATGATTGTTTTACATAAACTTGCTTCGTGCCATGAATACATATAGTGAACAGATTCTATATTTATTTTAAAGCTTATAGATTTATAGCCTTATTGCCGCTTCAAAGACTGATAATGATAAGCAAAGTAATATCTTGTGTTAAAGGCAAAATTGGTCTGTCAGCGTGGACTGCGTGTTGGCAGCAGTGCTCTTACTACTCTCGGTGATCCAGCCAAAGGTAAGTCTATAAAGAAAAAAGGCATCTCTTCTTTTACACGATAAAGTGAGGTTTAATTAATTTCTTTAGCTACCTATATTAAAAGCTGGTTTCATTAATGTCAAACAGATCAGAATCTTCAGAGTCAGATTTTAAACATATAATTGAGCTTCATGTCTAAAACTTAAGGTATTTTTCAGTGCCAAGAGATCAGTTTGGTTGTGAGGATCTCTTCTGAAATATCATAATGGCAGTTGGAATACAGAATAGATAGAACTTGGCAACTAGACAAAACTTGGCAACTATGGAATGTGAAGGGTAAGAGAGAGGAAATAATCCAATGCAAGGTTTAAAACTTAAACCACAGTGATAATAGAAAAAGACACAAAAGAAGAGAAGCAGATTGGTAGGGAAGCTGATAAATTAATAGAGAAGTAATCTAATGGTTAAGAACATGAATTAGCACTAAACTTTTTTAAGCTTCAATTTCCTCATCTGTAAAATAGATTACCTTATAGAATTGTTGTGAGGATTAAATGAGACTGACTAAAGTGCTTAGCCCAGAAGCTTGTACCTAGTAAGTTCTCAGCGAGTTGATAGTACTACTTTTATGAGTTAAATTTGAGAAATAATGAGATTTTCTTAAGTATTTCTTAAAAATAGCCTATAGGTGGTAGAAATAGTTGGCCTGGACACGGTGGCTCATACTTACAGTTCTTGGAAGGCTGAGGCAGAAGGATCACTTGAGCCCAGGAGTTTGAGTCCACCCTGGGCAAAATAGATTCTGTCTCTAAAAATGAAATGAAATAAAAATAGTTGGGAAAGGGATCAGAACTGAGTTTGAGACTGGGGTGGTAGGGGTGGGTTGTAAGTTGAAACCAAGACATTGTTAGTGGGATGGTATAGATGGACAAGATGGGAAGAATAGGACTTTTGGATTGTTAATGGTACCAGGGCGTGGGGAGATGCAGGGGGGTAGAATGAGAAGGTGTCAAGAGCAGACCGTTGGATGGAGAGTCAGAAAATAGTTTCACAAAAAGCAGAAGGATCCCAAGAAGGGGAGGGATGTTTAGCAGTGCCAGGTGCTATAGAATGTGGAGATCAGGACTGAGAAAGATGATGGGGCTTCCTAGTTAGATTCCTGCTGAACTTTAAAAAAAAAAAAAAAAAAAACAACAACACACTGCTTTATTGAGATGTGAATCACATACCATTGAGTTCATCCATTTAAAGTATACAATTCAATGTTGTAGCCTGTATCAGTGGTACTTCATTTCTTTTTATGGTTGAATAGTGTAGTCATGTGCTGCCTAACAGTGTGGATACATTCTGAGGAATGTGTTGTTAGGCGATTTTGTGTGAACATTGTAGAGTGCGCTTAAACAAACCTAGACGGTATTGCTTCTAGGAAACCACACAGCGTGTTATTGTACTGAATACTAGACTGTTGTAACACAGTGGGCAAACATTTGTGTATCTGAACATAGAAAAGGTACAGTTAAAATATGATATTATCTTATGGGACCACCATCATATGTGTGGTCCATTGTTGACTGAAATGTTATGTGGCGCATGACTGTGTTCTCTGTTACAGTTATACCACTTTTTTTTTTATCCGTTCATCAATTCTTGGACATTTAGGTTATTCCTACTTTTTGGCTAATGTGAATAATGATTCTGTGAACATACATGTATAAGTTTTTGTGTGGACATGTGTTTTCATTTCTTCTGGGTATATAACTAGGAGTGAGATCCACTGGGGCATGTGGTATAACTCTATGTAAAACAAAAAATTTTTAAACTTAACTCAACTCCTGTTCTAAAGGACGTTAAAGATGACAAATTCATGACCCCATTAACCGTACATAAAACCTTTTTTCTTCTTCCCTATTTTTTCACCCCACCTTCTTTTCATTATGAAAAATTCAAACATGTAGAAAAAGTAGAGCATAGTATAATATACCTGTCACCTAAGTTTATTTGCCTCATTTGTTTAAATTTTTTTCTGAAGAATTTGAGAGGAAACTACATATAATCACCTCAGCTTACATCTCAAAACAACAAAAAATTTTCCTACATCGTTACAATCCCATGATTTTATTGCTGATGTTTGAGAGGCAGGCTTTAGCAGAGCTGTGGAAGTAGCAGCTGAATTGTTCCTGACAAGTACACATTCTTCAAACACATGCGACTTATGCTGGAGTTGATAATAAAATTGCACTGCTGCCTGTATATGTTTTATAGTTTTTGGCTTGAATAGAACTGGCTAGTTCTGTATATAACAATAATACTTTCTATCATTATAGTGTTTCATGGTTTTAGAAGCTTAATGGTCTTTTTAAATCTTCATGAGAACCCTGAGGTTTATGTGTGTGTGACCCCGGCCCACCCTTCCCCCTTCAGTGACTTATTCCTACCTGGAACCCAAGCTCTTTTCCACTACATCACAGTTTTCTCACCCATTGTCTTTTACATTTCAAAAGAGATGCCTCAATGAAGCAGAGCTCTTGACGTCTGTCCTTCCCTCCTTGTTTTCACTGCTGCTTCCTCCTTGGGATCCTCCTCTCCTGTCTCAGCTATTATGGTCCTTTCTACTTGGTCCTCTTGCTTCTAGTCTTTCCTCTCCGATGGGCGGTGTGCTGCTTAAAACCTTTGATGGTTCTCTGCTGCCTACAGAATAAAGTCTAAGCTGATTATTGAGTCATCCTAAGATCTTTGCTCCCCAGCTCCAGCCTTCCTCCTCAGCCTCAGTCTCCACTGCTTTCTCCCCTGCTCCCAACCCTGTGGCCTGTGCCCTAAACACTTCATGATCTTTTATGCTTCTATACTTTTGTTCATTCTCTTCTCTACTTAGGATTTCATTCCTCTCTCTAAGGAACTTGTTCTTGCCCTGACAAATTTAATTATTTCTGTGTACTTACAGTTTTTTATATATACCACTTTATAGCATTTAATGATACTTGTTTTCATTTCCGTGTGCACTCAAATATAACACGTTTTACAGATGTTTAAATAGCTGATATGTGTTGGGCTATGGTGTGGTTTACAGTAGTAAACAGAACAAATATAACGCCTGACTTAATGGAATTTATAATCTATCAGAATAAGCATCTTGAAGGCAGGAACTTTGTTTTATTTACCTTTGTGTCACTGCTGTCTAGCCCAGAACCTGCCATGTAGCAGTAAACTCTCAGTACATATCATTAAATAAGAGAACTTACTGATATTTTTCGTGAAAAATAACTTGAGAATCAGATTACCATAGACATCTTGGTTGAATGATTACATGGAGAAAAAAACAGACTAATTTAGAATTTTTTAAGAATGTGATATTTTTATCTTTTTTCAGTTATCGTACCCAACTAGAAAATTGGTTTTCAAATGTATATTTTAAACTGTTTTCATAGCTTTAGAATATCACAGATAGTAATTCTTTAAAAGATAAGCAGTATCAAAACAGATTTTTTAAATGGACGTTTATTTGTCCTTTGAATAGTCTTGTTCAGTTAAAGGTAGCCTTACATGTGAATTGTGTCAGTGTAAATAGTCTTTTTAAAACTGTAAATTAATTTATATTTTATACTTTTATAGGTGTATACATTTCCAAATACTCAGACTATCTTCATCCAAGACCATGGTATCATGGGAATTCTGGTTATGTTGTAATTTTTAATCTAATTAAGGTAAAGCCTAGATGTGCTTTTTTGTAATTTTCTTTTAAAAACTGAAGGTTATCTGCCTATGATATTCTTCGTAGATCATTAGCTATACATATCCTTGCCAAAGACAGCTATTCAAATTCAAGGAAAACAAAACTATTTTTTCTTTTTATTAAAAATAGAACTTTTTCATTTACTAGATCATCTGTGAGCATTTTTTTAAATAAAAATTCAAAATAATAAAAGGAGTATGCAGTGAAAAGTCTTCCTCTCACCTGTCAGAGCTGCTTGTGGAACATGAAATAAGAGAATGGGTAGCTTGCTTATAAAATGATATGATTACAGTTACAAAAGGTGAATTTAAAAAAATTCCTTGTCTGGTTTTATTTTCTTTCTCCATAAAACATCCAGACCTTGTTCACAGCTTCATGTGGCACCTAAAACTGATCTCACAAATTCTTAAATGTCCTAAATAGCACTGTTTACGTGAATCAGGCAATTAGAAATTTTACACAAATAGTAGGGAACCTCTGGTTTTAGATGTTGGTGGGCTTTTTGAGGGCATTTCTGTGATCTAGTTTTGTTTAATTGTTTTTATTTTTAGCTTTATTACTATCTTAAATTTTTTGGTTATAAACTCAACATTACTGACCTTTTTTTTTTAAGAGTGAACTCTTCATATTCCAAAGTTTGCTCCCCAAAAACTGGAGGGAAAGTAACATTACTTTGAAGTGCAACCACTGCTTTTCCTCCCTGAATCGTTCTTCTGGCCTCTGATAGCTCTGCTGCAGAGAGTATGCCTGTCCATGCAGATAATAAGCATTTGGTTTTTTAGTTAGATTGTGCCTCAGCCTTGGTTTCTTGCCACTGTATCCTGCCCTCTCTGGCTGGAGATTGCTATTTAGTTTTTGCCTATATCTGTTAGTCCTCTTTACCTTATTTCACAAAATTGAGCCACAATCAGTGCCATAAGGTGTTTGATGAGGAGAAGGTAGAGATTGTGATTGCTTACTGAGACGTGCTAGTCACATTCTTTGGCTTCTTAGGATTGCCCATGGTGGTCCTATAAATGAAGAGGCAGGATTAACAACAACAACAACAAAATTCTTTTTTAAAAAAGTAATTACATTCTTCTTATAAAAAATTACCTATAGTCCCAAATCCCACTTTGGTATATTTGTTAGTATGTATTTTTATTTTTTTCCATATATATTGATTTCTTAAGCCATAAAAAGAGTTTATACTATGTACACTTACGTGCTAATTCTTTACCGTTACGTTGTGAACATTTTCTTATGTCATATTATTCAAAACAGCTTTTTAAATCATTGTATAATATTTCATCATGTGGTAAACTTGGCTCCCCGCCCCCCTTTTTTGAGAGCTATGTAACCCTTGATGAAGAGAAATCTACAATGGGAAATACTGTGGACTGCACAGTGATCAGGGCCAGCTGCCTGCTGAGCACTTGGCTAAATATTTATTTGCCCCTTACTGACTTACTAAGCCCTGACATAATAGAAGTATCTTAATCTATAATTTACAATTGATAATTCAGTTTGGAGACTCACCTTTTGAAATTTTAGATTTTATTTGTCATCTTTGAATGTTACAATCACCTAATAGCCATTCAATGACTATAACATAAAAGATGGTGGGCTAGGCCAGGCATGATGGCTCATGCCTGTAATCCCAGCACTTTGGGAGGTCAAGGTGGGAGGATCGCTTGAGCCTAGGAGTTTGAGACCAGCCTGGGCAACATAGCAATATCTCTTTAAAAATATTAGCTGGGCATAGTGGTGCTTGTCATCCTATATACTCGGGAAGCTGAGGCAAGAGGGTTGCTTGAGCCTAGGAGTTTGAGGCTGCGGGGAGCTATGATCACACAGCTGCACTCTAGCCAGGTGACAGAGCTAGACCCTGTCTCAAAAAAGGGGGTGGGGAGGCGCTATGTAGTTTCTCTTTAAAGAAACAGCTCTCTTGGCTGGGCGTGGTGGCTCACACCTGTAATCCTAGCACTCTGGGAGGCCGAGGTGGGCGAATCGTTTGAGCTCAGGAGTTCGAGACCAGCCTGAGCAAGAGCGAGACCCCTTCTCTATAAAAAAATAGAAAGAAATTAGCTGGCATGGTGGCGCATGCCTGTAGTCCAGCTACTCGGGAGGCTGAGGCAGTAGGATTGCTTGAGCCCAGGAGTTTGAGGTTGCTGTGAGCTAGGCTGATGCCACGGCACTCTAGCCCGGGCAACAGAGTGGGACTCTGTCTCAAAAAAAAAAATAAATAAACAGCTCTCTTAAATTTGGGGCAACTCATGTATTCCTTTTGATGTGGTGATTGAAAACTATGGATATTTCCCTTAGATGCCCAACAAAGTATTTTTTAATACAATTTTAAGAGTTTGTGTATAATTGTAACTGTTGTTTGCCTTAATTTGGGTTTTTTAAGATAATTGGTTTTTTTTTTTTTTTAGGGAGCCTAGTCTTTAATACACTTATTATTAGTTGAAACATACCCACATCTTCATTAGGCTTCTTTTAAATGAATCCTACAGTGAAGGTTATTGCTATTTGAAGACCTGATTAGCTTTAATATTTTTATTCTAGGGAAAAGTC
The DNA here is from genome assembly GCF_000956105.1 of Propithecus coquereli. Taxonomy (NCBI): domain Eukaryota; kingdom Metazoa; phylum Chordata; class Mammalia; order Primates; family Indriidae; genus Propithecus; species Propithecus coquereli. The sequence continues at coordinate 3,471,498 of NW_012155729.1, forward strand.
AAGTTTGTGTCTGAGAATTTTACAGCTAACTATACTAGGCCATCTTCTGGCTATGATTGCCACGTGGCTACAAATACTAACAAGGTTTCTGACAAGGAGAGTCATTTTCGTGCCTTTGAACTAAGTCAGGTATAGTCACCTGTGAATAAATAATCTAATGTGTTAAATTTCAGGGCTGGGTGGGGTTGAGATAAACTTGCTGTATATGCAATTCCTGATAATACTTATTTTTCTTCTTTCAGTATTACCTTTACGAACTTTCGGGAAGCACTGTTACTGAGCGGCCTAGACAAATCTGTCCATATGTAATTGTGGCTTTTCAATACAGGGAACCCAAAAAGATGGCAGCACCAGCTCGTGAAAGCATGTAGGTAATCATGTGCGTACTTTGCTTTACTGTGTTTGTTTCTTATGCTTTTATGAAAGTGCTTTTCTTTCTTTTCTCTTCTAGACTTGAACTCAGTGAAAATGGTAAGAAATCTGTCGTTGATTTTAGATTTTTTCTTTCGTCTTTTATACTTTTTTTAAGGAAATGTTTCATTTATAAATAATCTGTTGCTCTCTTACCGTCATTTCTTAAAGTTCTCAGATCTCCATGGAAAGGGAGATTAACTATTCAAGGCTGTGTGCTATGTGATATAACTCTCTGGCCCACTTACGGTACAGTGCTCCCAACACAGCTGTAAGTATTAAATTTTGTGTCCTTTACTAATGCTTGTATTAAAAGGGTTTTGTTTGTTTTAAAATTCTCATTTCAAGGTCTTGATGGGTGGCACTGATGTGAAATACAAAAATTGTGCTTGGTTTTAGATTAGAGCACATTTGGCTAGGTGTTTAGAGCACAGGGTCATGACACAGGAAACCTAAATTCTAATCCATTAATGGAAAAATGACCTCTCAGGATAAGTTAAATAATTTGATACGAGAAGTTTGACTTTCCCCAAGAAACAGATCAGATTTGCCTGGATAGCAAATATAGCAGATTATAGCCACTTAATCCTGTTATTGAGTTTTTATTAAGATTTGCAGTATCTGGTTTTCTAATTTCACATGATTCTTTTAGAAAAATATTGACTAGAGAAGCTGTTACGTGTATTTACATTAAAATGAATGACCATGATGAGTGTTTTCTCCAGGGGAACTGTGAAGGCAGCTTATGAAATCTTTTTGTTTGGCCTATTCTTAGTTTGTACCCAAAACTATTGCAAGATAGTCATAGTTTAATTGAAATATAAGGTGAAAACTGATGCGCTGTCAGAATTCATTTTGTTGGCCTTTCTAAAAAAGAGGCAGGGTATTATAACCTGTAGAATAAAGTAAGAATTCTGTGAATAAATAAGTGGGAGAGAAGGGAAAGTTCTTCCTACTGTAGAGTGCAGCGAATAAATGTGGAAAGAGTGACGAATTAGAAAACCACTGTGTTGCAATACAATAATACCAACCAATGGATGCTAAAAGTAGCAGGCGAAAGTTTGGTAATATTTACGTATCTCACGACATTTTCCCACAACTTGCTCATTAATCACAAAGGAAGAAAATATAGAGCTGGGTGCAGTGGCTCACACCTGTAATCCTAACACTCTGGGAGGCCAAGTTGGGAGGATCGCTTGAGCTTGGGAGTTTAAGACCAGTCTGAGCAGAGTGAGACCCCATCTCTACTAAAAATAGAAAATAAAAAAATTAGCCAGACAACTGAAAAATTAGCCAGGCATAGTGGCACATGCCTGTAGTCTCCCAGCTACTTGGGGAGGCTGAGGCAGGAGGATCCCTTGAGCCTAGCCCAGTAATTTGAGGTTTTAGTGAGCTATGATGATGCCATTGCAATCTAGCCCAGACAACAGAGTGAGACTCTGTCTCAAAAAAAAAAAAAAAAAGTATATACATATATATAGATAGAGAGAGAGAGAGAGACTTTCCAGTAGAGAAAACTAAGTGGTTAAATTAATGTCACCATTAATGAAATAGGTGTCATGTGCTTCCTGATATGATGCACAGGAAATGACATCATATCACTTCTGTGGTGTTTCTGTCTAATCAGGAGGAAACATTAGACCTACCCAGATTAAGGAGCATTCTGCAGAATGGTCTATATTCTTTGAAATATCAAGGTCACTGAAAGTAAAGAAAGACTGAAAACCCCTTCTAAATTAAAGAAGACTCAAAAGGCATGATAACTAAGTGCAGTATGGCATCTTGCATTGGAAATTTTCTTTTGCCGTGAAGGACCTTAATGAGGCAGTCGGAAAAATTTGAATAAGATGTGGGTTAAGTCATGGTGAATTTGTTAATTTTGCTAATTGCTCTGTGGTTGTATGAGAATATTTCCTTTTTAAAGAAGCACCCAGAGAAGTAGTTGGGGGTAAAAGGGAATCAGGTTTACATTTTACTCTCAGAAGGTTCACAGCCTGAGCAGCATAGTTGCGAGACCCTGTCTCTACAAAAAATAGAAAAATTAGCTGGGTGTGGTGGTGCGTGCCTATAGTCCCAGCTACTTGGGAGTCTGAGGCAGGAGGATCTCTTGAGCCCAGGAGTTTGAGGTTGCTGTGAGTTATGACGATGCCACTGCACTCTAGCCTGGGTGACAGAGCGAGACCATCTCAAAAAAACAACAAAAAGAAGGTTAAAGAAATTACGTGTGTGTGTGTGTGTGTGTGTGTGTGTGTGTGTGTGTAGAAAGAATGACAAAGGGCCGGGCGCGGTGGCTCACGCCTGTAATCCTAGCACTCTGGGAGGCCGAGGCCGGTGGATCGCTCAAGGTCAGGAGTTCAAGACCAACCTGAGCAAGAGCGAGACCCCCGTCTCTACTAAAAATAGAAAGAAATTATCTGGACAACTAAAAATATATATTTAGAAAATTAGCCGGGCATGGTGGCGCATGCCTGTAGTCCCAGCTACTCGGGAGGCTGAGGCAGTAGGATCGCTTCAGCCCAGGAGTTGGAGGTTGCTGTGGGCTAGGCTGAAGCCACGACACTCTTGCCCGGGCAACAGAGTGAGTGAGACTCTGTCTCAAAAAAAAAAAAGAAAGAAAGAAAGAAAGAATGACAAAGTAAACATGCTATACTCTTAACATTTGCAGATTCTGGATAAAGAGTCTAAAAACATTTTGTACTATTTTTGCAACTTTTCTATAAGTCTAAAAGTATTTCAGAATAAGTTTTTAAAAAGGAAGAAGTAGTTGGGAAATGATACAAAGATCCGTATGTGGTTCATTCTGTGGAACTGCATGGTAGGCAATCCAACATTACCAAGGGTTTTCAACTCTCACACAGCTTAACTTTTTAAAATTCTCAGTTCCTGTATACATAATTTTTTGGCACATCTGGATATTTTGTTTATACCAAAAATACACGTTTAGAAAATGAACGTATTTGCAGACCATGGTCTGTGGGTTGTATCTGTAAGTATGCCTATTATTTAACCTGGAGTATATCAATTTAAGGGCTTTTTTGTGGTTGTGATATTTTTGTTTGCATATATATTAGAAAACCAAAAATTATGGAACTATACGTAGTTCCAGTATTTATTACACTGCTCGATATTGTTGTTTTTTAGACCACAGGAACTAGATTTTAAGTATGCAATAAAAGTGTCTTCCTTGAAAAAACGACTACCAGAAGCTGCCTTTAGAAAACAGAATTACTTGGAGCAAAAAGGTCTGTTGAAATGTAATGACATACTTGCATGTCTTGGGCTTTGTTTGAGTTATTTTCTACTCTGTCTTTCAAACGTGCACACATACTCTCCTGTCTCATATTAAGTGATTCTTAAAAGGGTGTTTTGTGAGAAAGTTCTAAAGTTACTATGTTTTTCAGTTCCTTAGAGGCCAACTAGAAACTGTGAAAGGCAGTTTCATCCAAGATGACAAAGAGTAGCTTTGATACAGAATGCTAATGGAATTAAGCAAACAGATATTAAAAATAGTTGGAAACTCATAACCATTCCTCTCAAGGAGAACAGAATTTTTGTTTTTATTTATGTTTTTTAAATCTCAAATGAAAGAAAAAATATGAGAAGGAAATTTCTTGGTGCTTAGGTTAGTTCTAAGAATGTTATTTTGCAGTGTTTATTTGTCTTGTTGGTCCTATAGTAGTGTCAGTATAAGAGCATTGTTTTAAAGTAATTATTTCAGTAACTTTTTATTAAGGAGTTTTATAACCAAGAACATTAATAAAGGTTTTTTGGGTAGAATTCCTGTTCTTTCATTTTAGTAATATAGAAAATGAGTAAGTTGATTTTAAAAATAAGAAATGTTTTTTGTGATTTTTCTCTACAGTCTGTTGCCAAAGTTTGTGCTTCAATCTGTATGAGGTGGAACTGTCAAACAGACAAGGGGAAAAAATAGATAAACTAACAGAATACATTAAAAAGAACCAATTGGTAAGAATCGTTATTTTAAAATATAGTTATTTTTTCCTAAATTGAGAAATTGATATCTGAGTATTAGTTGGCTGTGCCTGGATTGAATTATTTTAGTTTACTAAAAGCATTTTCATTGTTTAATATTTATTTACATATTAGTAAGATAATATAGTAGTCCCCCCCTTTATTCCTGGGGGATATTCCAAGACCCCCAGTGGATGCCTGAAACTGGATAGTACCAAACCCCATGTATACATACATACCTATGATAAAGTGTGATTTACAAATTAGGCACAGTAAGAGATTAACAACAATAACTAATAATAAAATACAGTAGTTACAACAATATATTGTAGAAGTGTCAATGTAGTCTGTCTCTCAAAATACTGTATTGTACTGTACTTACTCTTCTTCTCGTGATGATGTGAGATAATAAAATTACCTCCATGGTGAGATGAAGTGAGATGGGTGACGCAGTGTTGTGAGGCACCACCGCTGTTGACGACATGGGCAGGTGGTGTGGGCGGTGTGGATGTGCTGGACAAAGGCATGATTCAAGTCCTGGACAGGATGGGGTGGTGCGGACCAGCACGAGGTTTCATCACACTGCTCAGAGCAGTGTTCATTTTAAAACTTAGGAATTGTTTATTTCTGAAATTTTCCATTTAGTATTTTTGGACTTCAGTTTTGTCATCTGGTACAGGGGGAGAACCCTTCATCCAAACCATCACTTCAGTCTCGAACTGGCCTGTGTCATCTGGACGTCCATCGGCCAGTACTGAAAAAGACATGGATGACACTGGGTGGCTGAGCCCATGTCGAGCCCACTGCCAGCAGCGGGGGTGAGGCCAGGCCTGCCCAGTCTGAAGGAGCCCTCCCGGTAGATGAGAGCTGCCTCTGCAGTTCCCAGGCGGCTGGGGGAGTGGGTGCTGAGGTGATAACCATAGAATGTCTGCTGTAGGATGATAGTCCTTTCTTTTTCTTTTGAAGTAGCATAGTCCATTTTCTATTTGGAAATTAAAGGGAAGAAAGTCGGAAGCTATTTTCAGAAAATGCATTGGTAAAGGCACTTCTCCTGAGTGCTTATGGTGTTAGGAGTAGTAGAGACTTAGTGCTGGCTTTGCATTGAAACCGATTAAGAACAATTATTAATAGAAATTATATATTGCATGTGGCCCTTCCTCCTCGGTGCTCCATGCTTTTTTTCTTCTCGTTTTAGGAATTTTTTTTTTTACACATCTGTCTCCCCAGCTAAACATTGAGTTCCTTGAGGGCCAGTATGCATTCAGTGTCTTTGATACCTTAGTGTCTGGTATAGAGTGGACAAGTAATAAATGTCCCTTAGAGAAAGTGTATGTGGGATTGTGCCTGGAACACTGAACTTAGGAACAGGAAAGAGCAAGGTCTCTTTAAAGGGTGTTAAAAACACAGGTGGCTGTATTATTCTGGGTACATAGGGAAGAGGCTAGAAGCAGATACTGTATTTAAAAGATTCTATGATTTCTCCCCACAAAGGTTAAAATAGGAACTTTATACAGCCCTTTATAATATATAATTTGAGACACTAATAAGATATACTACTTATTTTTTATTTGCACGTATTTTTGAAGATAGGGGTACGTGATTTTAATAGAAGGATGTTACTTTACATTTTTATTACAAAACTAAGATGCAGAACAGTGTAGAGGCTAATTATTGTTACTTTCACTTTTTACATCAATAGAAAACGAAACGAGAATCATAGCTATTTGCAGTTTAATAGACACCAAAGCTATGGTTATATACAATCCTTTGTATGTTTATTCAGTAATTCTGGGGGCCTACTGTGTGGTAGAAGCAAGGATACAAAACAGTCCCTAACTCATAGCTTCCATAAGTCACGGAGCTTATAAGACTATGGAGGGGACAAATAGATAATCACATGCCATGAAGCACATAGGGGCCGTAATAGAAACGTATGGAGACTCGAGAGAGTAATTCTGTGAGTGAGAGATCAGTACCTTAGTTGTAATGTAATAATTTGAAAAGTCTTTTGTTTCATATTTTCATTGTGATTAAATAATTTTTTGATTTACCCTATTTGTAGGCTTACGTCCTACCGGTTTTGAAATAAAATGTTTTGAACTGAAAAATTATTGTATGAACTTTGGATTTTATCTTTTATGGGTATATAGGTTTTTGAAATGGTGAACAATGGAAAAGAAGAACTATTAACTTTATGATTTAGAATGATAGCTTTTAGATGACTTCCCCTATTTACCTGGGGACAAAATTGCCCAAGTTACTGAAAACACAAAATTTCAAGACTTCTTTTTTTATCGAGCTCAAGATTTCACTGAAGACTCTGGTGGAGGGGGAAAAAAGGAAGAATTTACTTTCATCTACATTTCTTGTTGCCATAGGACCTGATTATTTTTTATTTTCCATTTCTTGGGATGCTGTAGAAAGGATTGTTTTATTGGATGGTATCTTCAGTTTTTGTAGTTCCACAATATTCTGATAATTTTCACATAAACATGAGCTTAAGATTAATCTCGAATTTGAAGTGGCTACGTAGTAACACGTGACAATTTAGGCAGTGGTATAAAATATCAGCTGTCTCAGTGAAAAAATGAAATAAGACTTTTTGATTGATTTGTTATGTAGTTGAACACTACTCTAAAATTAACCCTGGAAGTTCTGGTTATTATATGTAGCTCGAACAGAGCCAAGATTATTTGAGCTAAGGAGCTTAGTTTCTGAATCTAAAGACAGAATTACCCTGATTGTTATAAACATTAACATTTCCAGAATCTTTTCTTTCATTGAGGTCACACTTCACTAATGAGTATGGTAGAGGGAGAAGGAGAGAGGGATTGAAGAATCTTCTTTCATATGTATTTTTCTTTTATATTCCAGGCAGTCATCAAATGCTTAGAAGATCGGGGGGTTTTCATTTTACTTACGTCATCAGCCTTAATATCAGAATCAGGTATGGATAACTTTTAAATGTTTTTCAGTACGTTTACTTTTGTTTTATAAGATCAGCAACCTAACTTTTCTTTTGATTCTCATTCTGTGTAGATTTTGGAGCTGAGCAGATGGGTCTGCACGGGTTGCATTTGTTCCATTCACCCCCGTCAGCAGGTGAGGACACAGTGACCCAGTTCACTCTGTCTGGCAGATGTATTTCAGTCCTCGTCTGACTTGGCCTCTCAGTAGCACATGGCACTGTGAACTGTTCTTTCCTCTTAAATATCTCTCTTCTCTTGACCTCTCTGGCTGACCTCTTAACCTCCTCTGCAGGTTTATCCTCATCTCCAGCTGTCTGCTGACATTTCCACCGACATAGCTCAAAGGTGCCTCAGATTCAGTGTGTCTAAAACTGAATTCACTTGTTACCAAGCAGCAATAGCTGGGAGACGCTGTGATGTGGGTCAGAACCTTCAAAGATGCTGTCCCCTTACCTGGACTGTTGATCTTTTTCTTATCCAGCCCACACATTCTCAGGGTGATGTTGTCCTCCCCCCCGCCCCCACCGCTCCCCAAAGGACCAAAACTTGGCTCTTGGGGGCAAAAAAAAATCACCTGTATAGTACATAAACAGTTACACAGTAGTATATGCGTAGTATTAAAATTTCAGAGGGCAGGTGGGGAAAAAAGAGTCTAAAAGGGCTGGGGGCAGGTAATGATTAAGAAGGTTGTTGAGGGACACTGATCTAGCTTATTCCTGTTCCCATCTGTCTACCTTCAGTTTCAGTATCACTTCCCTGATTCTGTCACCACTCTTCCCCCTGGGCTTATCAGTATAACTTAAGTACTTATTTGTGATTATTTGCTGCCTACCCCAGTATTCTACTGTATCCCTAATGCCTAGCAATGCCAGGTACTTAAAAAACAATGTTTACTGTATAAATAAATGAAAGTGAGTCATTTCTTTGTTGCCACATGAGGAAATTCTCATTGTTTTATAGTCAGACTGTGTGTTTAAACATAAAACTGTATACAGTATGTATAAGGCTATAACCAGTACAAAAATGTTTTCAAAGTTTATTTTTAAAAATTGTATTACTCAGCCGGGCACTGTGGCTCACACCTGTAATCCTAGCACTCTGGGAGGCCGAGGTGGGTGGATCGTTTTGAGCTCAGGAGTTCGAGACCAGCCTGAGCAAGAGCGAGACCCCGTCTCTACCAAAAAATAGAAAAAAATTAATTGGACAGCTAAAAATATATAGAGAAAAAATTAGCCGGGCATGGTGGCGCATGCCTGTAGTCCCAGCTACTCGGGAGGCTGAGGCAGGAGGATCGCTTGAGCCCAGGAGTTTGAGGTTGCTGTGAGCTAGGCTGACACCACGGCACTCCAGCCCGGGCAACAGAGTGAGACTGTGTCTCAAAAAAAAAAATTCTATTACTTAAAAGCAGAGAACTGTGCTTTCTTAGGCATCACTTCTTTGGAACAGGTAAAACATTACCAATTATATAACATAATGGCAATGGCTGTTTACATTTTTAAGCATTCATTATGTCAGGTATTGTGGTCGGTATATCTGATTTAGCAATCCTTCAAATAAGTACTCTTATTATAACCTTTTCAAAGATGAAGAAACTGCTTAGCCAACTCAAAAGGGCTTTTTTGTAGATTTTATTATAGTTTAACACAAATCATACTGGGTTCTGCCTTGCCAGGTTCCTTCTTGAAATAATGACTTTGCCTAGAAAAAAACTGCTTTTTTGTGAACTTAGTACTCAAGGACTTTTCATATTTTATTTTTCCTTCACTTGTTACTATAAATGATGTACTGCAAAGAAAAGAATTTTTATCTTACTATCCAGCCATTTTCCTTTTTATTTATTCTTTGTCCTTCTTTTCCTGATCCCCGCTGTCGTGCTAATGTGTTTACTTGGGACTCACTTGGTGTTTCTTAATTCTGTAGTTACTTTTCCTTAACAAGAAGGATGCGGTTTCTATTTCCATTTACGAGGCACTAGAAGCCTTTGTTATTTGTGGGTTTATGTTGCTGAGAACTCTGAAATTTTCTAAGATTTTATTACCCAGTTCACAGGGACCTGACTTTTTTTTAATTCCCTTTAGTGGTTTCCTTTAGGTTATTGAGCTGCTAAAAAATTAGCACTTTAGTGAAAGATTGAGCCAAAGAGAGGAGAGGAAACCCAAAGTCTTCAGTAAAGTTACTTAAGTTTTTACAATTTTTATTTCATTTGATAGAAAAGGCAATAAAATTAGCAATAATCATTCCAATAAGATTTGGGCATTATTTAGGGCTTCTGTTTTTTTAGTTTGGTTGATTTGCATTGTATGTCTAAAAAGAATTTGGAGTTATATAAGGTACAGATAAAATAAGAGTACATTTTAAAAGCAATAAATAAGAATTAAACAGTAGGAAAGCAAGTCTGCCAGCTCTAAAGACCAGCGCTACTGCCCGATGGACACTGAGCCTCCTCGCCAGCGAGATGGTTTAGCTACTCGCCCTGACCTAGCCATTGCATGTCAGATGTTCTTTTTCACGTCAGGTTACGTGTGTAACTTCACATATGGAGATACATTCATTACATGCACTCGTAAGTCTCCTGTTAATTGCCATTTAGGTTATCATTTGAAACACTATAGCATATTTAACCATCACGTAATTTTGAAATCTGAAGCATTTTTTTCTGTACGTTTTGTTAAAAAAACAAAACTTAGGTGTTTATTATATGTGTATATGTATTTTAGGAGTGAAAGATTTGAAAGTTGAAGATGACATCTCAATAAGGGTGATACCTATTTTACCCACCCTTAATTGTGCCCTGCAAGAAGCAAAGAAATCATTTCCTGAAGAAGCAACCCGCCCAAACACATTAGTGAAGCATCATTTCCAAGAACTGTGCAAAGTGGACAGAAGCACTTCCCTGACCACTGCTCCGCAGGGTGGCGTTAAAGAGACTTCATTTTTCGGGAAACTGTCCAGTGGCTTTGACTGGGTTCCTCCAGCCGAAAAGTGTCCTTCAGAGTCTTTAACTCAGTTGAAGTCTTATTTTTCAGATCCTAGTGGTTATATTTTTGAAGTGTCTACTGCTTTGGATTTGTTAGCAGAGCCTCCTCAGTCTCCTTGTGTTTCAGATGGCATTTGTGATGCTGGATTTTCTTTAGTTATGACTCCCGATCCTGAACTTCTTGACTCGGAGGCAGAAGTAAGAAAAGAAACTGAAACGAAAAAGAAATCTGAAGAAATTTTGAAAGCAAAGAAGGGAGTTGTGGTTCCACTGAGTCGAGCATCAAGCCTGAGAGTGCAGCCTAAGAGAAAGGCCAGCACGCCTCCTGTGGTGCAGAGCAAAAAGGTGAACTTGTGCCGCCCCCTTCCCAAAAGAACTGCTCCCAGAGCAGACAGTGGCTTGGATTCTCCAACAACTCTAAAGTTGGTCAAAGGACAGTTTCCTCAGAAAAGAAAAAGAGGTAAGCATGATTTATGTGAATTATTATAATAACTGTTGTGTTCGAACTGTGTTCTGGCTTCGTTTGTGGGGACTGCAGCTCAGCAGCATCTGTTAGAAGACTGTTGGAGCCACCAGTGTTTCTTTCCAGGTGATTTGTGTGCCTGCCAAAGCCCAAGAAGCACTGATCTAGATAAAGCTGAAAACCAAGAAATTAGGAAAGACTAAGATATCTCAAACGCCTGCCCACCGAAAGCTTCTGTTCCACTTGTGAAATTGCTCATGTGTTTACATTCCATTCTGAGAGAGATGAGTGTCTGTTTTCTGTGCCATACCTGACAAATGGAGGTGGGAGTAGGAGAAGAGGATCTTCTAAAATCAGGCACACCAGTGGTAGCAAGGTGATAGCTGACAGCCTGAACACCGACAGGGAGGAAATGCCTGGGACCTCCAAAACTAAAGCAGTCTAGGGCAGAGTTTCTAATCTTATATGAGTATCAGAGTTTTTAAAATGATCTCCTGGATCCTTGGACGGATCTACTGAAACGGAATACGCAGTAGCCTGGAAACAGTTCCACACATGGTTTTGATGCTCCCTGAAAATTGAATGAGAATCAGAATCTAGAGGCATTGAGTGTGTTGGCCCACACAGTGTAGTGAACACAACACAGCAAACCACATGACTTTGGCTTAGGGTCATCTCAAATTACCTTTTAGTGTATTTTCTCTAAAAAGGTAGGGAACTAAGCTGTGTGACCCATTAGAGAAGGGGTCCACTCACTGGCTGGGGGGCCACTCAGTTGTTCCTGTGTCATCTCTGGCTGTGCTACATAGGCCAAGCTGAGCAGTTGGGGCAGAGACCATGTGGCCTTCAGACCTGAAAGTGTGTACTCTCTGGCCCTTCCCAGAACATGTTTGTCAGCCATGTCTGTCATATTTTGAATTTGAAACTGTTGGTGCTAAAGAAGAAACGTGTAGGATGTGGTGATCCTCAGGATTCTAAATAATTAAGGTTCTACCCTGTCGTTTGACAGATTAGTGATTTCTGGCTTATTGTGATCTGAGAAATGGTGAGGGCTGGAGGGTAGTGGAGAGTATGGCAGTATAAAGCTGTGAGTCAGACTGTACAGCTACTTGTAAGTATATTCAGGCCAGCCATGCTGAGTTTCTGTTCTGTGTGAACCAGTTCACTTTTAGGTATTAATCTATAATTCAACAGAGATTGTCACATTTTTTCAAATGATTTTTAATTATATTTACTGTAAGATATGCTTGCTGCTATAGTTTAGTACCCAAAAATTCATACGTGACCGACACAAAAATTTCAGAAAACTATTTATGTGTAATATAATCTGATAATTTTTATTCTGTTCTGTCTCATTTAAGAAAGAATTCTGGTTGTGACATACTGAATTTATTTTGCAACCCACCAGTGGATTATTACAGTTTGAGAGACGTGATTTTGAATGTTACACAGAAACAGAACAATTCCTGCAGGATCACCTGGTTTAATTTGTCTTTTTTTTTTCTCCCAGGACCTAGGTTTTTGAGAGATTTTCCCCTCCTGTTTGTGCAAATGTTAGAAAGTCCCCCTACCCCCAGGTTTTATTTATCTGCTACTCTTACTTTCGTTTTCTTTTTAATTTAGTCCAAACTGTTTTTATGTTTGACTTATATTTTGCCTTTTCCTACGCTGAAGAGTTTAGAAAATGTAACTGGAGTGGAATGAAAAGTCTTATTCTTACAAAATAAATATGCTGCTTTGGTACTTAGAATAGTTTAGTAGGGAGGGAAATAATTAGACCCAGGGGAATGTGTAACATTAAGGGATTCTGAAGATTTTTTTAGAAACCACTCCTTTCTCTAACTCCCAAAAGAATGAAATGGATCTCTTTCTTTTTCCCTACATTTCACTAACACTCACCACAGTTTCTTAAACTGTTTAATGTTGTGTTTAATATCGTGTTCTCAATGAGAAATAGCATTTTCTATATGTGATTTAAAAATATTTGCCAACCATCTATATGTGTGATTATATTTAGGGGGCTAAATTTTTTGGTGGGAACAACTGAAATGATGAAAAATCAGTGAGATTAAAGTGTTCAGAGTGAGCATTTATTAACATTTTTCTAACTCTTAAGATTGAAACACTTTGTCTTGTGCAGTATAAGCAGGTGATTAGTGTTTTCTTTTTCTTCCCACCTACCTCCACCTTCAGCTATGTACGTCAACTGCGTGGGAAAAGCGAAGCAAAGCATTCTGTAAGGGACGATTTTGTGTAAGATAGTCATTTGTTGGAAATAAAATCAGGTGCAGACTCTCCTGTCTTCCCCTGTCTTTTAAAAGCTTATTTTTCAGATGGTATTAAAACTTAGATGTTTACGAGCAGTAAGATAAAATACGGAACATGGCTCTTCATGCATACTCAGTCTACATGATTTTTCTCTACAGTGATTATAGTTTTAACCATATCACCTATGCGAGCTGTGCTGCTTTTTGTTTAAACAGAATTGTCTGTCTCCAGGGGCTGTGAACTAGCATGTGCCGTCTCACCTGCCCTGTCAGTCAGAAAAGGTTACGAAGATTTTTTTTTTAATTAAGTTGTACCTTTTTATAAAGTTATTACTCTGATATTTTCTTCTTCACCCGACAGGGATATAGACAGACACTTGGCAAGTTCACATTACATTTATGTGAGAACTTTTAAGTTTTCCATTATTAAAATCTATAAATGAAATACTTGAAACTTTGTAGTTTATTTCCCATTACTAAACTTAACCTCCCCCCACCATAAAGCAGAAGAAAGAGAAAGGCTATGCTGATCGGTGTCTGGGCCCCTACCCCTTAAAAAACGGTGTCTTTTCTACATAAGGTGCGGAAGTGCTGACTGCACAGTTTGTACAGAAAACCAGATTGAATAGGAAAAACCAAGAAGCTCCTATTCCTAAAGATGTTCCAGTGGCAACGAATGCTAAAAGGGCAAGGAAACAAGAGAAATCTCCAGTCAAAACTGTTTCAAGGGCTAAGCCACCTGTGAAGAAGTCTCCACAAAAACAGAGGGTAAACGTAGTAAGAGGCAATCAGAACCCCAGACTCAGAAAGCAGCCAAAGCCTGGTAAGAAACACTCTTCCTGCACATTTAGACACCACGATACGCATCTAATAGAGGTTGCGAGATCGTGTATTAAAATAATACAAGACCAGTTAAAAGTTAGCAATAATTTTTTCTGTGTTCTTTAGTTCAGGTACTAACAAGAATAAGTAATTTGATTTCCTATTGTGAATAAATTAGGATGGCACAAAGATTCAAACCATCACAAAGTTGAGCCTACTTTTGAATTCACATAAAGCCTGAACATGAATGGGATTGTTTACAAGAGTTAAAGTGTAACTGAGGCTGGGCGCGGTGGCTCATGCCTGTAATCCTAGCTCTCTGGGAGGCCGAGGCGGGCGGATTGTTTGAGCTAAGGAGTTCGAAACCAGCCTGAGCAAGAGCGAGACCCCGTCTCTACTAAAAATAGAAAGAAATTAATTGGACAACTAAAAATACATAGAAAAAATTAGCCGGGCATGGTGGCCCATACCTATAGTCCCAGCTACCTGGGAGGCTGAGGCAGAAGGATTGCTTGATCCCAGGAGTTTGAGGTTGCTGTGAGCTAGGCTGATGCCACGGCACTCACTCTAGCCCGGGCAACAAAGTGAGACTCTGTCTCAAAAAAAAAAAAAGTGTAACTGGCCTTATTTATGACTAATTGCACAAGCAAGTAGTATCTGGCAGTATTATTCTAGACCATAATCAGTTACGAAAAGTGGAAGTTTATGAGTCTAAAGAAAATTATAAACAGATTGTTCATAACTGTCAGTAATCTAGAATCCTAAATTTGGTTTTAAAAGGCATTAATTTTAAAAATAGTTTTAGTTTTCTAACTTCATTTAAGTGAGTAATACGAGTACGTTTAGTTACATGAACAAACAGCTGACTGCTCAGTCTGTGTTTTCGACTGTTAGATATAACCTCTTTACTAGAAAGTTCTGATAACCCTTGTATTTCACCTCTGTGCAGCTGAACACGCACCAACTCTCCTCTTGGGTCTATTTTCCTTCTTAACTTTCCTCTACTGTGTATGGTGTGATTCTGATTCCAAACTGCAAAGTCTGTAAATGACACTTTATCTTTGGTACTGAGTCCCGTTGTAGTATGTATGTTATTGTCTTGTTTAACAAAGAGACGTCATTCCCTCGTATCTTTATATTTCTCAGTTTTCTGTATGATTTCCTCATCTGTTACTAGACTTTTGAGACAGAGTCTTGTTCTGTCACCAAGGCTGGAGTGCAGTGGTTTCATCACAGCTTGCTGAAGCCTACACTCCTGGGCTCAAGTGATCCTCCTGCCCCAGCCTCCCGAGTAGCTGGGACTACAGGCACGTGCCACCACGCCCAGCTAATTTTTTTTTTTTTTTTTTGAGACAGAGTCTCACTCTTTTTGCCCGGGCTAGAGTGCCGTGGCGTCAGCCTAGCTCACAGCAACCTCAAACTCCTGGGCTTAAGCAATCCTTCTGCCTCAGCCTCCCAAGTAGCTGGGACTACAGGCATGCGCCACCATGCCCGGCTAATTTTTTCTATATATTTTTAGTTGTCCGATTAATTTCTTTCTATTTTTAGTAGAGACGGGGTCTTGCTCTTGCTCAGGCTGGCAGCTAATTTTTTCTATTTTTAGTAGAGTCAGGGTCTTGCTCTTGTTCAGGCTGGTCTTGAACTCCTGAGCTCAAGTGATCCTCCTGCCTCGGCCTCCCAGAGTGCCAGGCTTTACTAGACTTTTAAATTTCTCAGATAGTGAAAATTCAGAGAAAGAAACAACTGTTTTTGTTGAGGTGGTGGAATTATGGATGAGCTTGGTTTTTTTCTTCATTAAGTTTTTTTAATATTGTTTTATGACTGAAGATCTTTTTAAAGCTCACTGTGTCATTCAGAAACCTATAGTGCTGCAATTTTGGCTTCCATCCCAAATTCGAACTCTTCTGCTTATCTCTCAAGGGACTTCATGGTGTGATCTTACCCCGCCTGTCTATGTTGAGCTCCTGCTGTTTCCTGACATGTGCCTCCCCTTGTGGTCAGGCGGTGCCTCCCACATGCATCCCTGCCCAGCCAGGTTCCGGCAGCTAACTTCTAGCCCTGTACAGAGGCATTTGCTCACCTTCTGACCCTCACTAATCTCTGTCTTTGGGTTTTGGAGAATGTTATAGAACTTAATTCCTACTATTTTCTAGTCATTTGATGTGTCTTGGTCCCATCTTGCTAATTCATTTGTAAACATTATAAGAACAGATACACAGATAATGTCCTGTTCCTAGCAGTGCCCTTTGAATCCTTTGTATGGAATTGGCTCTCAGATATTTACTGACAAATTGATTAATGGGAGAAGATATACAATTGGATATTGGCAGAAAAGTGAGCCCCCAAAATGTATGTTCAAAAGTAGACTGATTTTACCAGAGGGCGTATAGCTCAGTGGTAGAGCATTTGACTGCAAAAATAGGCTGATTTGTATTGTAAATGTTTGTGTGAGTTGTACAGCCACATCCCAAGTAAAAATTTAAAATTACTCCATTTAAATAATCTTTTTTTCTTAATCACCTGTACTAATCTGTTTTTTATGCTTGAAATATTTAAGAAGGCAAATGGAACACAGCCATGTGGGCCTCACTTTGAAAGTTACTGATTTAAATTATTTTGAGTTTTGATTGTCAGAATCAAATTATTTTAAAGTCAAACAATCATTTTGTTACTGAAACTAGTAATTTTCTGTCCTTTTTAAAGTTTTTGATACAGTTTTTTGTTCACTGAACTTTTTAATATAATTCTTTTGGCACTGTCTTTTCTTATCTGTATGTCTTAAATAGAGACATGTGACTGGTGTCATATTTTTGATTATGAGCCTGTAACAAGTCAATAATTAAGTGATTTATTGTGAGATATACATGTTTATTAAACGATACCA
Organism: Propithecus coquereli; assembly: GCF_000956105.1. Lineage (NCBI taxonomy): Eukaryota > Metazoa > Chordata > Mammalia > Primates > Indriidae > Propithecus > Propithecus coquereli. Next base: position 3,488,263 of record NW_012155729.1, read on the forward strand.
TTTTTTCTTGACTTCAATACAATATTTATATTAGGCTTTATTTGTGATATTCTGTATAAGACACAAATAAGTATATGGAGGCCATAACACTAACAGAGATAGAATGAAATCAGTGTCAGACATAGCAGATCATAAAATAAATTTCACGTTCCCAATAAACCTGTGGGGCCAACAAGACAGTTCTCTGCTTTGGGTCCCTTTCCTCCACCTGGCCCCCTTGGGTTTTGCTGTTTTTAATAAAAGCTGGGCAGTAGTTAATTAATTCTACCCTTCCCCTGGACACCCATCCCCTCTCATTCTAACTGATGACATCATAGGCCAGCATTTTCTTCTCCTCTTTAAATATATAAGTCATTGGCCTTTGCCAGCAGGTGGTTGATTCATCTCAGACCTCTGCTATTGACGGGAAGAGGAGCACAGTTGGCTTTTCTGTCCATCCACCTGCCTGCAACAGGGAATCACTGCCTAATATGGTTGTTTATTTTATCCTTCAAAAGAACATCAGTTAGGAAGGATTAATGAGTGTGCTGAGAATGCCTAAGCAAAGCACTAGAGAATGTAAATTTTCTGATTAAGGACAAATGGATGAGTTTGATGATCTACAGAAAGGAAAATTATCAGTGATTTTATTCTTTTTGGGGTAGAGTAAGAGAGTAATCGTTTCAGTAATAGAAGTTTTAAAAGGTGATACAATTGGTTCTGAATACTCTTATGACTTTTCTAATTTTTTATTCATATTATTACATTATATAATTAAAGATCAATATAGTTAAAATCATTTGAGCTTAAGTGGTTTCTCTAATAAACCACTTGTTAATGGAAATGGTTTCTGAGAAAGTATGTTAGCAGACTCTAATACGTGCTAGAAACTTCTGCATTCTGAACATCCTCCCTAGATTGTAAGCTCCCCAAGGGCAGGACTCTCATCTTTTTCATTTATTTTTGTTTTTTCTATTTGTATATCTCCTGAGCTGAGCAGTATGTCTTGTGTCTTAGTTCAGTGTGTGCATTTTTAAAGGGTGATTTCTTTTTAAATTAATGTCCACATTCCTTAAGACTTGTTTCTCTGGTCAGTACATTATAATAGATCTGAGAGTTGGAAGAGACCTTGGTCTGATGGTAAAATTTTAATAATCTATATAACATAAGTTCTTCTTCAGTATGTTGACTTTATCATTAATTTTCACTAAGGCATAGTAATTATGGCAGAGACTTAATTCTTTGAAAAGCAAACATTATAAATGTCTTTTTTTCTTCTTCTTTTATACTGAAGTCAAAAGAGAAACTGCTTCACAGCTTCAATCAGAAATTTCATCCAGTGGTCAAGAAGATGGTATTGGCATAAACACAGTTCAACCAGAAAATACCACAGTGGCTCACAAAGATCTCACTGAACACTCCATTGTCAACTATGACTCCCAGGCCCTAAACATGTTAGCTGATCTGGCATTAAGCTCTGCTACCTCTTCTACACCAGCATCTGAGCCTAGAGACCTTCCCTGCTTCTCTGAATTGCCAGAAAATGATGTTTTGCTTTCTAAAGAAAATTCTTTGCGAGGTACATCTGACCATGAATATCATAGGGGAGTTAAAAGTCAAAAAGGAGGATTATTACCTAAACCATCCTCTGATAAGAAGACTAATTCTGGGGCAGACTTAACTGTTAGCCAAGATGAAGAAAGCTTGGTTCCTTGTAGTCAGGCCCCTGCTAAAGCCCATTCAGCACTTAGCGAGGAAAAACCAGAACCCTCAGATGCAAGCCAAAGCACTTTTGTTTCTGTGGAACATTCATATGCCCTGCTCCTTGCAGAACATTCAAAGAAACATCTGCAGCAGAGAGGGGTCCCAGGCCCTGCCTTTGCAAAGAATGGGACAAAAGGCCCTGAAGCAGGGACCCCGGTGGGGAAAGTCATGCCCTTCCGGCATCAGCAGAGCATCTCCCCTCTGCAGAAGCTTCCTGAAGATCTGATGAAGCGCAAGAGCCGACTGATGTCTTCCAACCTGAAAGATTTCCATTGCTCTCACACCGTGTTTAGCTGTGATGGCTCCTTCAAGGTCACTTTCAAATGTGAAACAGAGTATGCGTTCAGCTTAGACAGCAAATACACCAACAACCCACTAGAGAAAACTGTCGTAAGAGCATTACATGGGTGAGTAGGAGTAAAACTTGTTGAAAATGGATGAAACTTTTTTGTTGAGATCAACGTAGTGAAATGAGGAAACTTGCACCAAACTTGGGGAAGGAGAAGTTTTGGTAATAATATCAAGCAAACGTGTTTACTGACAATTAAGAGTAACAAGCTGACGTGGAGAACTTTGTAAAGAAAACTTTGGCCTTATGAATGGCCTTCCATTGTGCAGTGCTTCTTCATAAGCCCTGTGGCCTTTGAATTATAATTTTTAGATGAGATCTTAATGTAAAATAGTGTGAGATTTAGAAATAATGCTTTACAGACTGAATTCTAGAAGAAACATTTTAAAAATTACTTCTAGCTTGGTAAATTGGTCAGATGCTGGGAGTGAGCAGTTTTACATAGGGCTATTCTATAGATCTTCCTTAAGAAGTGATCAAGGCAACAACAGAGTGATTGATAGCATAGGCTTTGGAGTTTAGAGCAATCTAGGTTGGCATAGGTTTTCCCATTTATTGCCTCTGGTGATCCTGGGCAAGTTACATACTCCAGACAGTGCATCTCAGTCTTCATTGTGTGTGTGGCTCATCTAGGCTCTCACTGAACTGCAGAGTCTGATGTAGTCTGTGTGGGGTGAAATTTCTAAGAAATTCCAGGTGATGTCAATGGAGGGTGACAGTCTGTGGCCAACATCTTAAAGTATGGGTTTAGTAATAGTTCCATCTGAGGTTGTTACATATATTAGGGTTTTAAATAGTATAAATGGTAACCATCACTGTCGGCAAGAAGCGTTATCTGTATGAGGTGGCATTCAGCTGTTGGTGAACCATTTCACATGGTGACTGCAGACTTCGGTCCTTGCACGTGTTCATATACACTTGTGTTCACATGTACTCAGAAGGGCCATTTCCCTAGCATTACTCCTGTTTAACTGCCACCCAACTCTGCGGCCTCCCTCACTCACCCCACTCCAGCTGTCTGCTATCCATTTGCCTGTCGGATGGCCAGAAATGTTTTGTATTCCCCCTGTGGTTTCAGGGTATTTCCCAGAACTGTAATCTGAAAATAGTATAGTTCTGTTGAGTTGCCCAGAGAGATATTGTAATCTTTAGATTTTCTCAGCTATTGGAGGAGAGACACAAAAATGGAAAAGAAATGAATTAGCCAGACTTGGCAAAAACAAGGAAACGAAGATTTGGTGGTTGCCTAAACCGTCGTTCACACGTTTGGTTTACTTAGCCCAGAGTTTGTGTGGTATAAAAGACAAATGTTAGACAAGGCAGTCAGGAGACCCCTGTTCAGGTCATGGTTCTACCGTACAGGTTTTGTGATCTAATTCTCGGTTCATTTCTCTGTGAGATGAGTACGTTAGATTCATAATTATTCATTACATCATTCATTCATTCATTATGTGTTAACATATTCACTGTTTCAGATTTGTGTGATTTTTTTTTTTTAAATAAAAATGAACACACAAACTAAGGTTAATAATGGAGGCACTTGCTTGTAATAGATAAAAATAACCATTTTCAATAATTTCTGTGTGTTCTTTCTGTGAAATCTCAGGCCCTGGAACACCAGTTTGCCTGATAATGTGGAAGAAGTGAAGCTTTTACTTCATACGTGGGTAGCTCTGTTTTACAGCAATGAGAACAAAATCATACGATCATCCCGAAAAGTGGTAGAACACAGCAACCCTGCAAAATATGTGTCCATAAATAGCACGTTCGACTCTTGTGAGCTGAATGAACCCGAGGATTCCCCTCGTGTGGAAAGATGTTCTGCAGCCCCTCTGTCAGAGACCAACGAAGCTTCCCGGGGTCCTGCCGCCGAGGTGTCCTTCCCTGACCCACGCTGCCTGCTTCCTCTCATCAAACCAACACCTGCCAGAGGCTTGGCACTCTCCATACAGAATGAACAGGAGGAAATTTTTGCAAGAGAGTGTCATCCAGATACCCCAGAAAGCCAGAATTTCCTCTTTTCTTACAATAATGAGGTAAGACTGAATATGTAAATGCTGGCATTATTTTAGAAGAAATTTTCATTTTTTTATATGTAAGATCACATTCAGAACAGGGCATTGTTGTTTTAGGAAAGTGGGTTCTCTGGGTATGTAAAGGATTATAATACCAAAAATTTAGTTATCATAAAGTGTCCACAAATTGTCTACAGCTGGAGTTAATCTACCATCTTGATTTTAGAAACACAGGAGTAGAAAAAAACCACAGGAGTCAGATGATCTGGGAGCCTACCAGAATTGTGTGTTGCTTATTTAATAATTTGGGACAAATTTCTTGTTCTCTCTGAGCTCCTTTTCTTAATTTTTTAAAAGAGGTGAGTACTAACTGTCATCTCTTACCTAGAATATTATTTAAGGATCGTATATGGTAATAATAAGTATTAGACATGCTTTGATAAACCTTAAGGTAGACCAGAATTGATGATACTAAAGTTATTTTTGAAGACAAATCCTGGAGTTGTAAAATGCTAGACCTCTGAGAGAAGAGCCATTGCAGATAACTGTTTGTAAATAAGGAAAATATACTTTGTTTTGTTCCATTGTTCTTAACTGATGTTCAGCCAGGCCAGATGATCCAAATTTCCACACACACCCCCACCTTTTTTTGAGACAGGGTCTTTGTTGGCAGAACTAGAGTGCAGTGGCCATCATAGCTCATTATAACCTCAAATTCCTAGGTTCAAGCAATCCTCCTGCCTCAGCCTCCCAGGTAGGTGGAACTACAGGCATGTGCCACCACCACACCCAGCTAATTTTTTTATTTTGCGTAGAGACAAGTGTCTCCTTAACGTTCATTGCTCAGGCTGGTCTCGAACTTTTGGCCTCAAGCTATTATCCCATCTTGACCTCCCAAAGTGCTAGGGTTACAGGTGTTAGCCACTGTGCCTGGCCCCAAATTATAACTAGAGCAAATCAAAAAGTTGTGACAAAATTCTAAGTAAATAGAGTGACAAGATACCTTCCTTTTTAACCTTTCAGCCCAGATTTATTCTAGAATAATTTTGTATGGGTCTGGGCAGCACCTGTGATGCCTGTCTTACTTTTAGGTTTCTGTACCTGGGGTAACTGGGGACTGGGAGGTCCTTGAATGGGCCTCAGAGGACCGGCCTGTGAATATCCTCAGATGATCACTGTCATCAAAGTTGGGATATCTGTTAATCTCCCCGTTCTGTAGACGAGGGACCTGAGGCAGAGTGAAGCAGCAGTACATCATAAATTGTCAAGCGAAGATTCAAATCTAAACAATCTAGATGTTCCTCAGTGGCAGATTTGTGTGTGTGTGTGTATGTGTGTACCCACAAGTGTGTTTGTACGTTTACATATATATGTTAGGCACGTATGTGCTTTTTTTCTTAAGATGGGGCTCAGAAATGTCATCTGATTCTCAAAAGAGATACATAAAATCCAGTTAAGAGTCACTACCTTAGAATAAGAAAATACAGTTCAGTCAGGCAGATTTTGAGTACTGCCTAGTTTCTTATGAAGTACTTTTTGTTACGGTAATATGTAATTAGCTAGCATCAGTACTAATTTCAGAATGGTGTTTGGCAAATGAAATAGAACATGAAGAAGTATAAAGTGGTGTATTAAAATTAAGGATTTCTAGCAATCTCTCTAGTGCGTACTTGCAGAAGTTTTTCCATCATTTTGTCGGACACTCTGTCCACCCTGTAAAGGCACACGCGTGTGCTGCACCACTCCCTCCTCCACAAGTGGGCACACGGGGTGATGGAGAGGACTCCAGTATCACAGGCACCAGAAACCAATAGCATGTTCTTCTAGTCATATGTTTAATTGAGCAGTCTTTTTAAATGATCAGACTTTATTTTAGAAACATTACACTTTGCCTGTAGTAAAAAACATATCTAAATATAAATATACCAACATTGTCACACATTGCATTTCAAACGAGATTTGAAACACAGGACCTGACTTCCACCCTGTATGCGTCAAGACATGGCAGGCAGTCGTGAGCGTAATGTGCCGAACGTTGAAGAGATGTGGTCAGCTGCATTATCAGTCCACTTTGCCATATTCTGGACAAGACCATGCTTGAGGCTTTAAAACAAAACCTGTTTATGAGGTTATCAGATTTGTCCTGAGGTAGTTCTGCTAATACTTAACCTAAGTCTTGCTTGCTGCTATTTAAATTAGTCCCTTTAGTGTGTGAATGCAAATCACTTTGATAAGTTTTCAGTTGCTCTGTAGGATAGGAGGTATTAAAATGAGAAAGAAATTATCTCCAGTTTTAAGCAAAGAAGATAGCTAAGGGTTGAGGGACCTTTATTTGCCAGAATAAGCGTATTCTGAATACAGGGGATAATAATTTACTCTGTCTCCTCATGGAAAATTCCAGATGACAGTGTATTTGTGGTCTAATTGAAAACAGATGTTTAAAAAAAGTTATTCTTTAAAAAACCATCTTCTAATCTCATTTATTATAAAACAAAGTTGGGTACTTTTTCTCTAGTACTACAGTTAAGTAGTACTTAACTGTACTGAGTTAAGTGATGCTATTTAGCAAATAGATTGCATTTCAGAATTGCCAGTAGTCTAGCCACTTTTCTTCCAAAAGGGTCATTAAAAAAATAGGCTGGGCAATTAAGAAAGTTTCAGAGGTCTCATCTTTGTATATATTTAAAGGAAACAGGCTGAGTATGCTGGCTCATGCCTATAATCCTAGCACTTTGGGAGGCCCAGGCAGGAGGATCACTTAAGCCCAGGAGTTTGAGGTTGCAGCGAGCCACTCGAACTCATGATGACACCACTGCACTCTAGCCTGGGCAAAATAATAAAAAATAAAAATAAGGTGAAGATACAAATCCCATGGGAGGGGTATTTTAAGCCTGTCTTAAAAAGAGGGATTTATATGATCCCTGTGATATTTTTGTAGATTAGAAGATTCAAAAGAACAGACACAAAATTAATGTTTGTGTTTTCTGTTCCCATGTGTAATTATTTTTAAAAAATCAGATTCTGATTTTTTTTTACTTTTGTCATTTCAGGTAATTGGGGAAAAAGCTAAAGAAGAATCATCAGATAAACTAGAGACTTGTAATCTTGTGCTTCCTCGTATTGGAAGTACCAAAGCTAACAGACCTTCTCTTCCTGGTGAAGATGAAACCCTTCAGCTGCTAGATAGCACAAGGGTGGCTTCTCACAATGGTACCGTCACTCGAGCCACATTCACCATGACCTACAATGGGATCAGTAGTCAGCCGGTTATGCGTCAGAAGTCTGTGTACAGCACCCTTGAAAACAAAGTTGATATCCTTCATGCAAAAGTACAGACAAAATCAGGTGCTTTTGAGGACCTTATCCAGCATGGCAGCCCCATAAGCAGTGAGGGTCAGCCTTCCTTTGAAGGGAAGGATGATAATACGGAGTACGTAATGATTAATCTGGAACCAGTTACTTTCTCTTTTGACAAAAATGCCTATGTACCAGTACAGACAGAAGTTGTAAATGGAGCTGATAAACCTACAACCTTTAATGAGGAGTTGATTAAACAAGTATCACCTGCTGCAAGTCTTAGACATCCTGTATCCACAGTGGAAATGGCACCGACACAAGGTCTCAGGGACATTCCATCTCTAGCAGTATCAGGACAGAAGGGCACTAAGTACCTTTGTGTCTCCTCAGTAAGCAGAGAGACACTTGATAAAGAAACGTGTTCGTTACAGAAAGAGATGCCTCTCGCAGGCTCATCGCCATCGGATAGTGCAGTGGTAATGGAGGCATTATCATCAGTTAGAGGACCTGGTTATCCGTTACCCAGGGAAGAAATGAAACACTCTCAAGATTTCCTTCTGCAGACTCAGAGTCTCTGTGGCATATCTTCAGAAGAGCCTGCAGAGCCGACACGGGCTCAAGTAGACTCATCGTCAGCCTCTGCCACCTTGGAAAAGAAGTGTTCACTTAACTGCACTGCGTCAAGAAGTAGCACATCAGATGGCTCTTTCGAACTAAGCAAGAATGTCAGGAGTGATCTAAACAGCGAAAATACGAATTTTGAGTCATTTAACTCGGTATTTATCAAACAAACCAGCCTATCTGTGAATAGAGAGGAGGTCAGCCTAGAGTTATCAGAGGAAGATTCTGATATTGACTTAACTCTAACAATATCACCACCTACAAGTCCCAGAGAAGAAATGCCAGCTGGTGAAATAGAGCAACTTCAGGAGGCCCCATTATCAAATTTAGAACTTCAGGATACAGCTGAAGAAACAGTTGAGCCAGAAGAGCTGACTCTCACAGAAAACAGAGAAGTGAATTCTGGTTATGTGTCTGTATATCCTGCAGTATCAGAAGAACCAGTAGAAAATAAGAGGACAAAAGGTGACAATTTGCAACCAGTTACTTTAATACTTTCTAAGGAAAACTGCACACTTGAGATTGCAGAGGAAATTAACGTGACTTCTGACTTTCCCTTTAATTCTCTAATTGAGGAAGTGTCGCCAGCTTCCAGTCCTGGCACCCCAGTACCAGTTGAAGAGACGAGGCCGTTTCAGGCTGTGTCTCCGTGCGCTTTAAGACTTCATGGTACACAGTATGCAAAGAGTAATGGATTCTCCCATTTTGAGTCAGGCGATTTAGGCGTAACAGAAAAAGAAAATTCCTTCGTCAGTCCTACCCCTCCAGTGGGACAAGATAACTTAACTCAGGTACAACAAATGCAGCTCTCTGCTGAAATGTCTCTAATATTAACCAACCATCCAGGAAGAAAAGGTAGACTAACGCTTCCTGGTAAAGTAACTAAGGAAGTTGTCCCAGGTCAGTGTGATGAGAGTTTACCTTTCTCAGAAGAGGTGCAGTGCTGTGGTACAGAGTTAAACCAACCTGCCTTAGCTGCTGAATACAGAAGTGACTTCAAACCTCTCGAAAAACCGGTGAAATCAGGAAATCCGTCGCAGCCAATAAGTATAGAGAATAGAAATTTGGACTTAAAACATCTTGTCTTGGGGTCCAGTGAACTTCCATTTAATCCTAAAAAGGTTATTGAAAATAAATCTTTGGGCATTAAGAAGAATCTCTTTAACAGGGATGTGAAAACACATGAAGGTAGTTATATGCAGGTTAAGTCCTTGAACTCTGCCTCAGTCGATGGAGGTTTTGCTACACAGGCACACAGGCACTCAGAGATCCCAGCACTTGGTTCTTCCTCAGATCGTGCTACGTTAACCCATTATATAAGACCAATGAATGCAGAGCCAGGGTTTCAAACACAGGAAATATCAGTAGTCAAAATGGCCAGTTTGCTTAAGAACAGTGAAACTGAAGCCAAGTTATATGAAGAAGCCATAGATCTAGGCACCATTGACCCTCAGTCCAACACCACATCTTCAGAAAGCGAACAAAAAGCAATCCACAAGTTGCAAGATGTGTCACAGCGTGTAACAAAGGAGCTGTTGAATGGTGGGGTTTTCCCCATGTGCGCTAGTTCTTGCCAAAATACAGCAGACTTCAGTGAAAATATCAGTAAAGAGCCTTCTGCTTCGTTTGTTCCAGAGCCCTTTGAGCCTCCTGCTTGTGGAGTCTCTAAAGAACACGTGGACCCTGAGCAGTCTGGTGAGGGGTTCGGGGCTGAGGCTGGGTCTGAAACCCTGGGCAGAGATGCGGAGGTCAGCGTGGATTCCGACATGCACTATGAACCGCTTTCTGCAGACTCTGATCTAGACCCCCTTGGTGATTGTAGAAATCCCAAGTTAGACATGGAAGACTCTTGCACTTTGAGAGGTGGTCACACCAGGAGAAAAGATGCTGCCAAAGATGGTTATGACTCTCTGATGAACTCACACAGTAGCGATCACAAAGACTGGAGCTGCTCTAACAGCGTTCCAGGTGAGGACAGGAACCTTCCTGCCAGGCACTGGGCCAGTGGATTAAAGAAAGAAAATAAGTGTGTGCCGTATTATATCCAAATCCCGGATCTCCAAGGGATCCCCAGAACTTACACCAACTTTACCATAACGAAAGAGTTCAAAGATACCACAAGAACTTTACACCACCTGAAGAGGCACCCAAATTTCACTCCAAACTGCAGCCTGCTCAGCTCCTGGACAAGCACTTGGCAGGTGACAGACAACCTTACCCAGAACACTTTAGACCTGGAGTACCTGCGTTTTGCGTGTAAGGTAAAAGAAACTGTAAAGGATGGGGATGCACAGCATCCTGCCTCCTCCGCCAGTGTCTTTGCAAGGGAGTCGCCCCTCCAGATCACCCTCAGAGCTCTCCCTTTGACAAAAACTTCCGAGGCCCCAGTTCTGCAACCTGCGTGTAGGAGCAGAAGCCCCCTTCGAGTAACAGTTGTGCACTCAGACCCCAGACAAAGTCAGCCCAGGAGAGACCCCACACCCAGCAATCTGGACAGCTGTTCCTCTTGTGGTCACAGTAGAAATCTTACAAATTCTCCAAGAAATCAGATTGCTTCGTTCCACCTCAACAAACTGAAATACAACAGTAACACTTTGAAAGAATCTCGAAATGATATTTCACTTATTCTCAACGAATATGCTGAGTTCAACAAGGTGATGATGAATAGCAACCAGGTAGTCTTCCAAGATAAAGAATTAAACGTTGCTGCTGGAGAAGCTGCGGTGTCTCAAGAGATGTATCTGTCTTGCCCAAGACAGCCAGCCTCCTACGAAGACATGATCACAGACTTGTGCACCAACTTGCATGTCAAACTGAAAAGTGTTATGAAAGAGGCTTGTAAAAGCACCTTCCTGTTCTACCTTGTCGAAACAGAAGACAAACCATTCTTTGTAAGAACAAAGGTAAAGTGCCAGCTTTTTCTTACACTTTATATTAAGTGCTTTCTAATTTTAGTTTATTTGGGCCTAATTAATTCAGCATTCTTGGCTTCAAAAAGAAATCATGGAATGAGATGGTATTTGAGTTTCACAGCTCAGTGTTTATCTGCATACTAAATGTTTTCCTACAAGGGTGTGCGTTGATACTATACTTGAAGGTAGGTGTGATGTTCTGAATAAGGGCAGTGACTAAATTTTCACAAAAAACTACCAATGTAGACATGCCCGTTTTCAAATGTAAACGTAAACGTAACCCAATGTTAAAATACAGATTTTTCAAAAAATTTTACTGCCTGTGCTCCTCCATTAGTGGGGATAGTTGAAAGGGACCTCTTTTGGTTTGGGATGTATTTTTAATAATTTGAATATTAGGAAAACCGATGTTCTGGTGAGTGCGTGGGTCTCAAGGGTAAATGATGTGGTGAGATCCTGGCTTGGGAAGAGCCAGATCTGTCTTCATTCACCATTAGCTTCTTCATGTTATCCTCTCAGAATTTATTTTTCTTCAATTTAGGGTATAGACAGCATTTTTTAAAAAATTTTTTTAATAGTTTAAAATTCACATAAAGGTTGCAGAAATAGTACTCTTCATCCAGATACCCCAGTATTAACGTTTCGGAACCATCTGCACATGTGGTGCACACAGTGTCCTGTTGCCCCTTGACCCTTAAACGTCTGTCACTGGGTACAGGAACGCTCTTCCATGCTCTCGCAGCACGGCCCTCCACGTCAGGAAGTCACATTAACCCAGCACGCCGTCTGCTCCGCCAGCTTCCGCGTAGTTCCAGGATCACAGGTGTGTGCCCTTGCCTTCAGTCTGGAATTCCTGTCATCCCTTACCTTTTATGATCTTGACAGTTTTGAAGACTGTGGGCCAGTCATTTGGTAGAATGTCCTTCAGTTTGTGTTCATGTGTTGTTCCCTCCTGATGTGTGCATTTTGGGCAAGAACACCCAGACACGTGATGCTGTGCTCTTCTCAGTGTGCCGTGCCAGGAGGCACCTGATGTTGATTTGTCCCCTTACTGGTTTATTTGTCTGAAAGGGTTATCATCTTTCATTATTTTTAACATTCAGGTCCCCGACCGAGCCAGTGGGAGTCCCTTTCAGCTGGCTTCTCTGTCCTCTCGACAAAATCCCCATGATTCTTTGGGCGCTTCCTTGCTTTGTGGTGTAACATGATGTTGCAGGCTTATCTTGTATTTTCTCTGCCCCAGCCTTGAAGAACAGGTTTGGCTTTTGTTTTTCGGAGACAGGGTCTTGCTCTGTGGCCCAGGCTGCAGTGCACAGGCATGATCACAGCTCACCGCAGCCTCGAACTCCTGACGTCAAGTGATCTTCCCGCCTCAGCCTCCTGAGTATCTGGGACTACAGGCGTGAGCCACTGTGCCTGGCCTGTATTGTTGCTACAGTCACAAACGCTTGTTTCCTTCTGTAAATTGGCTCCTATTTTGTGTCATTTAAATATGACTAAATGATTTTTCCCAAATTTGTAGAATCTGCTCTTTAGCATAACTGGTTTTTGTTTTTTTTTTTACTGCCAAAGATCCTTTGTTCTCCAAGGTTCTTAGTAAATGGTTTGCTGGGTTTGGTTTGTATTCCTTGTTGTCTTTGTTCCAAGTTCCTTGCCGTTTTGATAAGCGGTGGTATAGTTGAAAATATAAAGTATTGAAAGGCCTTCAGTCTTTCTAAAACTGCTTGGCCTCCAAGAGCAATCTGGAAGTAAGTTTAATGTTTTTTTTTTTTTTTTTACTTTAAAGTTAATTTTGTTTGGTTAATTAATATATCCTGTAGCCTGACATGTGCTAGTTAGCATCTTGGCCATGCACCTGTTTTGCCACAGTGAGCAAAAAATACTTGGCTTTTTCCTGCTTCCATCTTCTCAAAAGTAATGAAGCAATAATCTTAGTTCTCACTTCCTTTCCAGATCAGGTGGTGATTTTCATGCAGAAAAGAGATCATAGTGATGCTAAATTTTATTTGTAGCAAGAGTACTGTTAGATACCATGCTTGTTTTTCTGGTGAATGTACTGTTCCATGATAAAATTTCATCACATGGCCACTATTTACAACAGAAAATAACAAATGTTGTACAAAGGTAAAACTAATTTTCTTTTCCTTTCTTTTTGTTGGGACAGTCTCGCTCTGCTGCCCAGGTTAGAGTGCAGTAGTGTCATCATAGCTCACTGTAATCTCAAGCGATCCTCCTGCCTGGGCCTCCTAAAGTGCTAGGATCACAGGCGTGAGCCACCCCTCCCTGCCATGCCATACATTTTAAGTGATAAATTTAAAATAGTTAAAACTTGAATTTTTTCAAGATCCAGGGAAACAGACTAAAGTTAACACTTTACTTTTGTAAAGGAATAAATGATGGTTGTTTTTCATACAACAGTGAACATCCACATAAAACCCAGCAGAAACTCAGAATCCTTCAGATAGAAATGTAATGTCAAAACCACAAGGGAATGCAGGGTTAAGGAATTTCTTCAACTATTGATACAATCCAGCGTAGCAGGGAGCTGTTCTGAGCGGCGGCAGCAGACTGCTCCCACCAGTACCTGGTAACCGCGTGCAGGTTAAACCACAGCACCTCTCTTAAGACCAGGAGACTACCAGGTCTCTCCAAAACCAGTCCCTATTTATGATAAAGAGACGCATAGGTATACGAATATTAAGTTCTAGAAGCGTGGCATTTTTAAATATCCATTATTCCCAAGGTAGCTCATCCCCTTGAAGCAAGTGAAACTCATTTATGTAGATTAGTATGATGTTAAAAAGAAATCAGCCTTTCATACTTTACGGACATAAAAGATTCATCATGAACTGCTTTATCTTTGAAGTGAACTATTAAATGCAGTTGCTGATGATCCGCAAGAGTCATTTGTTTCCTATATAAAAGGTGCTTATTTAGTAACAAGACAAATCACCTTGTCAGGATATAATTTAGTTAATTAAGATGTGTTTTGATGGATTGTTTTTAATAAACTATAATAGTAGTTCTGTGCAAGTATCCTTTTTTTTAGTAATGGCTGTTTGTAAATCTTCCAGAACATGCTGAGGAAGGAGGGCCATACAGACATCGAACCTGAGCACTTCTGTCAAGCTTTCCACAGAGAGGATGACACACTAATAGTCATCATCAGAAATGAAGATATCGCGTCACATTTGCATCAAGTGGGTTTGGAAACGACCTTCCATGATTGTTCTGTAACGATCAGACTTGTCAGCGTCACTGCCTTTCTTGCGTAGGGTAGACGCCAACACAGCAGTTACTGCTGGGCTGTTGAGTGGGGAAAGTGGGGTCCAGGTCTGCACTATGGGGTGCTGTAATGCTCCCCAGGCATTTGCAGGGCAGAGTATGTCTCAGAGAGTTAAGAAAATATTTATCTTGACTAAGGGAGAACTACAAAAAGAGGTGAGAGAACGCTAAATTTTCCCACCTGTGATATAAATCTGCATCATTTGATGTTGAATAATAATCACTGTTGCTTTAAAAGGACTTACGAAAATTTTAACTCTTTGTTATATTTGCCTACTGGTTGAATAAAAGTAATTGCTTGTCCCAAAGAAACCCAGCTTACTAGGTGCATAATCCGGCGTTGTCGGTGAGTGGCCCGAGCCTGACGGTGCTGGCACCGCGTGGGAGCTGCAGACAGGGAGCGACAGTGAGGTTAGCTGGCCTGACTGGTTACTTTTCAGGTCCCCAAAACCTCATGTGTGTTCTTCCCTCACGAATTATTTCTACCCTATGGGAGTTTTAGAGACTTCTTTTTAATTAATTAATTTTGATGAGTTTGCAGCCACTGGTGATGAGCCAAGTGAACATTCCTTATGTGGGGCAGACCATAACCCAGGTTTAAAAGTATTTTGAGCTGTTCCTAAACCTTGAAACCCTTGGGTAGAAAAGTGAGGGAAGTTTTAAGAAAACATGCTCTGTGAACCTGTCTTCATGAGAGTCCTTCCATATTTAACAGATTCCTTCTTTGCTGAAGCTGAAGCATTTCCCCAGCGTCATCTTTGCTGGCGTTGACAGCCCTGGAGATGTTCTTGATCACACCCACCAAGAGCTGTTCCGTGCAGGAGGCTTTGTGATATCGGATGACAAGATATTAGAAGCCTTAACATTAGGTTGGTCTTGTATTTTCCTTGTTTCTTTCTTTGAAGTCTATTCAGATCAATTTCTCCTCACTCGGTGGCCCAAATATTATTTAAAAAAAAAAAAATCAACTCCAGAATGTCACTTGCTGCCTACTGAGGGCTTGATTTCTGCCGTCTGCTGTGCTCTGTTCTTTCACGTGGGGACCGACCCTTGGAGAGCAGTGGCCTTAACCTCAGTTCCCTCCTCTCAGTAGTGCAGCCAAACTCCTATTCATACAAATTCAAGATTTTTATTATATTTGACTCCTTCACTTGCCTAGTTAAGTTAGCTACATATTAAATTTTTTCCTTAGAATCAGCCTTCTTCATTTCTGATGGCATCACCCCTGCCACCTTGTTGATACCATGAAACATCTTTAAAGGGTCACTAAAAGTCACCATGCTAATCATCCATTTGAAAACTCACAGAATTTACTTCTCTTAGGGCAGAGACTTTTATGTATAATCCAAACTTGCCCCAGCTCTGATCACGTTTGAAGTGGACACCACTCCTGGGTCAGAGGAAGCGTGGACCTGCACCAGTGCGAATGCTCCATGGAAACTGGGATTAAAAAATATTTGTTAGGTCCTGGACTTAGAAACTTCGGCCTCCCTTATCTCTGCCACAGTGGGGCCTCCTGCTGCTCTCCCATCATGCAGTCTGTGCACAGAGCTTTAGCTGCAGCTGATGGCCGCACTCCTGTGTGCGTGCCTCCCTCCCTCTGCGGCGTGAGCAGGTGGGACCGGGTGGGGCCTCGGCTATGAGAGCGGGCTGGTGCCCAGCTGTGTACGTAGCAGTAACAGCAGTGACAGTGTACACTCAGCCATGGGCTTTTTTTTTTTTTTTTTTTTTTTTACAAATAATAATTACTGGACTTTGCATGAGCCATAAGAACCCCACAACACACCTTATCTTGCCAAACCTATTCTATTCTGCAGTTCAACTGAAGGAAATTCTGAAAATCCTGGACAAACTAAATGGAAATGGAAGATGGAAGTGGTTGCTTCACTACAGGGAAAACAAAAAGCTGAAAGAAGATGTGCGGTGAGGACTGCGTGGGAGGGCGGGAGCTCGCGTTCCGTGCTGACCAGCGCGCCCCACGCGCTACCGCGGCTGAGCTGCCTTCACGCCTCGGCGCCGCGCAGTGCGCTGGCTGTGTCGGCTTGTGTTTTTGTGGCAGGGTTCGGTGGAGGAAGCCAGGTTTACAGCCATGGTCAGTAGCTTGAGGCAGGCGCTTCTCTAGACTAATAGAAAGGGGCCACAGTTAGAGTCGAGCCCTACTGCTGCGAAGTATAAAAATTATGTTGAACTGTGGGTTTGCTCCATTAATGCTTTTTTTTTTGATACTTAATCATATAAGAAGTTATCACGGTTTTAAGACAAATGGGAAGAATGTATCTCTAATTCAGCCAGGCACATCCCGGTCCCATCAACTGGGGAGGCTGAGGCAGGAGGGGTGCTTGAGCCCAGAAGTTCAAGTCCAGCTTGGGCAATGGAGCAAGACCCCATCTCTAAAATACAATGATTAAAAACAAGGGACTATAAATAGGCAAACCTCTTTAAATCTCAACCTGTGATTTATAAAAACATTTTTTTTGATTCCTTGGATGAAGAGACATGGGGCCTGTGAGTGGGGAGGCGCTGGGAGGGAGCCCAGAGTTCAGGCCGAGCGGAAGCGCCGACTTGACAAGCCGTGTGAAGTGAGGAGGCTTTCAGAGCCGTTGGTGCTTCACACCCAGCATCGCGCTCAGACTCTGTGGCCGGGAAGTAAGTAGCCGATTCCTGCTTCATGACGCAGAAGTTGAAGCACAGAGTACACAGACTTGAGCACAGCGAGACGAGGCGTCAGTGCTGCTGCGTGCTCATCTCTGAAATGACAGCTCTTCTGCCACGCTGCTTTCTCCAAAGCTGAAGTGCATGTGACCTTTAGAACAGAATTTCAGGAAGGGCTTTCCCTCGGGAGAGGAGCAAGAGAAAAGCACAGAGGTTCCTTGTCAGAAAGGTAAGAAGGGAGGGTGCGGAGGCTTTGGCAGGTCAAGGGTGTCCCCAGGAGGTCAGAGGACTTCGTTAACCAGCACGTTGGGGGAAATGTCAACTTCAGTAATAACTGGAGAAGCACGTGAAAGCTCTGAGGTGCCACAGCACAACTATAAAATAAATATAAATTTAAATAGTGTAGCATTTCTAGGACTTTGTAAGCAGAACAACAGGCGTGCATTGTTTAACGATGGTGGTGAGTTCTGAGGAATTCGTCATTAGGCGCTTCTGTCCTTGTGCGAACATCATAGGGTGTACTAGACAAACCGACGCGGTGTAGTAGCCCCCTGTACTGCCAGCCTGTGCTCCAAACCCACGCAGCACGTTCCTGTACTCACTGCTGTAGGCAGCTGTAACCCGGTGGCATTCATGGATATGAACCTAGGAAGGGTGCAGTAGAAACATGCTGTCATGATCCTATGTGACTGCTGTTGTGTATGTGGGTCGCCTTTGACCAAAACATGGTTTTGGGGTACGTGGCTATACCTTGTATCACTGCTGGCTGGCAATGTGATATGGTCTTCAAATCGTACCAGTCTGGCTTTACGTAGCAGGCGTATTGAGAACTCATTAGAAAACTTGTTGCTAGGCATGGTGGCTCACGCCTGTAATCCTAGCACTCTGGGAGGCCGAGGC
>NW_012155729.1:3509356-3513202 GCF_000956105.1 Propithecus coquereli
ATCTTTAAAACTCAAAAACCAAGCCAAAAAAAGTTTGTAAGATACATAGTATCTATTTGGAGCAAAGGTTTTTGTAACTAATTTGTTTCACTTTTTTAATAAAGACAACTAAAAATCCACTGTTCCTGTAGTGATTTTATAGGAATAATTTAACTTGTACGGAATGTCTTAGATCCCGTTGGTGTAGTTACCACAGACTTGCCTCCTAAAGTATGCTGAGCAGCAAATTATAGAACGAGGAAATTTCACCTGCCCCTTACGTAGAAACTTCTTTCAAAGGTCATTCAACTGCTTTGCATCGTTCCTACCTAAACAAAAGAGCCGATTTATTTTCTCAGGAGGACTCAGAAACCCAGTCATTTTTTTCCTCCAAGGACAAGAATCTAGCATGGGGACCATAACCGTATTTGGTACAGTGAATTACTTTCCAATTACTAGGGACAAAGACAATAACATTTATTGAGCACTTACCTGCAACCTCCAAACACTGCCTGACACACTCACCTTTCGCGTTGGACCTCGTAGGTGTTCACCTCCCCTTGCTGAAAAGCCTTCCAGCATCCATCTTTCTCAGTTCCATGCTGCCTTTTCTGTAACTGATTTAATAGTCAAACCATGTCCCATTGTCACCTTTGTGCTCCACTGGCCTAGCAGAGCAGAAGGTATTCAGTAAATGTGCTGAATGAAGGATATGAACATGTATTTTTCTCTTCTTCACTTAACACTAACCTAGCTTGTGCCACCTTTGCCTGCATTAAAGTTCACAATTTGAAGTATTATGGGAAGGGAATAAAAAGGCATGCTGGAATTTTAGATAATTTTATCATATAGAAAAAACAGTGGTTCTCAACCAGGGACAGTTGATGACATCTGGAGACACTTGGTTGACACTGTAGGGAGGTGCTGTTGGCATAAATGTATAGAGAGGGCCAGGGATGCTGCTACAATCCCATAATGCACAGGATGGCCTCTACAACAAAGAACGATCCAGCCCAAAACATCGATTGTGGGAGGTTAAGAAGCTGAGCTAAAGTAATCATTAGGCGTCTGAATAAAACTCTGAATCACTACCCTGATTCCTTTAACAGGTCATCTGCCTTAGTCTGTCTCCTTTATAGCTATTCATCTGAGATAAGAGGGAAAGGCTTAACCTATAAAAACTATTTCTAAATATCATTTAAATTACATGAAAACACACCAAAAAAGCCCAAATAGCCAAGGCAATCTTAAGCAACAAGAACAAATCTGGAGGCATCACATTACCTGACTTCAAATTATTATACAAGGCTGCAGTGACCAAAAAGGCATAGTTAGTATGTAGGTAGAGACACAGACCAGAGAACCCAGATAAAACCAGTTGATCTTTGACAAAGCAGACGACAGCACACACTGGGGGAAGGAGGCCCTAGTCAATAAACGGTGCTGGGAAAATTTCATAGCCACATGCAGAAAAATGAAACAGGACCCCCGTCTCTTACCACATACAAAAATTAATTCAAGATGGATAAAAGACGTAAATGTGAGGCATGAAACCATAAAAATTCTAGAAGAAAATGTAGGAGAAACTTCTAGACATTGGCCTAGGCAAAGGATTTATGACTAAGACCCCAAAGGCAATTACAGCAACAACAAAAATAAATACATGGGACTCGATTAAAAACCTGCACAGCAAAGGAAATAATCAACCGAGCGAACAGACAACCTACAGAATGGGAGAAAATACAAGCTATACGTCTGACGAAGGGCCAATATCCAGAATCTACAAAGAACTCAAATCAGCAAGAAGAAAACCACCATATTAAAAAGTGGGCAAAAGACACGAACAGAAGTTTTTCAAAAGACAAATGGTCAATAAACACGAAATGCTCAACATAACTAATCATCGGAGAAATGCAAATTAAAACCACAGTGAGTTAGCACTTACCCCTTCAGAACGGCCATCAAAAAGTCCAAAAACAATAGACGCTGGCGTGGATGCAGAGAGAAAGGAACGCTTACACACAAATTATTAAATAGCACAGCCTCTATGGAAAACAGTACAGATTCCTCAAAAAAAATAAATGTACATCTACCATTCAATCCAGCAATCCCACCGCTGGGTACAGGAAAAGAAGCCATTTTATCAAAAAGACACCTGTACCCAAATGTTTATTGCAGCATAATTCACAATCCCAAAGATGTGGAATCAGCCTAAGTGCCCATCGATTCGTGAGTGGATTAACAAAATGTGGCATATGTATACCACATAAAAAGAAATGAAAATAACGTCTTTTGCAACAAATTGGACAGAACTGGAGATAAGTACCTCCGGAATGAAAAAACAAACACCACATGTTCTCACTAACAAGTGGAAGCTCAAGAGCGGGCGCAGAGACATGTAACCGTCATTAGAAATCGCAGAGCGGGGAGACGACCTGTCAGGTTCAGTGAACACTACTCGGGTGACGGGCACAGCGACAGCCCTGACTTAAGCACTATAATTGTGACACACACATTAGCACCCACTCTATTTTGGAATAAATTGCATGGACACTATTAAAGCATTCGTTCTACCTGATGGAATTTGCATGCTCTTGCAATTGCTGCTATAAGCAAAACTGTTGTAGGCAGTGACTTCCATCTGTCATAAAGAATACTCGTTCTGAGCCACTACACTAAGATCATCAAAGAGTTTAGCAATTACATCGCTGTACAGAATGAAACCTGAGGTCTACTCACAGGAAGCCAGACGGCAGGGGCTGCTGTGATCCGTCTGGACCAGGAGCCGCCCACGCGCCCGGCGCCTGAGCACACCTGCCCGACACCCCACGCCCGGCGCCGCTCTGAGCTCTGCAGGAGGAGACTCGCGGCGGCACGGCCGTAACAATCAGGACACGACAGACCGCGCAGAACGCTGGTTCCAGCATCTGGCTTTATTTGCAGTACAGAAATCATCGGCGCCACCGGAGACAGGAGCGGGGCTCTGCCAAGTCAATACCGCCCCGCAGCCCGGTCCTCGGCAGCAGCCACGCCCGGGATACAGAAGACGCGTCGGCATTTTACCTGCTTTACGATGGGTTCCTCCCCCTTCTCGCATCAATTTTATTAGGTTAAAACACCACGTACGGGCTTCCTCTAATGGACTCCCCAAGCCTGGAGTTTGGGTAAGATTTTATGCCATATAACCAAACTGTGGCTGTGCTACTTGGGCCCTGCCGCGATACCTGACACAGCACAGGTGTCAAGTTGCAGGAAAACGCACGGATGCCATCCCGAGCCGGGGAATACTCAATTCAGAACCTCCCTGACGTCGGGATGACAGATGGCACGTGAATCGTGCGGGTCCAGCTCTTGAGAGCAGCAGCCCGTAACCGCAAAGGCTACCCTGATTAAAAGATACAAATACTGCCTCAAATTCTCTGTATCAGTATCACAATGTTCGTTTAAAACTGATCCTTCACTAGAAAAAAAGCCAGTTTGGTTAACTAGAACAGAATGTGGTAACCTGCCAATTCTGAGGAGCCCCTCCAGGAAAACAAGTTAATACATGATATTAGAAGGACGAAGGGGAGGAACGTTCCCTGGCAGCCCGGCGCTCTTCGACCTCTCCGTTCCGATTACAAAAGCAGGCCTTACAATAGTGATTTCACACAATGCGTTATTTGCCGAATCGTAAACCCGTCCTAACTGGATGATGACGTGTACTGCTGTTAGTCTTCCCCGTAGATGTCGTTTTTCTTGCGCTTCATTTCCTCAAAGTCAAACTCTGATCCTGTCATCCTCTTATAGATGTTCTTAATGTCATCACAGGTTGTCTCAAAGTGAGTTGTAGCATCATATGTGCGGGAAATAAAGATCTGGAAATAA
>NW_012155729.1:3513252-3514832 GCF_000956105.1 Propithecus coquereli
GTGGGGCGGTGTCGGCATATAACCTGTGCATGCTCCTGCATGCAGAAATTATCTCTGGATCCCTTCTAACACCGAGCACCGTGCAAACAGTTGTCGCGCTGTATCGGGACCAGGGCCTCTGGCTGACAACCCGCAGCCAGGTGTGCTTGGACAGACACACAGGGCCGTGGCGGAGCTAGTTAATCCTCTCCTCGTCCTTCCTGTGGTCTCATCAGCTCCTAGAGGTACTTCATCTGCAATTTTTAATGTTTTCTGTGAATCTTAACTAGGCTTTTTTAAGGAACTGTAGGTGTCATGGATCAGTGGTTTTCAGTCCTCCTCCCCCACAGAGGCAGCTGTTGCCGACCCTTCCTCCACCTCTTTTCTTTTTCGAACCAGATTCTCACCCCACCCCCACATTAGGGAATTCCACATAGATTTTTTTAATAAAAGGGGCTTGTTAATAATAGGGTTTCTGTTACTTTAATAATGTACATTACCAAAATTTTTTTTTTTTCCACAGACAAGCCTACTATCTCCAGAGAAGTCTTTGAAAATAGTGGAATCCTTGTTACAGATGTAAACAACTTTATAGAAAATATACAAGTAGTAGCAGCTCCCTTTAGGAGTAGCTATTGGTAAGAATACTTTTTATGTAACTCCCATATGGGCTGGAGTTGCTGACAGCTAAAACTGTTCTTCATGACATACCATGCTATAAAGTTGTTTATTTAGAATTGCACAGTTTGGCATAAATGGGAATGGATTCCCGCAGTATCACTAATGAAATAACCAACCGCCTTCACATGACTGCATATAACCTTCCCCATTATGTATACAGCATCCCGTTATTTCTGGGTCATTCTGATTTAAAAATGTAATTATCAATTTTGTTTCACCAGGTGATTCAACTCCAGCTTGTCTAGACTTGGAAGATGCCAACAAATTATTATCTTCCCTTTTCTTTGGAAAACTTTGATACTCATGAACAGTCGTCTCATATCTGAAAGATCAATGTTCTGCAACTTGGAAAGTCCTTCGTCTTTCATTTGTATTTTGCTAAAATGTCTGAATTCAAAGTAGTCCATTGGCTTAGGGTTGCAGTGTTAAGTATTTTAAATTACTTTCATTTGAAACAGGATGTCTTCAAAGCTATTAATTGAGCTTAATATTAAAAGAGTTCTACAACATTCACTTAGTTGGAGCAAAAATAAGTCTATTTTCACAAATAGCTTTGTTTTTGCATGTTAACGTCAGAAAGGCAGACATAGTGCACGTTGTGGTCTGTTTTAAAGGTTTTACCAGCCTTATAAACACTATCAAATGGTTTTATTTGCTATTATACAAGCAACACTACATAAAGACATTTTTCCTAAATGGTACACATTTATAAACTGTCATTTTGTTTTTGTAAATACTGTACTAGAAAACCAACTTTCTGAGGAAAAAATAATCATTATTTATATTAGAAATAATTTCTACTGTAATCTTTAAAACTCAAAAACCAAGCCAAAAAAAGTTTGTAAGATACATAGTATCTATTTGGAGCAAAGGTTTTTGTAACTAATTTGTTTCACTTTTTTAATAAAGACAACTAAAAA
>NW_012155729.1:3518895-3522905 GCF_000956105.1 Propithecus coquereli
GTTCAATCGGTTCCAAGAGCTCCAAAGCTGGTCTGATTTCTTTCTCGGGTTCCTTGGTTTCCACGGTGGTACTAACTATGGCGATGTACTTCCCTTGTGCGGCCACGTTGTGCGCAGAGGAGATCATGCAGACGTAGATATCTAGGAACAAACGACATCAGGTCACTGCCTAGCGCTGGTCAGTGTGGGACTCGGTGCACACGAGTTTCACCAGTGTCACTGTGAGGTGTGAATTAGTCACTCTGAACAGGTAACATCTTCTAAGCTTAAGCTCTAAGTGGAGGCAGACAGACTTGTATGTAAATTACACAAATATTCAGCAACAGGAATTTTAACCTGTGAGAGATTAAGGATTCATGTAGCAGCGAACTGCTGAATCCTGGAATGAGATCTCTCTCCAGCAGTGTCACAGCCAACTGGAAAACCGCATTAACTACTCTTGACTTTGCGCTTGGAAAAGTTCTGAATAGCTAGGAAATGATTTATTCAGTAATGATGCCCTCATTTATCCATTAAAGTAACAAAGTTGCAGGATCCACATAAGCGATTTTCGAGTCGGCATGATACAGTGAGGCTTGTCCGTGAATCACACTTCCGAGTGATTGTGTAACTTCCGGCGCAGAACACCCCCCGGGGTTCCCTTTATTCTTCTTAGATTCTCACAGACCTGGGGCCCGCTTGAGAACCCTTGAAGACTAAGTCCAAGTCCCTTGGTTCTGCTGGTGATCTTTTGAGATCTGATTTCTTCTACAGAAAAAAATGATAAGTAGCTCTTACCTATCCCGTTAAAACCTGATGACCCCTTGTAAGTTGAGTTTTACGTAAATAGAAGATTTAAGGCTTCTAGTTGGAAGGAA
This sequence comes from Propithecus coquereli, assembly GCF_000956105.1. Taxonomy (NCBI): domain Eukaryota; kingdom Metazoa; phylum Chordata; class Mammalia; order Primates; family Indriidae; genus Propithecus; species Propithecus coquereli. The sequence goes on from NW_012155729.1 coordinate 3,519,753, forward strand.
GATGGGACCATCTAGTGGTTGAAAACAACTTATTAAAGCACATAAATTAGGAATTGCCATTTTAGAGCCACATCCTGGTCTTCATCACAGAAATGAAAGCTGTTCTCTGCCACACTGCTGGACTCACATCTAAGTATTAAGTTTACAAATAATGACATAGACGCAGCTATGGCATCACCTCAAAAATAGAGTGGAGTCGGTTCGACTGCTGCGCTAAAGCTCCACGGGCACCCACGCTCGCTGGAGCAGGGAGACTCGGCACTCGCCCGGTCCAGTCCGTCCACCCGCTCAGATGAGAAAACCCATCCAGGTGACAGACACGAGTCGGGGGCAGGCCTCCCACTCTCATCTGTCACCTCCACACGTGCTGCGGGGCAGCATGAGCTACCAGGATCGCATTTTGTCTCCCGTATGTAAACTGAAGTCTCTTCACTGTATTACAGCACATAAAATTCAGAATTTGGGATTAAACACAAAGCAGATCTATCTTACAAAATTCTGCAAACATCTGTTCTTCAAAACTCACCTGACTTTCGATTGACTTGGTTCTGCGGAATAATGATCTGGCAGGAGTTGGCGTCGTTGGTGTTCTTGATGGGATGGCTGAGGACGCAGATGACTCGGATCACCTGGCCCACTTTCTCCACCCGGTCTTTCACGTAGCTCGGGTCGCAGATGAGCTGCTTACAACGAGCAATCTGTCACGAAACGTTGAAAAAGGCTTTACAGAGCTGACTTAAGTAACTGGAAACACCCTGTGTTCAAGGACTAGAAGACTTAATATCGTTAAGATGTCAAAAATCCACCCTAAAATTAACCTTGGATCTCAAGGGATTGAATTCAGGAAAGGCCAAAATAATCCTGAGAAAAGAACGGCAAATACGGGGAACTCGCTTGCTGAAAAGCCACCGTTATCAAAACAGTGGCGCTGGCCCAAGGACAGACGTCGAGAATAACGCAACAGGAGAGACAGCCCAGAAATAAACCCTTGCTCCCAAAGTCAAATGCCAAGACCATTCCATGGGAAAAGAACAATCTTTTCAACAAATGGTCCTGGGAAAACCATATCCACATGGAAAAGAACGAAGTTGGGCCTTGCCTAACGCCGTGCACAAAAATTAACTCAGAATGAACCGAAGACCTAAATGCAATACTCAAAACTGCAACACTTCGAAGAAAACAGGGCAAAAGCTTCTGGACACTGTATTCCTTAGATATGACACCAAAGACACAGGCAACAAAAGAAAAAAATAGACAAATTAGACTACATGAAATTTTAAAATTTTGTGCATAGTGGAGCATGGTGGCACATGCATATATAGTCCCAGCTACTCTGGAAGGCGAGGGAGGAGGATCACTTAAAGGCCGGGAGTTCAAGACCAGCCTGGGCAACATAGTGAGACCCCTGTCTCTACAAAACTGAAAAACTTAGCCAGGTATGACGGCACACGCCTGTAGTCCCAGCAACTCAGGAGTCTGAGGTGGGAGGATGGCCTGAGCCCAGGAACTCGAGGCTGCAGTGAACTGTGATCGCGCCACTACAATCCAGCCTGGGTGTCGGCAAGACCCTGTCTCTTAAAAAAAAAAAAAAAAAAGCTGCAGTAAGGTAAGGTTAATTTATCATTGAAGAAAAACAAATTTTATTTTTACGAATTTAGTGTATGTATCCTAAGTTCATAGCGTTTATAAAGCCTGCCGCAGTGTACAGGGACGTCCGAGGCCTTCACATCCACCCACCACTCGCTCGCCGACTCACCCAGAGCAACTTCCAGTCGACGTCCTAGCTCCGTTCATGGCAAGTGCCCTATAAAGGTGTATTATTTTTTATCTTCTAACCATAATTTTACTGGAGCTTTCCTATGTTTAGATACACAACACTTACACTGCGTTGCAATGGCCTGCAGCATTTGGTACAGTGACGTGCCACACAGGTTTGCGGCCCAGGAGCAACAGGCTACAGCAAACAGCCTCGAGTGCCGCGGGCTGTGCCGTCTGGGTGTGTGTAAGTGTGCTCTATGACGTTGACGCAGCAAAATCACCTAAGGACGCGCTTCTCGGAACACGTCCCCATCAGTAGGCGACGCATGACTATACTAAAAAAGGTGGCTGGGGAGAAGTCCTTTGGACCCGGATGGTAAAATGGTGCTATTTTTGCTGATATACCTGGGAATTAAACTGGCTTTAATAAAATCTTATAATGAATATGTCAAACAAAATCTGATTTCTTTTGTGGTTTGTAACTTCATTTAAAGTAGATTAGCCAATCACACTATGACAGAGTCAAGAAGAAAGGGGGTTATAAAGAAGTTGCCTACACCATGGGCTCGAAGCACAAAGACCCAATTAAACAACATTTTAGGAGATAAAACACACAAAGGTAACAGCCCCAGCAGGGGGACTCGGCACCAGCAGTGTTAAGACGCAGGGCTGTCGGCACAGAACGCCTCGGTCCCAACCACACCTCAGCCATGCATTCACGTCGTGTGCCCTTCTAGAGCTCTCTCAGTCTGAGCCTCATTTGTAAACTGGAGGTAAAATCTGCCTCCTAGGATCATTGCAAGGACCGAGATAAAAACTTGCTTCATGCTTTATTATTAGGCTCTTTTGCCCGAGGCCAGTCCTGAATTTTTTCTCAGTCATTATCCCCTTATGTTGGCTACCAAAATCTGATTTCAAACCTTCCTTTCCAGTAAGATCGAAACAATGAAAATATATCCCCTCCAGGAGGTTTCTACATTCCCACACGGCTCAAGGTAAAAAAGATAAAGCTCAGATCTTCAGAATCTCAGGGCCAGATAGTGAGGCAGTATTTGAGTGCACCCTCCACTGCGAGACTGCTGAGGACAGTGACCGTGTCAGACGGCAGGAGAATTAAGCAGGATGGTAAAAAGGGAAAGAATTTTTTGCAATGTATGGTTTACAGATCAGCATCATCATCACCACCTGACAGCTTTCAAGAACATGAGGCCTCCGCAGACCTACAGAGTCAGAACATGCACCATAACCTAACGCTGATTTATGTCATTCAAATTTGAGAAACACGGCTCCAAACTCCACCTGTGTGGATGGTCAGCAAATAAAACTAAATTTAAATGAAACTGTGGGAGATAGGCACTAACACACACTATATAAATAGAGAATACTTACCTTTTA
>NW_012155729.1:3525375-3531534 GCF_000956105.1 Propithecus coquereli
ACAAATGAGAACTATATTAAAAACAAATGGAAATTCTAGATCTAGAAAGTACAATATAAAAATTAAAAATCACTGAACGGTATTAATAGCCTATTGAAGATAGCAGGAAAAGAAGTCAGGGAACGTGGCTGGGTGTGATGACTCACACCTATAATCCTAGCACTCTGGGAGGCCAAGGCAGGAAGACTGCTTGAGCTCAGGAGTTCGAGGCTAGCCTGAGCAAGAGCAAGACCCCATCTATACAAAAAATTTAAAAATTAGCTGGGCAACTAAAAATAGAAAAAATTCGCTAGGCGTGGTGGTGCGCACCAGTAGTCCCAGCTACTCAGGAGGCTGAGGCAGGAGGATCGCCAGAGCACAGGAGTTTGGCGTTGCTGCGAGCTAGGTTGACACCATGGCACTCTAACCCAGGCAATAGAATGAGACTCTGTCTCAAAAAAAAAATAAAAAAAAATAAAAGAAGTCAGGGAACTTGAAGACACATGAACAGGCATTATTCAACACAAAACACACAGAAAAAATGACAAAAGAAAAACAAATGAGCAGAGCCTCGGTGACCTAAGGAATAATATCAAGCATCTAACATACAAGTGGCTGTTTCAGAAGGAAGGCAGAGAGAAAACAGGACAAGAATACCTGAAGAAATAACGATTTTTAAAATTCCCAATTTGATATAAAAACATTAAACATCCAAGTAGTTCCAAGGCAAAATCATCCTGGCAAAACCACCCAGGAAAATCCCAGTGAGACTATGAAAAACCAAAGACAATCTTGAAAGTCTGAAAACAGCCAGAGGAGGAAAACACATTCTACACACAGGACAAGGAATGACACCAGTGATGGCTAGCTCCTCATTCAAAACCAAGGCCACCGAGAGGGAACACAGCTTCGATGTGCTGAATGAAAACAACCCGAGCCATCAAAACAGCCTACAAAAATGACGGTGAAACCACATTTCCAGACAAAGCTGAGAGAATTAGCACTAGTAGACCTATGTAAGAATGTCAAAGAAAAGCTAATGAGAAGTTACACGAGTGGAAACAATGATTTATGAGAAAGAATGAAAAGGAACAAAAATGGTAAATATGTGGATCAATATAAATGATTACTTTTACCTTTCTCTTCATTTTTTAAAACTGATTGCTTAATGCAAAAAATTATAACACTGTATTATGGGAGGTTATATAAAATATGAAGGTGCGGGATTTATAAAGTACAGAGATATAAAATACAGGTAACAGCGCAAAAGAAAATGGTAAACAGAAGGACACTGTTGCAAAGCTCTTACATCTTATGTAAAGCGGTACAATAATAACTCTAAATCAACTATGATCAAAGATACATGACTATCGGCCGGGCGGGGTGGCTCACGCCTATAATCCTAGCTCTCTGGGAGGCCGAGGCGGGTGGATTGTTTGAGCTCAGGAGTTCGAAACCAGCCTGAGCAAGAGCGAGACCCCGTCTCTACTAAAAATAGAAAGAAATTAATTGGACAACTAAAAATATATAGAAAAAACTAGCCAGGCATGGTGGCGCATGCCTGTAGTCCCAGCTACTCAGGAAGCTGAGGCAGAAGGATCGCTTGAGCCCAGGAGTTTGAGATTGCTGTGAGCTAAGATGACACCACGGCACTCTAGCCCAGGCAACATAGACTCTGTCTCAAAAAAAAAAAAAAAAAAAAGATACATGACTATCATTCATAGGGTGAGTACTAAAAAGTTAAAAAGGCATAGCTAAAAAGCCATTGTTGGAATTAAGATAGAAAACAAGAATATATTTGACCAATACAAAAAGAGGAACAAGAAAAAGGAGAAAAAACACTGGGGTGGGGGAAGAGAACAGTTTAACAAACCTAATCCCAACCATATTGATAATCATATTACAAATAAATGGACTAGACACTCCAATTAAAAAGCCAAGGTTGTCACCATGGATAAAAAAACAAGACTCAGCCATATGCTCTCTACGACAGACTCACTTTAAATATGAAGACAGAAGGTTTAAAAGTAAAAGGATAGGAAAAGATGTATCATGCAAACCATAAGCAAGTTGGTACGGTTCTATCAGTATCAGACAAAGACAACTTGAAGATAAAGAGTTATTTCCAGAAATAAAGAGAAACATCTTATAATGATAAGGGTCAAATAATTAGGAAGTCATAATCAGAAATGAATATCACCTAGTAAAAAGGCTTTAAATGTATGAAGTACAAACTGACAGAATTAAAGTGAAAAACAGATCTCGCCACCTGGGTAGGAAACCCTCTCTCCTTAACTGACAGAACTAGAAAAAGAATCAGTAAGAAGACACATTTGAACAACTCTATCAGCTACCTTTATAGAATATTCCACCTAACATATGGTGAATACACATTCTTTTCAAGGGCATATTTACTAGGATAGATTGTATATTCAGCCATAAAATATGCCTCAATTAATTTCAAGGATTGAAATTTTACAAGTTTGTTCTCTAACCATAATAAAATTAAATTAGATATCAGTAAAAACAATAAGGTATTTACAAACATCTCCAAATGTTTAGAAATTAATGTACTTACAAATAACTCAAGGGTCAAAGAAAAGAAAAATCAGAGGAAAGACAGTGGCAACATATTGGAAAGAACAGACTTAGAGGGAAATAAAACCTTTAAATTTACATCAGACAACAAAAGAGTAAAAGCAATTATCTGATTCAACCTTAAAAGGCTAAAAAGAAGAAAATCAAATTAAACCCAAGTAGAAGGAAGAAATTAAGAACAGAAATCAATATAATAGAAGATAAGCTACGACGGAAAATGAAGCTAAAAATTCAATACTTTTAAATGATAAATAAAACTGATGAAATCCTAACAAGAGAAAATATAAATTGCCAATCACACAAATGAAGATAAGAACATCACTACAGAGCCTACACATATCAAAAGGAAAATAAAGGAACATTACATAAATAAATTCAACAACTCATTTGAGATGGTCAAATTCCTTGCAAAACACAACTGAAAGCTGCAGTGAGGGCAAACAGTGCAGTCCTGCCGCGTAAGGACGTGGAGCCACCGGAACTCTCACATTACTGAGCGCAGGCACCACGACACAACCACTCTGGACAACAGTTCAGCCATTTCTTATGCAGTTAAACACGTACTTTGCCAGATTAGTCAGCAATTTCACTCCCAATATTTACCCAAAAGAAATGAAAACTTATATCCACAGAGACTTGTACACAAAAATTTCACAGCAGCTTCATGCACCACAGCCAAAAACTGAAACAGCCTAGTTGTCCGCCAATAGGAGAATGTTGTATGTTCATATAATTCATATAATGGAACCCTATTCAATGATTTTAAAAAACCCCAAACTACCAGAACATGCATCAACATAGATGAATCTCAAAAATATTTATGCAAAAGCCAGACACAAATGGGCACATATTGTATTAACTCCTTGTAAATGAAATTTAAGAACAAGCAAAAGTAATCTACGGCGATAAAAATCATAAATCTAATTGCTGGGGGCAGTACTGTTTATGAGGTAATAAAAGAAAACTTTCTGGGGTAAAGAAAATGCTCTATATCTTAATTGGGGTTTTAGTTGCACAAGTCTATACATTTATGAAATGGAATTTTTTTAAAAAAATGAAGATCTAGGCATTTCACTGCATGTAAATTTTATTTCAACAAAAACAAAAAGCATCTCATTACTCATAGACGTATCTCGTCTCATTATTCAAACTGTATCTTATGTATATACTATGTTGTATTCAAGCTGTATCTTCTGTATATCCTATATTGTATTCAAACGGTATCTTGTGCACATATTCAGGAAGAGTGAGGTTGTAGCAAATGGCCTAACACAAGGCTCTTACCTGGCAAATCCCTGGGGCAGTTCTCCAAGGCCATAGAGTGGATAAAGGTATGGGCTTTTGCCGTATCTTGCCAAAGACTCACTGTAAAGTTTAATTCTATTAATGGTTTCACAACATGGCTGATCTAAGTAGCTGGAGAAAAGGAAATGAGTATTAGAAAGGGGCTTTAGTTTTCATTCTTGGTGTTCAGTTTAAAATTTTTCTGAAGTGATTTCAACCTACTACTTTCATATTTCACTTAAAAACTTCCAACATTAATTTGCAACTAGAATCTCTTCTTTCACAGTGTAACACGGCTATATATTGGGTCATTGGGTATGAAATGTCCGATTTCTTTAAGTACCAAGTTTGACAGCTGATCTGACATTTCACTTTAACACTTCTTTTTTCCCTATTGTAAAGGTACATTCTTGGTCTTCCAAACACATAATCTGGCTTGTGATTATCTTTCACTTTTAGAGCCATTTTTGTGAAAACATGGATAAGTCAAAAATTTCTGTTATTTTTGAATATGAATTCCATCATGGAACCAATGCAGTGCAGACAGCTCAAAATATCATCATAGTGTTTGGCAAGGTGTGGCTAAAGAACGTACGTACATCGATGGTTTGAGAAGTTCCTTCTGGTTAATTTTGAAAATGAGCCATGTGGGTCACCTGACACCAAGGTGGATAATGATGAACTGAAAACTGTGGTGGGAGCAAATACATCTCAACCTATGCGTGAACTAGCAGCAAGGTTTGACGTTACTATTCCAACAATATTGGACCATTTGAAACAAATGGGCGAGGTAAAGAAGCTGGATAGATGGGTACTGAATGAATTAAACGAGCTTCAGAAGAGAAATCGTGTCAAAGCTTGCCTTTCTTTGCTGTCATGACATAAAGGTGAACCATTTCTACACTGTATTGTTACATGTGATGAAAAAATAGATTCTTTTTGACAATCACAAGCATTCACTGCAATGGTTGGATAAAGATTGAGTGCCAAAACACAGTCCAAAACCAAATATTCATCAAAAAAGGCTAATGGGGTCTATTTGGTGGTCCCGCACTGGTAGTATCCACTACAGCTTCATGAAACCTGGTCAGTCGATGACAGCAGATGTCTACTGCAACCAACTGGTTGAAATGAGGAGGATGCTTGCAATGAAGCAGCTGAGATTGGTCAACAGAAACAAGCCAATCCTCTTGCAAGACAATGCTCAACCACATGTTGCACAAACAACGCTGCTCAAGCTACAGAAGCTGGACTTGGAAACTCTGTCATCCACCATATTCACCAGACCTTGCACCAACTGACTACCACTTCTTCCAGGCTTATAACCACTTCTGGCAAGGAAAAATATTCAATTCTGAATGAGCTGTGAAAAACGCCTTTCACGATTTCATCGCCACTGGCTCTCCAGGCTTCTTCGCTGCTGGCATAAACAAGCTACCCTTGAGATGGCAGCACTGTGTTGACAGTTCAGGCACATACTTGGATCAACTATACTGCTTCTTGTTTGAGATATAATAAACTAAACTTTGGATTCAAAATTGGACATTTCATATTTAATGAGCTAATATTTGTTTTGTTAGAATTTCCACTTGGGAGAGAATTGGGAAATTCAGTGAGTGTTCCAAGAAAAATACAAACCTAGAAACCAAAATACTTACTCATCAGTTCTGTAAAGTGCAAGAGCATGACCAGTAAAATCTATAACATCTTGGCCCAAGTCAAATTTCTTATACACGTCGCGCATCGTGGTCTTCTTAGGATCAATGCCCTCAAAAGTTCTGGTATCTTTTTCATCAAAGTTGGCAACATACACTAGGAATTTTCTGAAGCGGCGTTTTTCAAACAGTCCCATTAAGCCTAAAAAACAATTTTTCAAAAGGTACACATTTACAATAGGACACTGAAGAAAAGAAAGGATGAGTGGAAAGTTTAAACACGCCATGTCTTCCACTGAGGAATCCACGGCGCCATTTAAGACACGGGAATGTGGACTGCGTGGCTTTCAGTTTCACAACACTTTAGAACAAGTCAGTTATGAAGTCTTCAACTGCACCACACAACTACAAGTGACTGTAACCAATACTTAATTAAATGAACTGTGAGTCAAATGATGTCTCTTACTAGGTACAAATACGACTTTGCGATGTCCCCCTGGAGGCATCCCTCTACACTCGAGTTCACATCAGCTGGATTTAGATGTTGATGCTGCTGCTCACTTACCTAAAGGAAGGCCTAGATAATCAATTCACTGCTTTTTCCACTAAAAAGCAGATGAAGAGAAGCTATAAACTCACTTTA
>NW_012155729.1:3532889-3536873 GCF_000956105.1 Propithecus coquereli
CCCTAGCCGCCATGGACCAGAACCAGACACCATTGCTATTACAAACACCACAGAGATCAGTGCTCATTCTGAAAAACTTGTAATTAAAAGGGTTCAAATGAATAATGTTTCCTACTGTCTAATTTTTACAACAGCTACTCTATGATGTTGCCTGCCATGATCACCCTGTTCAACGCTGTCCTCCATGTACTCCCTCCCTCCTCTTCCCGTAGCACCCTAGCACCATCAGAAAACAACACTGGACTGAATTGCCACTTATACATGGGCTTTTTTCAATAAATATACTGGAAAACTTTTTGGAGATTTGCAATAATTTGTTTGGTATTTTTTTAAGTTCTACATTTTATTTTATTGATTGACTGATATTTTTAAGAAACAGCGTCTTATTATATTGCCCAGGCTGGAATTTAGTGGCTATGTACAGGCAAAATCATGGCACACTACAGCCTCAAACTCCTGGGCTCAAGCGATCCTCCTGCCTCAGCCTCCCAAGAAGCTGAGACTACAGGCATGCGCCACTACAGCCAGCAGATTTGTGATAGTTTGAAAAAACTCGCAGATGAACTGCGTAGCCTAAGAACATCGAAAAGATTAAGAAAAAGTTACATATGTTATGAATGCATAAAATATATGGTAATACAAGTCTATCATTTACTACCATAAAATATACAAAAAGCTATTATAAAGCTAAAATTTTATCACAAAACTTACACACTTACAGACCATACATGGCACCATTCAGTCAAGGGAAACGTAACCAAACGTAAAGATGCAGAATTATGTCATCACTACGTAAAATTAACACAGTACAGACTGTACTACTGTAATAGCTTCCTAGCCACCTCTTGTTGCTACTGTGGTGAGCTCAAATGTTCCAAGTGTCTGCTTAAAACCCCATGTGACAATCATCATGTCAGTTCATCTGTCGAGCAAGTTGCCCATCACAGTGAAAAGTGACCTCTCGTGGTTCTCATGGATTTTTCCCTGTGCTTAGTGCAATACTGTACATCTTGAACAACACCAGGGGACCCATAGGAAGTGTCATTAAAGATAATGAAAGTGCTTCCAAGAAGCAAGAAAAGTCATGACATTACAAGAAAAAGTTGAACTGCTTGAAATGTACCATAGATTGAGGTCTGCAGCTACAGTAACCCATCATTTCAGACAATTCATCTTATAAACATACAACTTAAACTGACGGTATTGATAAATAGAGTATAGTACTATAAATGTATTTTCTCTTCCTTATGATTTTCTTAATAACACTGTCCTTTCTCTAGCTTACTTTACTATAAGAATACAGTACATAATGCATATAACAAACAAAGTATTAATCAACTGTTTATGGTCTCCCGAAGGCTTCAGTCAACAGTAGGCTATTAGTAGTTAAGTTTTGGGGCTGTCAAAAGTCTTCAAGTCTTGAATCCCTCAAGGTCTAGGAGGGCAGGAATCAACTTCTCCCAAACTCCTGTTAATGTTGTATTTTGACATCCTCTGATGAATCATGAATGTTCTTAATGGCATCTAGAATGGTGAATCCTTTCCAGAAGGTTTGGAATTCACTTTGCCCAGATCCGTAAAAGGGATCACTCTCTATGGCAGCTCTAGCCGTACAAAGTGTATTTCTTAAATAATAAGACTTGAAAGTTGACATGACTCCTTGATCCAGGGGCTGCAGAATGATGTTGTGTCAGCAGCATGAGAACAACACTAATCTTGTACAGCTCCATCAGAGGTCTTGGATGACCGGGTGCACTGTCGATGAGCAGTAATACTTTGAAGGGAATCTTCTTTTCTGAGCAGTAGGTCTCAACAGTGGCCTTAAAATATTAAGTAAACCATGCTGTAAACAGATGTGCTTTGTTGTTCCATTTCTAGAGCACAGGCAGACTAGACTCAGCAAAATCCATAAGGGCCCCAGGATGTTCAAAATGGTCAATGAGCTCTGGCTTCAACTCCAAGTCGCCAGCCGCATTAGTCCCTAACAAGAGAGTCAGCTTACCCTTTGAAGCTTTGAAGTCAGGCACTGACTTCTCCTCTCTAGCTATCAAAGTCCTAGGTGGCATCTTCTTCCAATATAAGGCATTTCATCTACATTGAAAATCTATTGTTGAGTGTTACCACCTTCATCTATGATTAGCTAAATCCAGATAACCTGCTGCAGCTTCTACATCAGCACTTGCTGCTTCATCTCGCACTTTTATATTGTGGAGATGGCTTCTTTCCTTAAACCTCATAATTCAACCTCTGCTAGCTTTAAACTTCTGTTTTGCAACTTCCTCAGCTCTCTCAGCCCTCAGAGAATTGAGGAGAATCAGGGCCTTGCTCTGCAGTAGGCTTAGGCATAAGGAAATGTTGTGGCTGGCTTGATCTTGTATCTAGAGCACTAAAATTTTCTCTTTATCAGCAATAAGGTTTTTTTGCTTTCTTATCATTTGTGTGCTTACTGGAGTAACACTTTAGATTTCCTTCAAGAACTTTTCCTTTAGCAGTTTGGCACAAGAGACCTAGCTTTCAGCCTATTTCAGCTTTCGACATGTCGTCCTCACTAGGCTTAATCATTTCCAGCTTTTGATTTAAGGGGAGAGATGAGTGACTCTTCCTTTCATTTGACCACTGACAGGCCACTGTGGGGTTATTAACTGGTCTAATTTCCATACTGTTGTGTCTCAGCAATAGGAAGGCCCAAGGAAAGGGAAAGAGATGGGAGAATAGCTGGTCAGTGAAGTAGTCTGAACACACAACATTTATCAGTTAAGATCACAGTCTTATATGGGTGCAGTTCATCGTGCACCCATAGTGCAGTTAAAATAGTAACATCAAAGATCTCTGGGTGGGCGCAGTGGCTCATGCCTGTAATCCTAACACTTTGGGAGGCTGAGGCGGGAGGATTGCTGCAGATCAGGAGTTCAAGGCCAGCTTGACCAAGAGTGAGACCCTATCTCTACAAAAAATAGAAAAATTAGTGAAGTGTGGTGGCGCACACCTGTAGTCCCAGCCACTCGGGAGGCTGAGGTGGGAGGATGGCTTGAGCCCAAGAGCTGCAGGCTGCCGTGAGCTATGAGGGCACCAGTGCCCTCCAGCCTGGGTGAAAGAATAAGCCCCAGCTGCTGATCACAGATCACCATAACAGATAGGATAAGAATGAAAAAAGCTGAAATAGTACAAGAATCATTAACATCAAGATAGGACACAGAGATAAGTGAGCACATGCTACAGGAAAAAATGGCACCGACAGACTTGCTCAACACAGGGCTGCCACAAACCTTCAATTGTTTTTTAAAAAAAAGCAACATCTATGAAATGCAATAAAGTGAGGTATGCCTGTAATGTTTTAATGTTATTTAAAAACATTAGAGTAGAATCACTGTGGACCGCCACGCCCTCGCTCCTCAGGAGCGGCAGTGGTGCTGCAGCTGTCCCCCACACCTCAGACGGCCCGAAGCTCTGTGACACCAAAGGTGATGCGCGGACCACAAAGGTGCTAACGGCCCAGACAGACGGATGTCCCCTTGCAGTAAGACCGGGACTATACACACAAGCTAAACCTTTGGTTTAAGATAGGAGATTTTGCTGGGCACGTTTCAAAGCTATTCCTAAAATCTTACCAAAACATTTCTGAACATATTTGTGATCAACTTTACTCTAGAGGTCAAATATATTTCTCATTGATTTGACTAATGTTTGAATAATCATCCAATATTTATTGGAGCCTTTTTATTTGGCCTCATGAATTACAAGAACCTACAGTATATACAGTTCCTGAAAAAGCCAATATAAATTTAGGCTATATTAACAGAAATATATTGTTCTTTAAAAGTAACAGTATTGTTCTTTAAAAGTTGATATTGAGGCCGGGTGCAGTGGCTCACCCGGCCTGTAATCCTAGCACTCCGGGAGGCCAAGGCAGGCGGATTGTTTGAGCTCAGGAGTTCGAAACCAGCCTGAGCAAGAGCGAGACCCCGTCTCTACCAAAAATAGAAT
>NW_012155729.1:3536923-3542422 GCF_000956105.1 Propithecus coquereli
GCCCAGGAGTCTGAGGTTGCTGTGAGCTAGGCTGACGCTACGGCACTCACTCTAGCCAGGGCAACAAAGTGAGACTCTGTCTCAAAAAAAAAAAAAAAAAAGTTGATATTGAGTAAGCAGAAAACATTTGGGATACTGTGTCTGGTCTGGCTGCCATATTATATATAAGATCTTGACAAATTAAGAGAATTTCCAAAGAAGAGTAGCCAAGGGATGTATATAGCATATTATGAGAAACGACTAAGGAAACTAAACTGTTTAGCAGGAAGAAAAAAGGAATCAGAGGTTATGTGACAGTTGTTAAAACAGCTAGAAACCAATATAGTTTTATATATTATAAAAACAATCATTTTTATGGTAAGCAGTGTGGGTTCTAGAGTCAACCTGGCTTCACTGCAGTTACGAGCTATGCAACTCGGGCTTTTCCCGTGTGTAAGGATAGTAACAGCCCCCGCATCTCACAGGGCTGCATGAAGGACTACATAGACTAAAGTTAGATGACACACAAAGTACCTAGCACTTACGTGCCTGGCGCATACATGCTCAAAAACTGTTAGCTGTTGTTACACTGTTTAAATAATTTGCTCTTAGCCATACTTCTCTTTAACTTCACCACCCCTGTACCTTTCCCTGTCCCATTCCTTCATTCTTGCCTGCCACTCGAGACCGCAAAATCCTTTCCATTAATAGGAAAACAGTTGCTGCTAAGGTAGCAATTCGGTCAAAATTCATGAGACTGCATCCTAAAGCAGGTGAATTCTACTGTATGTAAATTATACCTCAATAAACCTAACCTTAAAAATACGTATTTGCTTATTTTTCAAAAAGAAACAAAAGAAGGATAAACCAGAAAATGATTACCCATCAGAGCAGAAAGACTGGAGTAGAAAGATGAGATCAAGACTCTATAAATGTACCTTTTGACTTTCAAGCCACGTAAATGTTTTTTATATTTGAAAAAATTAAATCAAAAAGGGAAAAATAAAACTGCCAAAAGGTAATTTCTGTTAAACAAAGGAGATAACTGAAATTTTCCTAACATCAAGAGCTCCATGAAAGAATAAAAATTTATAAAAAACAAACACAAACCTTGTTTAAAAGAATTTTATTTAAACTCTTAAACTCCTATGAAGGCACTTTATTTGAATTAAATTTTCACAGTCATTTAAAAGAATTAAAATAATTTCAAAACGACCATCACACTAGTAACTGCTCCAACTGAATAAGGAACCATTCCTTTCTTTTCCCAACTGTCACTCTCGACCTAGCCACGATTCTGTGTGGTGTTTTTGACCTTCTGGCCATCGTGTCTTTGAACATTTTATACCCAATATTTTCTTCCCTAATAAGTAAATAAATGAAGTTAGAGAAACTGCCAAGATAATTCAAACTGGGTTTACAGATGAGAAAACTTTCCAACACTAATGCCAAAATAATTATGAGAGAATTTATCAGCAGTTTTCCTAGTCTCCCAATCTAAACCTTCCCCTCCTCTCAACTCCTAGAGCATCACCATCTACAAAATTCATCTACCTTTCACTTATACAGATTTATCATTCTTCAAACCACTCTGTACAACTAAAACACCAAAGAACAGAAGGTCTTTTCTAAGGGTGTTTGCTATTTAAGAGAAGACACCAGATTAGGAAATGTTAACAGGAATCTTTAGTGAGAGAAGAGAAAATAATTTGGGGCAGATAATAAAATTACTCCAAACTCACTGGGAATTCCTAAAATCAGAGATGTTGGGGAATGACAATAGTGCCAACAGCAGTCCCTGACCTTTTTGGCACCAAGGACCATTTTCATGGAAGACAATTTTTCCACGGACTGGGGAGGAGGGATGGTTTCGGGATGATTCAAGCACATTACATTTACCGTGCACTTTATTTC
The DNA here is from genome assembly GCF_000956105.1 of Propithecus coquereli. NCBI lineage: Eukaryota > Metazoa > Chordata > Mammalia > Primates > Indriidae > Propithecus > Propithecus coquereli. The sequence goes on from NW_012155729.1 coordinate 3,538,817, forward strand.
TATTATTACGCTGTAATATATAATGAAATAATTATACAACTCACCCCTGAACTAGAAGATGAGCTTCACCAGAACAGAGTACTTCTCTTTTCTTTTTTGACAGGTTGGACAACAGAGCACAGGGGTCAGCTCAGGAACACAAGGGCTCTGGAGCAGCACCACCGGTGTTTCAACTCCGACCCTGCTACTTACTATCTATTGGATTGTAGGCCTGACTCTCCTCATCCATAAACAGAAACCCTACCTCATAGAGGTGTTTTAAAAGTCAAATAAAAAATGACATGAAGTGTTTAGTACAGAGCCTAAAGAGATAGGAAACACTCAAGAAAAGCAAAGCTATTGTGAATTACTACGAAAAGAGCTCAGATGCACCAGCAATGAGATACATGGTCTACAGATGGGCATTTAAATTCCTAAGGGTAGAGGTTTTCGAACATTTTGTTCACTGATGTCTTCCCAACTGCCTAGAACAGTGTCTGGCACATAAATATTTGTGCACTGGATGGATGAATCCCTAAGACTCTTTTCACTATAAAATCTCATTATTCTGAGAAAATGCAATGGAATTACTTACTAGATGCTAGAGCTTCTGCTTCAGTAGAAGGAACCTTGTAGATTTTTCCACCCTTATAGACAAAGCTCCCTTCAATCACTTTGAAATCCAGATAGCGGGTGACCTCTGTATAAAGCAGCATCTTAACCAGCTGACCTAGAAAAGTCACATAATGCAAACTTTTACTTAAGTCTTACCACCATTAAAAATTAGCAAAAATAAAAGTATATTCACTAATACTGACGGCTTTCCAAATTTTTCCTAATAATGTCCAATAACTCTGACAAAAAAAAAAAATCTCTAAAGCCATATTTTAAATAAGACAACCAGAATGCATACTTATTGCATTGCATACTGAGAAGCTTTCTTTCTTTAATGTTACAACTTAAAGGTTAATAATTCTTTTTTTTCTTTTTGTATCTTTTTTCCCTCAATTTACAGACAAGAAAAAAAGGTTAATAATTCTATCAACATGCTTTTGCAAAAGCTACAAAAACTTTATTAGAGATATGAGGTTTAGGATTATAGCATTACTGTAAATGGGTTTGGGTTGCTTCACAGTTTCTACTGTATTTTAAAGAGAGGCAACTCCCAAAATTTTCCAGTAATTTGTACTCTTCAATTTCCAACTCAATTTATATTTGTTAAGGTGAACATTAACTTCTGATTATGGCCAGGATTACAATTGGAAAGATTTTCTGCCTACAAACCAAAAACTTTTGGCTGGGAAAGGTGGCTCATGCCTGTAATCCTAGCACTTTGGGAGGCCAAGGTGGGAGGACTGCTTGACTTCAGGAGTTCGAGACCAGCCTGAGCAAGAACGAGATCCCGTTTCTACTAAAACAGAAAAAATTAACCAGGTGTGGTGGCTCGTGTCTATAGTCCCAGCTACTGGGGAGACTGAGGCAGCAGGATCGCTTGAGCCCAGGAGTTTGAGGTTGCAGTGAGCTATGACGACGCTACTGCACTCTAGCTGAGGTGACAGAGTAAGACACTGTCTCCAAAAAAAGGAGGGGGGAGGGTAACACATATTTTATGTAACACAAATAGACTTAGAACCAAAAATTTAGTTTTTCAATATCATCTCAGAAAAAGGTACTAATATCAATTTAAAAAGAGATTTAGCTCCTCTAAAGTCATCAAAATTAATATGAACATTTTAAAAGCCTACAAACTAGAAAAACATTAAAATGACTCTGTCTCTGAAAGCCCAGTTATCTAAGATTGTCATGAAAGTACCAAGAGGGAAGTGCATTACAAATGTTTACAATTTTGGTACATATTGGGCCACATCACAACTCTGTTTCTCTAGAACCAATTACTAGTAAGTCATACCCTCGTACCTCCTCCATTCTTAACTTATTAGCTCCAGACATCTAATGGACCATTTGACTCACCATACTGTTGCCTTTCAACAAAATCTAGTTCCTCACACCCAGAATAATACTCTGTAAAGTTAGGTTTGATGTTCGAGTTGGATTCAAAGTGCCATTGCAAATTTATCATAAATTTCAGTTAGAATTCTTTACCATTAGCCATAAGGAACTTGGGAATCAGGTCAACATTCCAGTCTCTTCCTCTCCCCATCGATGCTGGCGGTGGTCCTGGTAATTTAAATCTTTTGTATAACTAAAAGCAAAACAAAAAATACCCACGATGTTACAAAATTTAATTATTTATTGTAATACGCAACTATTTTTCATTAACTGGTTTTAGTATTAATATAACTAAGCACACCAGCCTGGGCAACACAGCAAGACCCCATCTCTACAAAAAATTAGCCTAGGGCAGCAGTGCACGCCTGTAATCCCAGCTACTGGGGAGGCTGAGGCAGGAGGATCGCTTGAGCCCACAAGTGCAAGGATGCCGTGAGCCATAGTTGCACCACTGCACTCCAGCCTAGGTAACAAAGCAAAACCGTTTCTCTTAAAAAAAAAACAAACAAACAAAAAAAAAAACCTAAGCACTACCGAAGTATGGAAAGTAGGAGGGCATTTCATTTTTTATCAGATAAAATTTTTAGCAAAGTTCTAACACATATGTAAATTAAGTATATTATTAAATTCATGAATGCTAAAATAAATATTACAGAAGTGAGTTTTTAATTTGTTTTTTTACTAGCAGAAAAAAATACAAAACTATTTGTCAATGATGCACTAGTTCTGCAGAAACCTCCCTTATTATCTGTAGAAATCATTTAAACTCATTCTCTCTTGAATAAAAAGCTAACAAAGGCTTAATTTTGCTTCTGTAGTTACATAAGGAATTAAAAATAAATTTTAGATTCTTCAAATCAGAAAAGTCATTTAAAATTAGTTCCAGTTCTTTATTGAGATATAACTGATGCTTTAAAAACTGCATATTTCATGCATACATACATTTTGATGAGTTTGGACATAGGCATCCACCCATGACGACATCACCACAAATTACTAATCAAAACCTCCAGCAATTTCCCTGTGTACTTTTGTGTTTGTTTTGTGGTAAGAATACTTGGTTAATTTACAATTTACATGAACTGAGAAGAAGCTCAGATAAAAGAAAGCTTATAGTTTAAAGAATACTCACTCAATCTCATGAATCCTATCGCTAAAGTAGAAGAGAATATGCAAAGTTGGCAGAAATTTAGGTACTAAAAATTCATGACTTCCTGAATATATGCACCAAAAAAGAAGAAACTTGCTCATCTTTTGAAGACCAGCCAATAAATGTACTAAGTGTGGGAGGCACGGTGCCAGCCTATCACGACACAGCTTACTGACAGCACAGAGATCTGGGTCAGCACCCAGACCAAGGGGTCGAACTTAGCATCCTGAATGGCTGGGTAACCTGACATCACGTGCCTCCTAATTGTGCTGCAATATGAAGTACTCAACAATAATGTCTAATAAACTAGCCTCAACTTCTCAAAAAAAAGAAGTGCGGAAACTTTTATAGATTGAGGGAATAAAGAGGAAACAATACCAAATGCAATACTTGAACCTTGAGTTAATCCTGAAACAAGACTACCACACAGCTGTATGATACATTCTTGGGATCACTGGGAAATCTGA
>NW_012155729.1:3542555-3544922 GCF_000956105.1 Propithecus coquereli
TTTTTTCTATATATTTTTAGTTGTCCAGCTAATTTCTTTCTATTTTTAGTAGAGATGGGGTCTCACTCTTGCTCAGGCTGGTCTTGAACTCCTGATCTCGACCAATCCTCCAGCCTCGGCCTCCCAGAGTGCTAGGATTACAGGCATGAGCCACCGCACCCGGCCTAATTTTCTTAAATACAATAATGGCATTATGATAATGTCAGAGAATATTATTCTTAGCAGATGAATACTGAACTATTTAGGTCAAGTTATCATGATGTCTGTATTACTTTCAATGGTTAAAAACCAGAATCAACAAAAAAAGAGAGACATGAAGCATATATAGCAAAACATTAACTGAATTCAGATGGAAGGTTTCTGATGCAATGGTATCATTCTTTCAACTTTTCCGTATTCCTGAATATAGAAAAAAATCTGTTTAATGTAAGCATTAAGTCTAACAAGTTGCTGATTATATAAAAGTCACTGATGATATCCATCTTCCATAAAACACAGTACAGCTCATATCCATACATGTGGATGTTCAATAAATATAGTAAAATAAAAAATTTTTCCATGCTGTGGAAATGCTTCATGTGCCCATGTTTTTAAAAAGCAGGAAACAGGCCGGGCGCGGTGGCTCACACCTGTAATCCCAGCACTCTGGGAAGCCGAAGGGAGGATCACTTGAGGCCAGGAGTTCAAGACCAGTCTGAGCAGGAATGAGACCCCATCCTACAAAAAATAGTAAAAGTAGCCAGCTGTGGTGGTGCGCCCCTGTAGTCCCAGCTACTAGGGAGGCTGAGGCAGGAGGATAGCTTCAGCCCAGAAGACTGGGGTTACAGTGAGCTATGATGATGCCACTGCACTCTGGCCCCAGGGAACAGAGTGAGACCCTGTCTCTCAAAAAAAAAAAAGTAGGAGACAGGGCAGTATAGCAAAAGAACTAAGCTTTGGAGTCACATAACCTAGGTCCACAACCCATCTCTGCAATTTTAACCCCACAAAGACTATTTTGTAATCTTAAAAATATGTCTTTGAGTGACTGAGACTAAATAAGACCACATGGAAATCACTGGCCTCGTGCCACGTACATTCTGCCATCTTCAGCAATCCCCTTTTCTCGTCTATCCTCTATTGACTGAGATAAGAGATGATGCTCCAGACAGCAACGAAAGTCATAATTTAAATTTCTACAAGCCCCAAACTATCAATAGAACCTCCTGAAAAGCAATGGTGCTCCAGATATTCTATTTAGTGTAACAAAATTAAAGCCATCTCTAAAGAGTAAGGTGCAGATTCACAAGTAAAACACTCAAGACTACGCAAGGCATATTGCATTTTACTAATACTTACATCTTCCAGTGGTGTTATAGACGCACTCTCTCCTCCATAATACGGGTTCCGATCCATGTGAAGAACTTTCTTGCCATTCACTGACATTATGCCTGACAGGATGCATTCCTACAAGAAAAGCAGAAATATCTTCAAAAAAAAGAAAGTGCTACAACATGCTTAAAACTAATCTTCTTCTTCTAAAGCCCACCGTTACACATTCTCTTAGTGATGAATTCTTATTTTCCTGCAACATATGACATAATTTGTGGAGAAAGCCCTAAAGCAACTAGAGCTCAAAGTGTTGTAGTCTGTGGACATAAGCCACCTGTTCTACTGTGTTGACATTTGCATTGATGACGCAAAGTCAACGGCAGATAACACAAATTAAGACAGGGCTCTAAACTATATTAGCAGTCGTTACATTCTTCACCACCCGGCACTCACTAGAAAAGGTCTTTAATAAAGCATTAAAAATTAACTTTAGGACGGGCTCATGCCTATAATCCCAGCACTTTGGGAGGCCAAGGCAGGAGGATCACTTGAGCCACGGAGTCTGAGGTTGCAGTGAGCTATGACGACACTACTGCACTCTAGCCCCGCTAACAGAACAAGATCCTATCTCAAAAGAAAAAAAAAAATTAAAAAATTAACTTTCTAAACATATTCCCTTCAGTACACATTTTTAGTATTCTGTGTAACAAAATGGGGAGCACACAGACAAACCTTTTGTGTGCCACTGATTTGTAAGCTGAACTAGACACTTTTTTCATGGATCATCATTTTTATTTGAAAGAATAAATGACCAACAAACTATGGTTATTCAGACTTAGGTACTTGACAGACATTTTCTCAAAAATGAACACAAGGAAAATAACTGACATTATCTGTTGCCAATAAAAGTCAAAATTTTGAACAAAAATTAGAATTTTGGAAAACTCACATCTACTACCAAGAGCACATCAGGTCCCCTAAAACTTAAAGAATTTTTCAGACATTATCAGTGACAGTATTAACAAATATGATTTCTTATATCGTAAAATGAAATGT
>NW_012155729.1:3545573-3549327 GCF_000956105.1 Propithecus coquereli
GAGTTATAAATGACCAGTCTCAGGAAAAAGGTAAAGAAAGCATGGATATTCTAAGATAAACCAAATTAAGATGTGAAGGGAAAAAAATCAAGAAAAAAGAATACAATTAATGAGAAGAAACAAAGAGATGGGGTCATGTCCACTGAAAACTGTTACAGTAGTGTTTTGGTGATCAGTGCTTTATTTATTATAAAAGGACAAAGGAAATTCCATGTATCTTTATAAATCCTTAGTGCTTCTCACATTTATCCAAAGGACACTAGATACCAGAGAACAATCGCATTCTCTAGATGTCTATTTGAATTTGAAACATTTTTAAAATTCATGTAAATTTCAACTTTTCTTCCACAGTGTATCTATTCATTTAGTATTTTTTAAATGTTTTAAATTACTTACCATGAGGTTCGAATTGTGCCACAGGAGTGTGCATCATTTATTTGGCTCGAGAATCAAAATCTCCCGGGCACTGTAGAGGCCCCTCACACCCTCATCCAGGCCCCACCACCCCAGCACTCCTGAGTCTAACAGCAAACACCTGTTCTGCCTGCTTCTGAACTCCGTAAAAATGGAATCCTGGGGTATTCACTTTTTGTACCTCACATCTTTAATTTAACATTATGTTTCAAAGATTCATTCATGCTTTGTGTGTGGTCTAATTTATTTACTCTCATTGCTGTAGAGCGGGGGTCCCCAGCAAATCCAGCCTGCAGACGATTTTTATAAACAGTTTTACAGGTAAATACATGCTCCTGTTCCTGTACACACTGCCTACGGCTGTCTTCACAGCACCTCAGCAGAGTTGGGTAGTTGTGACAGAGACCATACCGCCTGCATTAACCTAATACATTTACTATCTAACTGGACCTTCACAGAAAGTGCGCCTAACCCCACAAGTTAGAGATCTCAAAGTCTGGTTCCTGATTTGGCATCACCTGTGAACTTATTAGAAATGTAAATTGTTACCACGTTGAGTAGTTGGGCTGTAAAAAAAAAAAAAAAAAAAGAATGTAAATTCTAAGCAGATTTCTCCAACTTTAGGTTGTATCCACACCACCTGAAGGGCTTGACCGGACAGAGTGCCGGCCCCGCCTCCAGAGCTTCTGAGTCAGCAGGTCTGGGTGGGGCCTGATAATTTGCATTTCTAACAAGTTCCCAGGTGATGCTGCCGCTGCTGCTGGTTCACGACCAGTTTAGGCCTGCTACTCAAGTGGTGTGCTCCCATTCTATCATACAAAAGCATCACCTGGGGATCAGGTTAAACTGCAGATTCTGCTTCTGTGTGCTATCTGGGCTGGGGCCTACGCTTCTGCATTTCTGACAGGTTCTCAGGTGTTGCAGATGCAGGTGATCTACGGACCACTTTGGGAAACAAACCAGTACAGCAGCAGTCCCCAACCTTTTTGGCACCAGAGACCGGTTTCACGGAAGACAATTTTTCCACGGACAGGGGAGGAGAGCATGGAGCTCAGGTGCTGATGCACGGCCCATTTCTTAACAGGCCAGGGACTGCACAGGGCCACAGCCCAGGGTTTGGGGACCTCAGCTGGAGAGGATTACACTGAATGAACATATCACGTGGGCCGGGCGCGGTGGCTCACACCTGTAATCCTAGCACTCTGGGAGGCCGAGGCGGGCGGATTGTTTGAGCTCAGGAGTTCGAGACCAGCCTGAGCAAGAGCGAGACCCCGTCTCTACTAAAAATAGAAAGAAATTAATTGGACAACTGAAAATATATAGAAAAAATTAGCCGGGCATGGTGGCGCATGCCTGTGGTCCCAGCTACTCGGGAGGCTGAGGCAGGAGGATCGCTTGAGCCCAGGAGTTTGAGGTTGCCGTGAGCTAGGTTGACGCCACGGCACTCACTCTAGCCCAGGCAAAAGAGTGAGACTCTGTCTCAAAAAAAAAAAAAAAAAAAAAATTAGCCAGGCATCCTGGCACATACTTATAGTCGCAGCTACTCAGGAGGCTAAGGCAGGAGGATTGCTTGAGTCTAGGAGTTTGACGTTGTTGTGAGTTAGGCTGACACCACAGCACTCTAGCTGGGGCCACAGAGGGAGACTCTGTCTCCAAAAAAAAAATATGTGTTGAGAGGCTGCCTACACCTGCTGAAAGCATAGAAAAGTAAAAGTTACCAGCCTAACAGCAAGAGACAGAAACACAGGGGGAAGGGGGAAAAACACACACACACACACACACACACACAAAACTGGAAACTAATTTGAAGAACTCAAAAACCAGGGCAGTCTGAAAGTATTTAAAGGAAAGCAAGAAGCTCACCAGGTCTTAATGGCTTCATTAACGTTACAGCACAACACAATACTTAATCTTCGTGATGTGAAATCTTTGTTTGGAAGTAAATTATGTGCCTTAGTTTGTTAAAGAAGTTGTGATCCAAAAGCTGTGGTTCTTTAAAGGGATAACCCTCAATTCTTTAGAAAATTGAATTATATGGAATACTCTATTTCTCCTAGACAAAGAAAGGAGATTTTACTCCAGTTTATGCCAAATCGTTTTATGTCTTATTAGTATTATCAATGTTTGTAGATTAATATGAGACTATTTTAACTGATACATAGCAACACAGAAAACTCCCAACACTTCTTTACACCTTGTTTAAAAGTAACAAGTTTCTAGCACTAAAAGTACTTGCCTTTAAGTTCTTAAATCCCAGGTGCTAAATATTCATAAACTAAAATTTATGAAAATTAACTCCAGATCCTCAAAGTTAATTCTAATTTGAAGGTTAACTTTGGTTTTCTCTTTATTTAATTTTCAACCATCTAAGTCCTGGTTTCGCTACAAATGAGGATATAAGATTTCTCATTATCAAAATCATCTTGTCATCACTACTCTCAATGACAGTAACAATGTGATTGCCCTTAATTGATATACTTCTCAAAGAACATGTCACAAAACAATCTTAGGAAAGCTCATAAGGATTGAAGTTTTCATAGCTACAACGTGACAGCAGAAACCGCCCTGATTTCTAGTTAAGCGTGCATCTACCACTCATAAAAAAGTTCACAATCCAAATGAAAATTTAAACAAAATGTGTTATCTTAATTGTTATACAATAACACTGTGCCATCTTTGATACAAAGTGATGCTTCTGGACTGGCCATGTGAAAACCTGCAAGAGGATGGATTTGCACTCACTTGTCTATGCTCAACTGACCTTAATCATGAGCAAATCTGAAAGACCAGCAATAACCATAGAAAAGCAGTGGAACTAACTGGCTCTTCCAACATGCTGGCAGCAACAGTACCCATTCCAATGGGCAAAATCCACCACAAACTACTACGCTCAGCTTGGAATCCCAATTAGGCACTTTAAAAACAAAAAACAAACAAACAAAAAAACCTGCAGTGGATAGGGCATATTCATTTAGGCATCCAACCGTCTTCCAATGCACCATTAAAAAAAATTCAACTGAATCCCTAACATTCAAAATAATTAAATGGCTTTCTACGTAAGTAATCACATCTATTTGGTACTATTTCCTAGACAGTCACATGTCTATTTCTGGACTGGTCAAACATAATGAAGTATTCAGAAATGAATATATATCGCTACAAAGAGAAAAATGACAGGCCAGAAAAATCACCATTCTAATTCTTAACAAACTTTTCCTTAAAAATTAACCAAATTTGAAAAAAAATTTTAAAAAGTCCAATGAAAGTTCAAAGGCTTTCTCTTGTCTAGAGAAATCTGAAAGAGTTATTTGGGGATGTTATCTAAAAAAAAAAAATATGA
>NW_012155729.1:3549377-3551606 GCF_000956105.1 Propithecus coquereli
CGGGAGGCTGAGGCAGGAGGATCGCTTGAGCCCAGGAGTTTGAGGTTGCTGTGAGCTAGGCTGACGCCACGGCACTCACTCTAGCCCAGGCAACAGAGTGAGACTCTGTCTCAAAAATAAATAAATAAATAAATAATATCACGTGGATATACCATAATTCACTTCTCTCTTCTACAATCGGTGGACATTTGGATAGTTTCCAGTTTTTGACTATTACAAATAATGCTGTGTGAACATTCTCACATGTGTCTTTTAAGAATGCATTTCCGGGCCGGGTGCAGTGGCTCAGGTCTAATCTTAGCACTCTGGGAGGCCAAGGTGGGAGGATCGCTTGAGCCCAGGAGTTTGAGGTTGCGGTGAGCTATGATGAGCCACTGCACTCTAGCCAGGGCATCAGAGCAAGACTGTCTCCAAAAAAAAAAAAAAAAAAGTAAATCTGGAATTTCTTGTGCCAGATATCCTCAGTTAAGTTTTGTGCTATGAGGAGCTCTGCCATTTAGGTTAAATGGCATTTATTGTTTGTGGTAAAAAAAAAAAAAAAAAAATGCATTTCCATTAAACGTATGAGTATGTTAAACTTCAACAGATTACTGCCTAACAGCTCTCCAAATTGGTTGTACCAATTTACACTTCTGTCTGCAAAGTCCCCATTGTTTCGAATCCTTAATCAACACTTATACTGTTGTCTTTTTAATTTTAGCCATTTTAGTTAAGAGGTGATTTAATTTGTATTTTCTGATAACTAAGAAGGTTGAGTACTTTAATAGTTTATTGATGATTATGGTATCTTCTTTTGATAAATATTCAAATTTTTTGCCCATTCTTAAAGTGGGCTGTCTTTTTTCTTACCCTTTTATAAAAGTTCTTTATATATTCTGGATATATGTAAGTCTTTTATTAGTTACAGGTACCAGCAAATTTCTTCCATTCTGTGGCTTGCCTTTTCACTTTAACACATTGACTGCCACGCTAGGAAAAAAAATTTTTTTTTCCTTGAGGCCACGGTGTTTTATTATGAAAACAGACTAAAAATTTTGAAAATAAAACAGTCCTTTGTAACTTAATGAAAAATTTGTTTTTTATTGTTTTCTGTGTTTTTCAATAAAAAATAAAATAACTTGAAAAGTAGTAATGTAAAAAGTAATGCAAAAACCCGAAGAATAGTTCATGAGGGTAAAGTACTTTTCTTGACAGGCTTAAGTATAATTTAAAGGTAAACGTAAGTAGAAAAACGAAATTCACTGACTTCTATTCATTTAATACACGTTTTTAGAATTAAGTTGTCAATATTAATTGTAACAATAAGAACATCAAGATTTTCACGAACCAACTGAAGGGTTTTGCCCTCGTTTTGCTTCACGAGGCCCCGGGCTCAAAACCAGCTTGAGTTAAATGCAACTCACATGGTAGTTAATGTGTTAATCATATCTTGATAAACAGAACTGAAGGTATTTTACAACTACGAAAATCAACCCTAATATTATCTAAAACAATGCACTTGTTCAAAAAAACTAAAGCAGCACTACCATATATAGTTCAACATAGTATATGAAAGTAGAATAACATTTATTCTCTTAAAAATAGGTTATGACATAACAGAGGAAGACCAGTGACATTCCCAGCTAACAAAAGTAGACTTCAGAGTTCAACTTTTGGAAGCAAAATCTCAGCAAGCAACTTTGAGTGCTGCGCAGCTTCTATATATAACTTTTCGCATCCCACTACAAATAAGCACGATCCACTGGACAATGGCCCTAAAGCAGGCACTGAAGGCTGACACCTAAAATAAGGGCCCGATAATGTAAAGATGCAGCTGAGTCCAAAGAGCCACAAATAACAAGCTTCAAAGGCATCACCTGGAGCAAATATGACAAAAGCTAACTAAAGCTAATCAAAAATCTGCGGGTTCGCTGATTCTTCTGAACCCACCTACAAAAGACTGCTTCTACACTGCTAAAGAAATCAAATGTGCAGTAACATAACACTTTAAACGTCACTTTAAAACATGGAAGGAAGTCATTAATTCACTAATAAAATTTATCAATCATATCTGGGCATAGGGTGTGTACAAAATGTTAATAAAGAGAAATGGGGAAAGGTATGTCTGGGATATAAAACAATTTTTAAATGAATAATCTGGTTAAATATCACTAAAGTATGTTTCTATTCATAATTCCTTACTGTATACAACACAAACAAAAAAACAGAAAAGTAACCTATCTGGTTAAA
>NW_012155729.1:3554176-3558222 GCF_000956105.1 Propithecus coquereli
GTTCTCTCTCCAAATTGAATTCTTTTGCAAGACGAATGTCTTCATTTTCTTAAGAAAGCAAGAACTGAAAAAGTACAAGCTACGAAACCTGCCTACGTTATTCGCAGATTATCTAAAGGTCTCTAAGCAGAGAGGTACCCAGGAAAATAAACATACTATGGTGTTAGGTAAACCCTGCATTCATATGTAACAATGCAATCTTCATTTTGTTATTATCTTCTAACTCCCCTACGAGAGCTTCAAAGTGCAGAGACCCTGGCCTCTAGCAACCCATCACCAATCCATTTCTCAGGGGAAGCATCCAGAACAGACGACGGAAGCAGGGATCACACCAAACAAAAGGAGACGGCAAAGGTCAAGCGCGAAAGCATCTGATGGGCAAGTTTTGAGAACACATTTCCAATTCTACAGATGCTCCATAAGTAGGAAGGGAGCGAGGCTTAAAAGAATCAATAACGCTTATGTGGAAAAGGGAGGAGGAAGAAAAACAATGTCTTCATTTTCCCCCAAGATTTAAGTTAATCAAACTCCGGCAGTTACAAAGCAGCGGTTATGCAGTGCCTTGTAACGAAACCTCGCGCCCGGCTCGAGCAGCCAAGGGCTGGGGCTGAGCAGGAATCACAGCGGGCGGCCTCCGCCCTCCCCCTCCGCCCGGGACTGCTCCGCCTCCGGTCCGGAGGTCACTGGCCCGAAAGGGCGGTGGAGGGGCGCCGGCCCCGGCAGGCTTCCCCTCCGGTGCGTTTCTGCAGGAGGTGAAGCCCTCGCCCCCAGCCACTCCCGGCCAGCCGTCCCCACCCCTCGGCCGGCTCTCGGGCGCCCATCACGGGGTTCCACTTCCTGGTCCTTCTCCGCACACCCGGGGGCGGCCCGCCCCGCGCCGGGCGCCCTCAGGCCGTACGCGTCCCCCGCCGCGCCCCCGCGCCGAGAGCCCAGGCCGACGGCGAGGGCCCCGCGAAGAGCCGTAACCCGCGCGCCCCGGCCCCGCGCCCGCCGCTCACCGTCAGGCCGGTGCCCAGCACGATCACGTCGTATTCCTCATTCATGGCGCGGCCGCGGAAGGACCGAGGGCCCGGGGACGGCGAAGGCGCAGCGGCTCTGCGGCCACGCTAGGGAGGCGGGGAGGCGCTCCGGCCGCTCTCGGCCCGCGGGGACAGGGAGAGAGGAGGAGAAGCAAAATGGAGCTGACGAGGAGGCGAGACCGGCCGCCACCTCAGACGGGAAGAGAAGAGCGGGGCGGAGTGGGGAGGACGGGCGGGGACGGGAGCGCGGAGGGCGGCAACAGAGCCTCCGCAGCCGGGGCGGGGCCTGGAGGGGCGCCCCGGGGGCCGTCAATGAAGCGCTCCCGGCCCTCTCATTGGCCATGTCTCCGTCGTTCGCCCCACCTTTTTCCTTCCCCGCCTCTCGCGAGAGGAGGGCGAGGGCGTCGCCATCTTGCCTTCCGGTTCCCCGCCCGTCCTTTGCCACCGTGGTCGGGGCGGCGGCGTGCGTGCTGTGGCTGTGGCGTGGCTGCGGCGCTTCTGACTGGCGCCTCTGGGGCGGAAGCTCCCTGGGTCCAAGGTCCCCGAGTCTGCCCGTCGCCCTTGAACTTTGAGCGGGTGCGCGCCGTCCGCAGCGTGCGGCAGCCACGTGGGCGAGGGGCGCGGGCCCGGGACAGTTCGGGGGTCGCCCGCGTCTCATCGTATTTCCCGCCCTAGGCCATCCCTGCTTGTGGCGTGGGCACCTTAGGAAATTTGGGAAGAGAAATACCCAGCCTCCTTTAAAAAAGTAACCCTTAACACATATGAAAAAGTTTAAGCCATGAGCACAGTAGAAACTGTTCCCTGTTTGCCTTATGGCCCTCTCCCCCAAAAACGTTTTTCTGGGATTCTCTTTGGAATGTCCAGCTTTGGTGAGAACACGGCTGTAAGCAGAAGCTGTGTTCTCAACCCAAAGAGGCAGACCCGTGGAGGTCTTCTAGAGTGATTGTCCTGAAGGCGTTGGCATTTGGAAAACCGGTATTTTCAGCATGTGACAGGTCTGCATACTCAGCAGACAATGACGACTTGGTATTTCCTTCAAGATTTACTCTCCAATGTAGCTGGATAACAGCTACTCGCAGCTCATTTTGGTCGATAGAATTTCTTCCCTTTTATTTAAATCATTCGGACTGAAGAAAGAATGTAACAACTTTTTACAATGTTTCTTCACCCCATAAAGAGCTTAAGAAAGTATATTACCTTGGACAATGGACGGTGGGGCGGGGAGCAGAAGAACGTTTAAATTTACATGTAACCTTAATAGGACTTATATACATTCGTGGCCAAACGAATTAATACGAAGTTTACCAGACTATTGAACTGATTATATAACAGTGGGTGTAACAGATTTTTCTATTGGCTAAGCAGATATTGCCTTGAGATCCTGCTGTTAGGCTATGTTCAAGTAATCAGGAGTCATCCTGTATTTTTGAACCAACATGAAATACCCATTTTTTAAATACTAGTTGTAACAATAAAGAGCCTTTTTCACATATCGCCATCAGCCTCTGAACGTTGAAGAGGCTTTTAAGGGTATCAGCTGAATTACGTTACCATGTTTTAAGTGAAGGATATTTCATCAATACGCAGAGCTAATGAGAAACAAAGGCACTGAGATAAGGGAATTGAATTTAAGGATAATGAGGATCCCTTACAGTGAAGTTTAGTTTTGTTGGTAGTACAGGTCCTATGGCCTTGCAGGAGGACAGAAAAGAAAAAAAACAAAACAGCAACAAAAAAAACCCTGGAATAATCTTCAACAGACTGAGTCCATCCAAAATTCTGTACCTGTTCTTGGATCTTCCACCCCCACCCATTCCAGTTGCCAAGGAACTTGTAGACAACAAATACTGTTTATGGCGAGGCTTGTAAGCCACTAACTGGTTCAGTGGATTGCATGCCACAGATAGCAGTTCCTGTTAGAGTGAAACCTTTGGTTTAGGGAAGTAGGTTGGTCAGGTTGGTCGGTGAAGACGAGTAGAAAACACCATCAATCTTGAAAATATTTCAAATCTTAAAACAGGAGTCCGTGGGAGTCTTATTTATACTCGTATAGTCGTGAACCTGCAGCCTTAAGGTCCTTAAGTGGCCTTCTAGGTCCTTAAGTGTGGCCTTTTGACTGAATCCAAATTTTACAGAATAAATCCTTTTGTTAAAAGGGGTGCAGCGGAGAAAGATGCTTTTCTTGCCTCCTTTGGTGCTTAAAAAAGAACAATCTTGAAATCAGAAGGCTGCCGGTAAGCTTACATCTGCACTTTACAAAGGAGGAGATTGAGTCTCAGGAAAAAGAAACAGAGTGAACACTGCCTGGTGCAGGCCTCCTGTCTCTCCCCTGGACCACGGCAAGGCAAGTTTGTCAGCAGGTTTCCCCACCTCTCTTCTCACTCCCCTCCTATCTGCTCTGGCCATTATCGTCTAAAAAATGTGAATCAGATCATGTTCATGCTTCCGCATATCTTTTGCATTTAGAATAAAATGCAGATCCCTTCATATGACCTACATTGCTTAACTGGCCTCTGCATATCTCTCCAACTTTATCTTACACTGCTGCTTGGCTCTGTGGTCATTAAACTCCAAACACACTTGTCTTTCAGTTCCTAGAATCTGGTCAAACTTTTAACCACCAAAGGGCCTTTGCACAATTCTTGGTCCCATAGCTACCAAACCTCGCTTCCCCGCCCCACCTCCTGGCACAGCTAGCTCTTTCCACTTCGTTAGCTTTTGGCTTAAAAATCTTCCCTGTCCACTTTGTCTATAGCAGGTTCCCCTCAATCATCATTCTCTTTCAGCACCTCACTTATTTCTTTCCCTGCTTTTATCATATTGGTAACTGTTTTCTTCCCCGTCTTTGTCTGCCTGCCAAATTGAAATGCAAACTCCACGAGGACAGGGATATTATCTGTCTTGTCTACAACTATGCCCTGAGCATATGGTTATGCTGAGCAACCGATAGGGGATGAGTAAATGCTTGAATAGGAGACCTGGAACTCGAGCCCTGGATCAACAAGGACTAAATGTGATGAAATCGCT
>NW_012155729.1:3558422-3572593 GCF_000956105.1 Propithecus coquereli
CGTTTACCCACATCCATCCCCCACCCCAGACTGTTCCTCTGCTCCTAGTCTCTGTCTCTGCCCAAACTATTACAGCCATCATCCTTGATCCTGCCATCTTTCTCTCCTTCCACGTCTATTCTGGTTTTCTACTGCTGTATAAC
Source organism: Propithecus coquereli (assembly GCF_000956105.1). Classification (NCBI taxonomy): domain Eukaryota; kingdom Metazoa; phylum Chordata; class Mammalia; order Primates; family Indriidae; genus Propithecus; species Propithecus coquereli. The sequence continues at coordinate 3,558,566 of NW_012155729.1, forward strand.
AAACCACCTCAAAACGTAGTGGCCAACAGTTGGGGCTGGCCAGCGGCTGGGAGCTTAGCTGGGGCTGCCAGCCAGAGCGGCTGTGTACGTGTGGCCTTTTCACTTGCCTTGTGCTTCTCACAATGGTTGTGTTCCCAGAGTACATGTTCCAAGAAACAAGAAATGCCCATCTCTTAAGGCCTGGGCACAGCGTCACTTCTGCCTTATTCCGACTGTCAGCATGGTTACAGAGCACACCCACACCGGGACAGGGGAGCTACAGAATGTATCTCTCCACGGGAAGAGTATCGGTGAATTTGTAGCCATCTTTAATCTGCCACAATACCCCACTAAATTCTGGCTATTCCACCTCAAAAGTCCCTTCTCTCACCACCACCACCCTAGTATAGACCACCAAGTTCTCTCCTAGGTCACTGCAACACACCTTCTTAATTGGACACCTGGTCTTCAGTTCAGGTGGTCCAAAACGGATCCCTATATTATAGCCAAAGTGATCTTGGACTATAAAATAGAGGTAGGAGGATCACTTGAGCCCAGGAGTTCGAGACCAGCCTGAGCAACATAGCAAGACCTCATCTCTACCAAAAAAGAAATTTGAAAATTAGCTGCACATGGTAGCACATGCCTATAGTCCCAGCTACTTGGGAGGCTGAGGCAGGAGGATCGCTTGAGCCCACTGCAGGCGTCTGAAGACTGTAGTGAGCTATGATGGAGCCACTGCATTCCAGCGAGCGCAACAGGGTGAGAACTTGTCTCAAAAACAAAACGAAACAAAACAAAAAAAGTGATCAAGATGATCTTGTCTTTAAGATCTTTCATGGGTCTCCTTTGCTCTTAGGATAAAGTCCAAACACCTGGTCATTTCCTAACATGAGCTTGAATGATCTGGCCCTGAATTATTACCTGTTCTACCAAATCTCTCACCAAAACCCTCCTCCACCCTACATTATATTTTCTACCTTTCTTTACTTTTGTTTTTTTGTTTTTTTAAGAGATGGGATCTTGCTATTGCTATGTTGTCTGGGCTGGACTTGAATTCCTGGCCTCAAGCGACCCTCCCACCGCAGCCTCCTGAGTGGCCGGGATTATGGGCGCGTGCCACCACACCTGGCTCCTCGTCATAGTTTCTGATTGGGTTGCTGTATCAGTCAGTGTCCAGTCTGAAAGACAGAAACCACTCTAGGTATTTTAAACAGAGACAATGTAATATAGGGAGTTGATTTCAAAATGGTTGAAAGAGCTGGAGGGGCAAAAAGATAAGGTTACCTGCCCAGAGATCTGGAACTGCCTGAAACTCTAGGCTGCAGCTAGAGGGAGGCTGGTGTTACCCAACGCTTGGCAGTGGTGTTACCCAATGTGCTGCTGTGGCTGACGGAGCTCCAAGTCGGCCACCACCACTACTGCCACTGCAGAGCCCCTCTGTCGCTGAAGCTGCTGAAGTGACCACTGCCGCATTTTTGTTGGATCCCAGGGGGCCCCACCCACTGGCAGCTGCTGCTGCCACTAGAGGCAGTGCCACCAAAGCAGGAGACATGGCTTCTCCTTCCTCCAGTCTTCCCCAGTGCTTTCCCCTGGCAGTGCCTGGCCAGAAGCCAGTTTGCAGCGGGATCTGGGAAACGTGATTTGCAGGCGTCAGTCCCTACAACGCAGAGGAAATGGCTCCGTTTCAGGAGTGGAGCTGAAAGCTACCAGGCAGGTGACTGGCACGCTGCACCCCACATTTTTGTGGGTGCGCTCCCCATGCTCCGTCCTATCTGAGCATTTCCTTCACTCTGTCTGGACTCCCTGCCATCCTCCTACTTGGCCTTGCTTAAAGTCTCCGTGCATATGTCACATCTTCCAGCGATCTTTCCTTAATTCCCCAGTCTGGATGAAATTCCTCTATGCTGCGTCCCTGCAGTACTCTCTGTTACCCTTCTTAGCCCACGTCCCCTGGGCTGTAACTGGGTGTTTACCGCTCTGCATTCTTACTAAGTTTTGTTCCGCTCAGGGGTTGAACTCTACATTATTCACCTATTTTTCCTCACCATCTCGTTCAGAGTAGGCACTCAATAGGTATTTAGTGCAGGGGTTTCTAACCTGAGGATAATTATGATGGCCTCTGAGTGGCCTATGACCCCTCAGGATTGTAAGCGGAATAGGATGCACATGTGCCTTTTTCCAGAGAGACGATCCATCATCCCGAAGGGGTCAATGACTACCTAAATGATTAAGAAACCATATGAGTGGCCAAAGGAATGAATTCACAGTATTCCTAAGACTTGAAGAAGCCCTGGCGCGGTGGCTCATGCCTGTAATCCTAGCACTCTGGCAGGCCAAGGCGGGAGGATCGTTTGAGCTCAGGAGTTGGAGACCAGCCTGAGCAAAAGCGAGACCCTGTCTCTACCAAGAATAGAAAAATTAGCCGGGTGTGGTGCATGCCTGTAGTCCTAGCTACTCAGGAGGCTGAGGCAGGAGGATCGCTTGAACCCAGCAGTCTGAGATGGCTGTGAGCTATGATGATGCCACGGCACTCTACCCAGGGTGACAAAGCAAGATTCTGTCTCAAAAAAAAAAAAGACTTACAGAAAAAGACAACTTCCAGGAAGAAACTGAGTATCAAAGACCATGTCCAGGGGCTTGCCAGAGGTCACAACTTTTACTGAATTTTCACACACAGCAAAATGAAACCAGCACCCAGATCGGTGGCAGATGTGGAAACAGGAAATGAAATGCCAACAGAAATCACTTGCAAGTGTGTGATCAGTAGCAGCTCTGCGGGGCACTTTGCATACGATGACTAGGAGCCGGTGGCCCTGGGCAGGGCTCGTGTGTAGTGGCAGAGCAGGTCGCAGGTGTCCTGATTCCCACAGCCTGGTAAGCACAGTGCAGGCGTGTCCTACATCCCTCTGCTCTTCACAAAGCTGCGTCTCTCTAGCACCTAAGCGTGGAGAAGTCGTGGGGAAGTAGCGCGGCTGTCGTGGAAAAGCAATAACAACCGACCATTTCATTTCATTTCTTTGTACCATCCTAAAGACTAGATCGATCTCTAAGCTGCCTAAACTTTAATGTTTCTTAGGTCACTTTAGGATTATGCACTTGAATATTTCTTGTATTATTTAAAGTGATTTTGAGTACAAGTGACAAAAACCATATCAGGCTATCTAAGGTACAAAAGAGAATTTATTAGAGGGATAAAGGGGCAAAAATGTAGCCAGGTCTCTGGAAGGAACTGGAACCAGGAATTAGAAACCTGTCTCTAAGCTCAGCTGCTCTCTGTGCAACTCAGTAAGTGTTTTCTGTCTCTACTGTTGACTTCCTCCGCCTCCCTTGCACGGGCGGGTAGACAGCGGCTGGAGCCCCAGTGAACCGAGTTTACATTATCTCCGTTCACATGCTCAGACGCAGAGCAAGGTCTCTCCACCTCACACAGCTGACGTTTTAGGCCAGATCACTCTTTGTCGTGGGGCTGTCCCATGTGCGGTGGGATGTTGAGTGGCATCCCTGCCTCCAGCCACGGCAGGCCTGTAGTACCCTCCCCATCCACCCCTGAGTTAGACACTCGAAATGTCTCCAGACTCGCCAGTGTCCCCAGCGAGCAAAAATCACTTTGGTTGAGAACCACTGGACTAGACTATCCCAGTTTTCATAATTCGGTATCAAATTTCCAGAAGAGGGAATCTGGCCCAGCGTGGGCCTCGTGTCCAGCTTGATCCAATTAACCACAGCCAGGGCACAGAATTACGGCTGCCAGGCACCCACACCTGGGGGAGGGACGCCGATTCCGGAAGAGAGGGAGGAGCGGATGCTCTGGCACAGGTGTCAGTCACAGCTGTAGGTGTCAGGTACATCTCCTCAATCCTAGATGCAAGGTTTTCTAGCCTGACTCTAGGTACCCTGACTCAGGGGGGTTTAGGGGAAATCTTCTCAGAGATGAATTTAGGATATCTATATATCTTTTAAAAAATTTTAACCCCAAATCTTCCACTATAAGGGCTTTAAGGTAAAAATATCTGATTTTTAAATGTATTTATTCAACATTTATTTATTGTGCCTCTTCCATGCCAAGTGCTGAGCTAGGCCTTCCTGGGCTGGGGAGATTGGGTCCTGTCTTTGCAAAGGTTCCATTTCGGTCCCAGATTGATTTAATGCTTAGAAGAGTGTATCCGCCACATAGCCTACTTTGGATTAGCACTTTTTAAAATTTCAGAGTCATTTTACCTTGAATATTTAATTACTTTCTTTTTTTTAGAGATAGGATCTTCCTCTGTCACCCAGGCTGGAGAGCAGTGGTGCAATCACAGCTCACTGCAGCCTCCAAATCCTGGGCTCAAGCAATCCTCCTGCTTCAGACTCCCAAGTAGCTGGGACTACAGGTGCATGCCACCACACCTGGCTAATTTCTCTTTTTAATTTTTTTTTTTGTAGAGACAGGGTCTGGATATGTTGTCCAGGCTGGTCTTGAACTCCTAGCCTCTGGCAACTATCCTACTTCAGCTTCCCAAATTATTGGGATTACAGCTGTGAGCCACCATGCCTGGCCAATATCTAATTACTATTTTTTATTTAAGAGTTTTTATATTTTATTTTTTATTTATTTATTTTTTTTGAGACAGAGTCTCACTGTGTTGCCCAGGCTAGAGTGCCATGGCATCAGCCTAGCTCATGGCAACCTCAAACTCCTGGGCTCAAGCAATCCTTCTGCCTCAGTCTCCTGGGTAGCTGGGACTACGGGCATGCGCCACCATGCCCGGCTAATTTTTTCTATATATTTTTAGCTGTCTGATTAATTTCTTTCTATTTTTGGTAGAGACGGGGTCTCGCTCTTGCTCAGGCTGGTCTCGAACTCCTGAGCTCAAACGATCCGCCCATCTCGGCCTCCCAGAGTGCTAGGATTACAGGCGTGAGCCACCACGCCTGGCCCTATTTAAGAGTTTTTAAATCAATCTGTTTTATACCACTGTGTTGTTATCTGCTTGTCAGAACTGAATGTTAGTCCTGGTTTTCTTATCAACAATTGGTGAAGGGATGCTCCTGTTTTACTGGAATTGTCACAATTTTGACCACTGAATCTCACTTGCCTAGGGCCTGGAAAAAAATCCAACGGTTAGTCTTGACTCCTACTAGAAATAAATAACAAAGTATTAGAAAGGACATTTTGTCTTTTCCCAGATAACAGAAAGGTAAGTTATTGCATTAGCCAGGAAATAAGGATTCACTCTGTGGTGACGGTTATATAGAATGACCCTGTTAGGTTAAAAATAAACTGGGTTCACAGAAACTAAACTTTCCTCATCTCCCAAATGGTGCGTTGCTTTTCCATTCCCGCCTAATCTACATCAGTATCTCCGTGAGACACTAAAACCTCAAGATGATTTGAAGGAAAGAGTTCCAAGGTCATACAAGTTTGCATGTTATTAATATATCCTCCCCTGGAAGAGTCACAAGGCCAATGAACATGTTAGGGGCTCTGAGAAGTTTGCATTGCCATAGCTGTTTTGAAAAAAAATCTGGTAATATTTAATAAATGTGTCAATCCTATGTCCCAGCATTCTATTCCTGGGTAGATATCTAAAAGACATTTTCTGTTACATAAGAAGACTTGCTAAAATGTTTATTAAATTGTACTGCAGCAATCAGAAGGACTAAACTACAAAGTAGCAACACAGAGAAAGCTGGAAAATAGTTGTAGAGATAAGAGGCAGAATGAGATTTATTGACAATACCATTAATGGTCAAATTTAGAAACACATACCTGTTAAATACATTGTTCAAAATATACTTGAGTTTCAATACATGAGTAAAATTGAACTGTAAAGGCATTGATTAAATGAGAGGGTGGGTACATGGGTGAGAAAACAATAGTAACATAAAAGACTGAACTTGAGATGGCATTTTGCAGACTGAACACATGCCTTTATCTTGATTCTGTCCCAAAAGTCTGCTAGCATGGCATCAAAGGAATTAAAATTAACCCATGAGTTGAAAGAGAATGGAAAAGGAGATTCAGCAGTGGAAAGAAGTGATGGGATCTTGAAAGATAGAAAGCAGAGGGTCAGCTGTAACTAACCACAGAGGCGGGGTACTAAGACGCAAACTCACTGGAGCTGCAGGACCCCAGAAAAGACCGGCAGTCGCCGGGAGCGGCTACCCCTGAGGACCAGATGTGAGCTGGGGTGGAGGCGGAGCTGGCTGAAGGTGTGGGCAAGGGACAGCCCCCAGAAGGTGGCTGTGGACATGGAAAGGCTGAGCCAGAAAGGCCTGGATCCCAGAGCTCCACAGACAGAGGGAAAACACAGCAAAACCGACAGGGAGGAGAGTAAAACGCAGCGGTAGAAGCACCCTGAGCACGTCCTGGGACCCTGGCAGTGGTTGGGCCTCCCTGGCTCCTCTGCTGTCTGTGCTCACCGGCTTCTCGAGTGAGCACTGAAAACAAGAGCCCTCCCCTCTTTCTTGGAAATGAAAACAACTTCCAGACCGAGACTTGGAAGCGCTTGGAAGTCTATTACGTAAACCTGTGGACCAAGCTGTGGCCATTCCATTCTGGCCTTTTCCGCACTCACCTGAGTTATCCTCGTGCTTCTGTGTTGTCATGAGATGGACAGTCTGTGACGTGGCTGCCGAGCAGGTCACCTCTCCACTCCAAAATTTTCAGACGAGTTAGAACCACTGGGCTGTAGAAGGAGAGTGGAAAGAACCTTCGAGATCCCATCTAATCTCCCCCCTTTTACGCACTGAAACCTATGGCTAAGAAAGTTAAAATAGCCTGTGCCATTAATTGTCATCTCTCAGTCAAATGAAATTTCTCTGCTGGTAGGATCCCATCAGTGTTGCACGTTGTGCTTTATGTTTCCAAGGTTGTAAATTAGACCCAGAGAATTTCTCCAGCGTTCAGCCCTGTGACTTCAGAGACACTCTTCACGCTGAAAAGCCACCAATGTGCTTTCTCTTGGTTTGGGGGGAGACTCTGCTGACAGGTGCGGCCCGGCTGGCTTGTGCGCTTGACTTGTGATCTTACTGGTTGGCAGAGCAAGAAAGCAGGAAACATCCAAGTGAAATGTACGCGTTCACTTCTGCGCCCTCGATGCCTACGGCTTTCTTGGATAGCGTTTCTTTTATAATCAAGCAACACTTGATTTTTCACACGAGCGTTTGAGCCGCAGTACTGGCAGGGACAATGGCCAGGAGATTAGCAGATAGGTCAGTGGGCCACCCAGATTGTCCTGGATCATTAAGGCAGATCCTCGCTCCATCCCTTTCCCACACCGTCTCTTGTTCTCCCTCCTCCCTATTTTCCTTGCCTTCTTTCTGCCTCTTTTCCTTGGGCCTTTCCTCCCATGGGCCCCACCATCTATACTACCTTTGACACTTTCCAGACTGCTGGCCTGCAAAGGTGTGCTGTTTGCAAATATGACATAATTAGGAATTTCCACTGTCTGGCATGTGCCGTGAGCTTCCCTACACTCCATCTGAGACGACTCCATGCTCCTAGTCCTAGCAAAGGGTGGGCTACTTGGGGCTCTGTTTTTCCAGGGTTTTGCTTACCGCAGTGCCAAAAAAATCCTCAGGGTGCAGGGTAAGTGTCTTGCGATGTGGTTTGAGGGGCTTGTGTTAGGCCTCCTGTCAGCTCAGCATCCAAGCCCCAGCCCGGCCGCCCCTGGGGAAACTCTCTGGGGACCTGCGTGTTGGCCCGCTTCCTGCGGTGAGGTCAGCGGGCATTTGTTCTTCTATGGGAAGCACCTGGGCATCCTGTGTTGCATGAGAACCTTCCCCTCCCTTTACCGGATACATGAAACCACCTGATGAACTCTGCGGCTCAGCCTGGTGGGGAGGAGAGAACGCCTCTGGCTTAGACTCCAACGTGTCTAAATGTTAGAAAACTTACATTGTTGTCGAGATTATATATTTTTATTACCTAATTTTTGTTTTAAAAATAACACACATAGTGGTTTTTTTTAAGTCCAACAATACTTAAGACTCTACAGAGAGAAGCAGGATGTGTTCTTTCTACCTGGACCTCCAGTCCCTCTCCTGCAGAAATATTCTACACGTGTCCAAGCAAAATTCACATGTACATACACGCATGATGACATAGTGGCTGAGATACTTAATGTTATTCTGCTCCTTCCTTTTTTCATTTAATATAATTTATAGACAGTTTCATTTCTCCACATATAGTTCTAACTCATTCTTTTTAACAGTTGCATAGCATTCTATGATTAAGCACACTATTGATACTTTTTTGGTTATGGTATATATTCAAAATTATTATTATTTTAGAGACAGGGTCTCACTCTGTCACCCAGGCTGGAGTGCAGTGGCACAATCCTAACCTCAAACTCAAGCGATCCTCCTGCTTCCACCTCCTGAGTAGCTGGGACTGCAGGTGCATACACCATGCCTGACTAATTTTTAAATTTTTTTTGTAGAGACAGGGTTTCACCATGTTGCTCAGGCTGGTCTTGAACTCCTGGCCTAAAGCGATCCTCCCCCCTGGCCTCCCAAAGTGCTGGGATTACAGGCATGGGCCACTGTGCCCAGCCCCAAACATCAGTAAGATATAAGGTGGAAAAAAATTTGGGGACACTCAGTGTAGACACCCAAATAAAACAGAAACCCACACCTTTCTGGCAAAGCACTGCGTCTATGTCAGGACAAGGGTGGTCTTCCTCCCCGGGAGCATGTAGTGGATTGAGTGCTGACCCTCAAAGCCCTGTGTCCTAACCCTTGGAATCTGTGAAGGTGACTTTATTTGCAGAAGGGTCTTTTCAGGTATAACTAAGTGGAGCATCTCAAGATGAGATCATCCTAGAGTTAGGGCGGGCCCTCAATCCAATGGCAGGAGTCCCAAGAGAAAGGCGGAGGGAGATCCGACACAGACAGGGACAGCAAACAGAAGAACAGCAACCGCAACAGCCGAACGCCCGCCTGGGGAGGCAGGCGGGGGGCTGAGGCTGTGGAAGCGCCGTGTGGGTGGGCAGGTGCGTGGGGAAGGCATCCGCCAGGCACTGCTCCCTGAATGACTGGAAGCAGACAAACACGTCCCACATCATATGAAGGAGAAGACATCAAGGAGAAAAATTAGTTTTCCCAGTTTTCTGACCCCATAGGTAGATGAGGAACATATTTAATGGAAGGGTGACCTTGTGCCACTTACAACCCAGTCCTTCCCAACCTCCCTTCGTTTGAAGGTCAGAAGCTCTCTGCACCCAGAGACCCGTGTCCAGGCTAGGGCTGCGCAAGCTTCGGCGCAGCCATCGTGCCAGCATCTGCCCTTCCCCGGCGCGGTTTGTTTTTCCTCTCCTTTCCGAGCACTTCTTTCTTGTGAGTTTCAGCGAATGGCAGCATAGAGCACCATGACCACTTCCAACCAGAGGAGCGATTTGCCCTTCAGGCGGTCAGGACTCTGTGTGAACAAAGTGCAATTCAAAATAGCTTAGGGAGAGGGGACCGTGCTGGGTGCTAGGATGCACCACACAGAAGCGACTTACCGCCCAGAGGCTGGGGTGCGCTGGCCCAGGCCCTCAGCTGCAGAGGGCGCTGGCCCAGGGCTGTGCCTTTCCTGGGCCACAGCAGTAACTGATGGTTCCAGAAGTACAAAGACCTGGGGCTATGTCCCTCCTGCTCTGCAGGAGTCCTCTGGCTGTCCCCAGCTCCCATGGGGCTGGCCTGTCTGGCCGTGGGCCTCCTTGGCCTTCTGCCCCCATACCCCTGCATCCTCGCCCTGCCTTTCAGGTATGGGGCGCAAGACACTCCCTGATAACCACTGCCTGCTGAGCCCCATCACCACCCCATCCTGGGGCTGGGGACCTCCTGGCTCCTGTAAGCAAAGCACTGGTGGAGCAGCACGGTGCCCTCAGGGCCCCAGCTCAGGAGAAACCAGACTTCCTTCTGCCTCCGCCCCACCGGGAAAGGCTCACAGGGTCAGGCCCTGCTCTGTCTCAGCCATCTATTTAGAGGGGGCAGAGATCACCGCCACACCTGGTAGCAGGAGAGCGTTACCAGGCAGGCAAACCAATGCCCCACCAGATGCCCGGGCCTCTAGACAGCACCCCTCCCTATCACTACCTCCACTTGCACCCAGGAAGCCCAGCCCAGGGCCAGCCCAGCGCCGCTCGGATGAGCCGAGGAGCCTGGCCTCCCTGTGGTGGACTGTGACTTTGGGAACGCCAGCCACCCGCCTCATCGCATGGCCGCGTGTACGTTCTGTTTCTCCAGATGGTTTGCTGCTCCTGGAGGTCAGCATCCTGCTGTCAGGACCGCGTTCCCCACAGGCCCAGGCTGGGTGTGATAAATGCTGGTTGACGAACAAATACAAGCTCACTGTTGTTTCAGCTGAAAGGAATGAGGGTGGAACTGCTCAGGAAGGGCTTTGCAAAGCCCCCCAGATGCGGTTTTTGACCCATATCAGCAGTTCAAAACAGGGCTGACCTGTCAGTGCATGTAGCCTGGAGGCCGATGAGACAATTGTAACATGACAGGATTCAAAAGCAAATTAAGTGAACACCAAAAACCTGACCGAATAGCTCTCGGGGCCCAGCTCTCTCGTGGCACCCCACATCCCACCAGGGTCTGGTTACAAGTGTGCTGACCAAGTAGGGACTTTAGGATCCCGGCTCACCCTTCCTCCCCCCATCCCCCGAGCCCCGTAGCAACGATGGCACCCCTCGAGCCTGTGGCCTGAGAACTGGCGGGACCAGGATGGCCCCTGACCACACCAGGCAAATCTGGAGTCAGGGCCAAAGGTGCTGTGGGTCCGTGCGGTGCTGAGAGGGCAGGTGCGTGGAGGCCAAGGAAGCCGGAAATGAGGCTGCGGGGAGGGAAGAGCAGGGGAGGTCAAGGGACCAGGAGACAGCAAGCCTGGGGCACGGAGCAGGGCGATTACCCTGAGTGCTTCGTCCCCATGTTTGTGCCGATGGCATCAGATGAAAGGGAAAAGCAATCTCTGAAAGAGCTGCCCTCAGCCACTAATCTGCGTCCACCTGGATCCTCCTTTCATTTTAGAACGTGACAGTCCAGAGAGGGAAAGCCTTTCCTTGGGCATTGACATTTCGATAGGGATCAATGCCTTAAATCAAAGGGATTAAACTCTAAGAAAAGAATTCCGGTGTCCCTGCACTTTGCTTGCTATCTGAAAGCCAGAGGGGACCTGCCTTTGTCCTAGCGGCAGCCCCCATGACAACCAAGACAGCATGAGAATCACGTTTTGTTATCTGCAGAGGGAAGGACTGGGTTCTGAGCTCCGAGGTCACTTACAGCGGAGGACACTTACAGCCAACCGAAGTTGTGGCATCCCAGCCTCCCTCACGCCGCCCGTGTGCGGGCCCACCCCGGCACTCGGCAAGCACGCGTGGGTGAACAGCCCCTCACGGATTCGCTGTGAAAGCAGGGACCACCTTCAGGTAGCCGGCGAGGACGACCGCAGGAGATTCCCAATCTAGGAATTACGCAAACCTAATCGGAGACCGATAACGTACATTTCTGGTGGGAATGTAAAATGGTGCGGTTGCCGTGGAAAACTGCGTGGTGGTTCCTCAAAAAGTTAAACATAGAATGACCGTGTGATGCAGCAATTCCACTCCTAGGTATACACCCGAACAATTGGAAACAGGGACTCAACAGATACTGTATACCAATGGTCACAGCAACACTGTTGACAGCACCAAAATGGGAATAATCCAAATATTCATTAGCAGATGAACAGATAAACAAATTGTGGTCTATCCATAAAATATTATCAGCCGTAAGAGGGAATAAAGTACTAGTACCTGCTGCAACATGGATGAACCTTGAAAACATTAAAACGAGTGAAAGAAGACAGCCACAAAAGGTCACGTTAGGTGGTTCCATTGATACGAAATGTCTAGAATGTGTAAATGCATAGGGACAGGAAGCAGACCAGGGTTGCCAGGGTTTGGGGAGGGGAGAAAGGAGGATGCTCACAGGTACGGGCCATGTTCAGGTGATGAGACTGTTCTGGAGCTGGATACAGGTGGTGGCTCTAGAACACCGTGGATGTGCTAAATGCCACTGAATTGTTCACTTTAAATGGTTCACGTTATGTCGTGTGAATTTCACCTGCATAAAAAACAAAAGGACACACGACGTTGTGCATAAGCTGTACAAAGCACATGAAAAGGCAGAACAGAGGAGGGGGTGATCGCTCCTTCTCTGGGGTGAGAAATGCCTTTCTGGGCGACTCAGACTTTCCGGGCTCACAGAGTTCCTCTGAGCTACTGAGGCAAGTGCAGCCGTGTGCAGGGACCCGAAGTTCCTGCTTCCTTTGACCGCGGCCCACGAGAAGCACGCGCTCCTCTCTGTGGAGGTGGGTCTCCGTTTCAGGGTCAGACCGCAAAGCACTGGCTGCGTCTGCTGCAGTCGCTGTCAGCGTGTCTGCTGCTTTGATTTAGAGGCCAGGATAAAGGGCGATTATCAGAGAACTGCATGTTCCCCGCCTGACGACTCTGGCCTGGGCAGCATCCCTGGAGTCAACAAGCTTGCTGGAGAGGAACAGAGGTGCCATTGTTGTGTGGATAAAGCAGTTGGGAAGCAAGCTTTGCTTTGCTGGCACTGCAAGGCAGGAAGGGGCACTTCTACTTCTCAGGGCACCTCCTGTCATGCTGAGGGCCTGTGGGCAAGTGTCTGCCTACTGCAGAAAGTGGGGAAACAGGAGGCTTTGGGCCACGTTTAGACGCACTGGGCATTCGTGCCTACACGCCTTGTCCAAGGCTCTCCTGAAAACCCCGTGGTGACTGGCAAATAGTTAGACAAAGCCTAACAGAGGTAGGGCTCCCGGAGCTCGTGCCACCTGGCCCTGGGAGGCCTCGCTCCCTATGGGTGGCTCGGCAGGACTTCAGCACAGAGAGGCTTCAGCCCACGACTGCCCCTGAGGGGACGCCGTCCAGGACTATGACATTAGGCCGACCTGTCCTCAGCCCCCACGCCCCTTTATTCCCTCCCTCATTTCTGGCATTTCCTTGCTCGGTGGAAGGCTCCCAACCTGATACCTTTAATAAACACCAGGCTCCTTGCAGCTCCTTCCCTGACACAGCGCCCCGTTCTGTGCCCCGGCGTGCCGTCCTGTCAGGGTCCTATGACACAAACTCAAACTACTGTTTTGAGGTGTTCTCTTTGGTCAGGAAATAATAAGGTATTTAACATATGCTGGTTCATTTAATCCTTGTAATTACCACTGAAAGCAGGTATTGCTAAATCCATTGTGTGGATAAGGAAATTGACTCAGAGAGATTGGGATTGGGCCAAGGTAAACAGCTGGTCAGTGGTGGGACAGGACTCAGGCTTATGAGTTACGGTATTTTAAACTCTAAGTCCAATGTTCAATAAACTGATCCCTACAAATAAACCAGTTTTTAGAGGTATTATCCCTCCCAAATGATAAAATGCCTCAACAGAGTAAAAATAAGAGAGAAAAGGGATTTGGATACGTTTTCACGGGGTGGCTCTTCCTGTAACCCTGAAATCACCAAATGTGACTGCTAGTTTGTATTTACCAGAAGCTGCCACTTAACAGCTTTATTTAGCTAATGGCTCAATCACGATATTTACCCCTTGAATCGACATCACGATGACTCCAAGGGCAGAAATGCATTGAAGGCATTTCCTTCGCCATCCTGTGAACGTGCACGTTGGAGAACTGAATTAAGCCTGAGATGTCCCTGAGGTCCTGGCACGAGTCGGATGCTCTTCCTCAGCTGGCACTGTCGTCTTCTGTGAAGCCCTCTTGGAACCCCCATTCCTCACACGACTTGTTGCTTCTTCTGTGTTTATCTCCTCCATTACTCTGTGAGATCTTTGAGCTCACAGAGTAATATGTATTTTAGTGATCTTATCCAGTGCTCTTTTAGGGAGGAAAAAAATACAAGAAAGAAGAAAGGAAGCAAGGAGGGAAGGAGGAAAAGCTCCCAAAAGGCTTATGATTCAATATTAAAAAGACAACCCAGGCCGGGCGCGGTGGCTCACGCCTGTAATCCTAGCACTCTGGGAGGCCGAGGCGGGCGGATTGTTTGAGCTCAGGAGTTCGAGACCAGC
>NW_012155729.1:3574358-3583128 GCF_000956105.1 Propithecus coquereli
AAAACAAAAACAACAAAAAAAAAACTTCCCACAATTCCTCTTTATTCATATTAATTACTTGCATTTCAATTTTTAGCAATCTGATGTATATTTTAATGTCTTATAAGCATTTTAATAAATACTAAAAGAATATTTAGCATCCTTTCTTGATTTTCTAAATATATCAACGATTTAATTTCTTAACATAAGACACATTTTCTCGCAACAGAATAAAACACTTATTACCTGCAAAGAACTTAACACCTCAGTTTTGCTCTTATAATAACCCAGGTCCCTGCTTCTGTTTGTGTAATTGGTGTCGGAAGAGGAGTGACGTGTTTGCGGTACCTGCACTTGAGCTCTCTGGTGGGGGAGAAGTGGCTCTGAGGTTCTGCAGGAAAAAGAGTCCCTTTCCTGCCTGGCCCCCGAGGAACTGAGAGGACAGTGAGGTAAAATGACTATCCAAAAGCTATCCCGACCAATGGTGCCAAGTGCCTGCCCGCCTGCCCTGGCATTCCCACGGTGGGGCTGACGGGCAGTCGCACTCACCTCAGACCAAGGAGAGGGGAAGCGAGTCTGCCTGGGAGAGAAGCATCTGACAGAAATGAGATCCTTTTCTATTTTTTAGGAAGCTTTAAAGTTTATATGAATTGACTTATTTATTTACATATTTATTTTTGGAGACAGGCTCTCACTGTCCTCCAGGCTGGAGTGCAGTGGCGCCATCATAGCTCACTGCAGCCTCCAACTCCTGGGCTCAAGCGATCCTCCTGCCTCAGCCTCCCAAGTAGCTGGGACTACAGGCGTGCACCACCAGGCCCTCCCTGCGTTGTGCTGGAGTCACACATCTTTAGCTTTGCTACTGGAATGTGCCAGAGTCGCTGATGCCATTTGCAGGCCTGTCCACAGAAGGGCTGTACGACGTCTCACGCTGTCTCTTTCCCCAGTTTGTGTGGCAGAAACAACAGACTCCAGGCTGGTGGCACCACAGTAGAAAGAGCACGGGTCCTTGAGGTCACTGTCCAGGAGACCTACCAACCAAGAATATCACATCAGACATTTCATAAATGAGAAAAAAATCTTTATTTTGTTAAACACCTGAGATTTTAAGGTTGTTTTAGCAACTATTGAGAGGTTGGGCTCCAAACTCAGTTCAATTCCTTTTTGCCATGTTAGGCTAAGTTCGTTTTTGCCCTTCAGAAAAAAGCCAAAGTTGCCATGTGCACTAGCATCTCATTTACGATTGCCAGACACAGAAAATAAAAATACGGGCTGGGCATGGTGGTGCACACCTGTAATGCCAGCACTTTGGGAGGCTGAGCTGGGAGGGTCGCTTGAGGCCAGAGGTTCAAGGTTACAGTGAGCTATGGTTGTGCCAGTGCACTCCAGCCTGGATGACAGCAAGAGCCCCAGAGAGCTGCCTCAAACCACATGAGGACACAGGGAGAAGGTACCATCCATCAACTGGGAAATAAGCTCTCACCAGACACCAGATCTGCTGACACCTTGATCTTGAATTCTCAGCCTCCAGAACTGGAAGAGATAAATTCCTGCTGTTTATAAGCCACCCAGTTTACGGTATTTCGTTATAGCAGCCTGAATGGACTAATACAAACTCTTAACATGAGATCTACCATCTCACCAAAAAAATTTTTTAAAAATAGAGACGGGGTCTCTCCCTCTCTCTGTCACCCAGGCTAGAGTACAGTGGCATGATCATAGCTCACTGTGGCCTTGAACTCTGGCTCAAGCGATTTTCCTTGGCTAGTACTACAGGTATGCACCACCACACCTGGCTAATTATTTTGTTTCATTTTATTTTGTAGAGACAGGATCTTACTATATTGCCCAAGCTGAACTCCTGGTTTAGAACCCCTGGGCTCAAGCCATCCTCCCGCTTTGGTCTCCCAAAGTGGATTACAGGCATGAGCCCCTGCGCCTGGCCCCATCTTAGCAAATTTTAAAGTATACAATACCATGTTAACTATAGGCTCTATGTTGTGCAGGCGAGCTCTGGACCTACTCATCTTGCACATCTGAAAGTTCATGTCCTTTGACCAACATCTACCCAGGCCTCCTGCCCCAAGCCCCTGTCAACTTCCTTCTACTCCCTGCTTCTGTGGGTTTGACTTTTTTAAGATTCCACGTGAGTGAGATCATGCAGGATTTGTCTTTCTGTGCCTGGCCCACTTCACCTAAATAACATCCTCCAGGTTCATCCACGTTGTTACAGTGACAGGATTGCAGGAAGCACTTTTAGGTTGGGATTGGGAGTGACATTCGGGCTGGAACCCAAAGGATGAACAAGAGTCAACCACAGGACAAACTGAGAAAAGAAATTTCCAGGAAGGCACTGAGGTGGGAGGAAATTGGGTGTTTTGTTTGAGGAACTGAAAGGAGGCTGTGCCCTGGCAGCAGCCAGAGGGAGGGTGTCTGCAGCGGGCTGGGCCGCCCCTGGGTCTGGGGCTGGCGGGGCTGGTAGGGCCGGATTCCATCCCGAGTAAAGGAGTCCCAGCCAGGGGTACACATCTGACCTGTTAAGCGCTTTCCCAGGCTGCTCTGTGAGAATCGCGTGAGGGGAAGTACAAAAGTGGAAGTAGCAAGGCCAGTGACAAGGCCATCTCAGGATTTCAGGCAAGAGAAACGTGGCAGTCAGTGCTCAAAAGGTGTTCTCATGCTATTTCCGCTTCCCAGGTTCTTCCAGAACGTTGCCACCATGCCCCATCTCTATCTCCCTCCCCTTGAACTTGGGGGACGGTTTTGGCTGCCTTTACAAAAGGATGTGGGGAAGTGACACTGTGTGACTTTCAAAGTTAGGCCTTGCCCGGCACTCATGCTCTTTCAGCTCACACCAGCCCACGTGCAGAGACCCTGGGGAGAAGCCACGTGAGAGTCACTGAAGACACCAGACAACAGAGAGAGAGAGACCTTTTCTCTAACAGAACGTAACTGAAAAGGTCGGGGGGCACAACCTCCCCTTTGCCCGTCTCCCTCCACAGGCCAGGTCTTGGAACACACAGGCGAGGGCAACACACTGAAGATGCAGAACCACCAGCAGGAGCCCAGCCCCCAGCCAGGGCCTGCTGAACTAACCTGTGCCGGGCGTACCCCGACTCTCATGCGGGAGAGAAAATAAACTCTGGTGTATGCCACTGTTGTTTTGGGCCTTAGTCATAGCAGCAGAATTCATAGCCTAAATATCGTGGGCCATGAAGGAGGTATGAACAGAGTGCTATGGAAGCTCAGAGAAAAAATAATTATGTGTGAAAATATTTGTATTGATCCTTCCACCCACGTCTGTATGGGCGTGTTTCCATGTATATAAGGTCAAGGAAGTGAGGGATTTTGAGAAAATGTGGTAGCCACACGAATGGGGAAGATGATCAATTTTTCTTTTGCTTTTTGGAGTATGTTTTTCTTTACCTGAAGAACTCTCTTACTGATTTTTTTTTTTTTTTTTTTTGAGACAGAGTCTCACTCTTCTGCCCAGGCTAGAGTGCCGTGGCATCATCCTACCTCACAGCAACCTCAAACTTCTGGGCTCAAGCGATCCTACTGCCTCAGCCTCCCGAGTAGCTGGGACTACAGACATGTGCCACTATGCCCGGCTAATTTTTTCTATATATTTTTAGTTGTCCGATTAATTTCTTTCTATTTTTAGTAGAGACGGGGTCTCGCTCTTGCTCAGGCTGGTTTCGAACTCCTGAGCTCAAACAATCCACCTGTCTTAGCCTCCCAGAGTGCTAGGATTACAGGCGTGAGCCACCGTGCCCGGCCTTATTTTTATTTTTTTAAAAGACAGGGTCTTGCTTTGTTGCCTAGGATGGAGTGCAGTGGTGCAAGCATAGCTCACTGTAACCTTCAATTCCTGGCCTCAAGTGATCCTCCTGCCTCGGCCTCCCAAAGTGCTGGGATTATAGGTGTGAGCCACTGAGCCCAGCCTTAATCTAATATTAAATTGCAAAATTGAATTATCTAAGTGTATCAGCTGGAAGAGAGGGAAGGATACGGTATACCCAGAGCTGTGTACCCAAGGGGCAGGATGATCCACAAGTTGGACTTTGTTCCTAGGTCTTTTATATTCATTTCCATCTTAGTTGATTGTAGATTTTCAGCAAAATTAGGAAAAATAATATGTATACCATTGGCTGGCACAAATGAAAGCTCCAGAACTTGGAGTTGCTTTAAAGTTAACACACACTATAATCAAAATAGAAATACTCCACCACATCCAAGGAATCTGTGCCATTCAACTCCCATCATTTTAGTTAGCCTTTGTGTATGTCCGTATCTATTCAAGAGTTTTTAAACAAGGATAGAGGGGATTATTTCTGCTGTACTGTTGTCTGTCTTTCCACTTATGCATGTATACCAAAAATTTTACTGTCACTATTTGAAATTATGTGTAGACCTAATTAACTCAATATAAAAAAAGGACTCTTACAAATCAACAAAACAATGGTCAAAAGATAACGTCAGAGCTGGTTTCATTAATGGCCTCAATCAATCGCCTGTGTCCAGGCCTTTGAGTGCCCCACCCCACCCCACCTGATTCTGGGCATGGCCATGTGACTTGCAAATGGGATGGAAGCATCTATACAAAGCTGAGATTAGAAAAAGCACTAGAGTCTCTCTTTTTTTTGAGACAGGGTCTGGGTCTGTTGCGAAGGCTGGAGTGCAGTAGCATCATCGTAGCTTGCTGCAACCTCAAACTCCTGGGCTCAAGAGATCCTCCTGTCTCAGCCTCCCAAGTAGCTGGGAATACAGGTGTGTACCATCATGCCTGGATAATTTTTTTTTTCAATTTTTTTTCTTTTTCTTTTTGTTTTTGAGACAGAGTCTCACTCTATTGCCCAGGCTAGAGTGCAGTGGCATCATTGTAGCTCACAGCAATCTTAAACTCCTGGGCTCAAGCCATCCTTCTGCCTCAGCCTCCCCAGTAGCTGGGACTACAGGTGTGCACCACACCTGGCTAATTTTTTCTACTTTAACTAGAGGCGGGGTCTCACTCTTGTTCAGGCTAGTCTTGAACTCCTGAGCTCAAACAATCCTCCTGCCTTGGCCTCCCAGAGTGCTAGGATTACAGGTGTGAGCCACCTTGCCCAACCTAATTTTATTTTTTGTAGAGATGAGGTCTTGAGGTTTCATTATGTTGTCCAGTTGGTCTAGAACTCCTGGCCTTAAGTAATCTTCCTGCCTCAGTCTCCTAAAATGCTGGAATTACAGGTGTGAGCCATCATGCCCAGCTCTCTCCTCTCTTGAATCTCTGCCACTGTCATGAAAGTGAGTCTGGGCTAGTCCAGTGGAGGAAGAGAGACCACTGGGGAAGAGCCAGCTCTGTCCAGCCAAGGCCATCCTACACCAGCCAGCTCTAGAGACCCACCAGTTGACTGCAGATGCAGGAGTGAACCAGCTGAGCATCTGAGTTCAGCCCAGAGCAGCAAAACCACCCAGATGACCTGCAAACTACTGTTTTAAGCCACTGAATTCTGGGGTGGTTTGTTACTTAGTTACAGCAACTGATACAGATAAAAATAGGAAAAAGAAATATAATGGCCAATAAACAAACTTAGAAATATCCCGTCTGATTCATAATTAAAGACATGCCAAACTAAGACAATGAGGTATTAATTATATCAAGTTAGTGGACATTAGAAGTCTGGCAACACCCAGCTTTGGTGATGGGGTGGAGGAATCCTGGCAACAGCCAATGTGGTGACGTCTGTGGCATTCAAGATCCATCCCAACCTCCTCTTGTGATTCCCGCACTGCAGAAGTAGGGAAGTTTCCAGCTACACTTCCCAGGTGCCCTCAGAACTAGATTTCTGGATGTGAGCTGGATTCTGCTTGAGTTTTGCAAAGCAGAAGCAGAAGCAGTAATTCTGCCTCTTCCACTGGCAAAGGCTGTCATGAAAGTGGAATCTTCCTGATTGTTTTGGCTTCCCAGCTGCAGCAGAGAGAGCAGCTTCCCAGGCTGGCAAGGATTTTTCCCCACGGAAAAGGCAGTTCTTTTTGAGGCCCAGGTCTGCAGTATTGCTCTTGAAGTCATCTCTGGAGGTTCAACTGAGATCTGTTCTTGAGCCTTCCAGACAATTCTGCCTACCATCAGTACCCTGTAACAAATCTCCAACTTAAGATAGCTGGAATGCATGCTGATCTCTGCTAACTGCACCGTAATCGAGACAGTAGTGTTAAAAAAAAAAAACGCATAGATTCTTTCATCTGACTCACTGCTGTTGCAGTGAGTCAGATTAATTTAATTCTTTAAACTTCTAGGAGTTTATCTTTTCATCACAGAAGGACACAAAGATATGTGATTACTGCACCACTGTTTACATCAGTAACTTTAAAAACCCTAGAAGCATCCTAAAATGTCCATAAATAGGAATCAGCTTAGATAAATTATAGTACATTGGAAGAATGGGATGTTAGAAAGAACACAATACTTCGCAATGTTAAAAAGAATGAGGTACACCTAAAAGAATCAATGAGAAACGATTTCCAAGATGCACTGTTAAGTTAAAAAAGTTGCAAGAGCCTGGCCTAGAGGCTCATGCCTGTAATCCCAGCACTCTGGGAGGCTGAGGCGGGAGGATTGCTTAAACTCAGGAGTTCCAGATTAGCCTGAGCAAGAGCGAGACCCCATCTCTACCAAAAATAGAAAAATTAGCCAGGCATCATGGTGTATATCTGTATTCCCAGCAGGCTGAGGCAGGAGGATCCCTTGAGCCCAGGAGTTTGAGGTTGCAGTGAGCTACAATCATGCTATTGCATTCTACCCAGAGGGATGGAGCAAGGCTCTGTATGAAAGAAAAAAAAAAAAAAAAGGCTTCCTCCATCACAGCCAGAGCAAAATGGCCCAATGGGGCCCATGTGAGCTGGTTCTCCCACCCCCTTCCTGACCTTATCTCCTACCGACTTCCTCCTCCCTCCTTCTACCGGCAGACACATCTGCCTGGCAGGCCTGGGCAAGCGCTGTTGGCTCTGGAATGTTCTCTCAGGGCTTACAGGGCTCTCTGTTCAGAGGTCACTGATAAATCCCCCCCACCAGGCCCTTGGCAATTCCTGTCCCTTTCTTGGCTTTATTTTTTCACACTATTTATTGCTGCCCAATAGATAATGCATCTCACTAGATTTTGGCTTACAGTCCATCTCCTGTGGCTGCAGTGAGTCAGAAGGAGGTTTCGTCTAGGAGGTTCCGTGCTGGATCCTCAATGCCTGGCATGTGGAGGTGCTCACAGCTACTTGCTGAGCAAGTGTAGATGGCCCCGCTTCCCCCTGGAGATGGGGGGCACCCACGCTCTCACTCCAGAAGGGAGGAAGCATGGCCTGAGCCAGAGGAGCACAGCTCCCAAGGCACACCACCAGCAGGTGAGCAAAAGAGCGCGGTTTGCACTCAGGAACCTGATTCTGGAGCTTACACTGGTAACCAGGCTGTACACCCCTTCTCCCTGAAGAGCTCTCGGAAACGGTAACACCCTGTACAAGAGTGAATTATCATGCTATTTATTTATGTTGTTTCGAATGCCCCAGGGTGCCACTCCCTTGAGGATTCTGAGCCTTCCAGAGACCGGGAAGAAGGAAAAAGAGCCCTAGATCATTTACGTGGGATCTAGGCCGTGGAAGGCATCCTGATGGTTGAAACACCCGCACGCACCTCAGGAGGATGTGCTCAGGCCAGAAAACGCACAGTGGCAGGAGCTGCTGGCTGATGAATGTAATTACTCCCTGGTGCTTTCCTCAGGAATGCCCAGGCCTGTTCTTGGTGGATAGTCACTTACCTTTCTCAGGATGGTGGAATGAGTCAGGGCTCCGTGAATGCTGTGTGGTGGGGACAACCACATGCCAAACAGGGGCCAGCCCTCACTCCTACCTTGTTTTCTTCTCAATAAAAGTCACATCCCTCTCTCTAATTAAAAGAGTGCAATTTTATTTATTTATTTTTGAGACAGAGTCTTACTCTGTTGCCCAGGCTAGAGTGCTGTTCACAGCCTAGTTCACAGCAACCTCAAACTCTTGGGCTCAAGCAATCCTTCTGCCTCAGCCTCCCAAGTGGCTGGGACTACAGGCGTGCGTCACGAGGCCTGGCTAATTTTTCTATTTTTAGTAGAGACGGGGTCTCGCTTTTGCTTAGGCTGGTCTTGAACTCCTGAGCTCAAGCGATCCTCCTGCCTCGGTCTCCCAGAGTGCTAGGATTACAGGCGTGAGCCACTGCACCCAGCCAAGAAAGCAATTTTAAAAAGTGTAAAGATTGTCAAATAAATCCACATTATTCATTATTGTAGGGAATTTAAGAGACATATTCCATCACCCCCAGCTCCCTCAAGATACTCAGCAAGGCATGCATGTGGGCTCTGCCTCAGACCTTCCCCTTATCTTCACCCAGCCTTGCTTCCTTTCTTAATGCCTCTCAGGTGGACACACTCCTTCCTCATGCGGGGCTGAGCCTTCCCGAGGGCTTCTGCCCCCATTTCCCACATCCCTGGAAGGGCCTGGCCCCACAGGGGGCCCTCAGTGCTGCTCCCTCCCCACCACGGAATCCTTCCTGCTGTCTGTAAACAAGCCACGATCTCGCCCTCTCTGAACAAACCTACTCTCCTGTCAAACTACCTTCCCCCTTTCCTTTCCTTCAGCACACAACACATCCACAGGAGCACGGGCTTGCTCGCTCAGCCCTGAACTTCCGGCAATCAAATCCAACAGCCTTTTTTTAAATCCCTGTCACCCTTGCTTCCAGTCAAATTTGACTGATTATCCTGTCTACATCTTAAAAAGAAAACCAAAATGGCAA